>NC_047510.2:8585445-8935297 GCF_902827115.2 Pseudochaenichthys georgianus
ATGCAAAAATATTTTGTGCTCAGGATATATATCGTTTATTTTACAAAGTACTCCCCCAGTCATTGGTCCGCCAGCAACAGAACTAAATATCAATGCAGAAGTCTCCAATATGAAAGTGAAGATTAAGATGCATTTGCACAACAAATATACAAATCAGAGCTGATATAAAATGTCTCTTTAAAGGGGACCTACAGTATTATAATCCTTTTCAGGTTTAATAATTGTCTTTATTTCAGCCTGTCCTCCAACAAAAAACGACCAAATAGGTCGATTGTTCAGCAGCTTATAGTGTAGCACCTCTAGTGGTCGTGTAAGAAACAGCATGCTCCCGTTGATTGCAAACGCTCCGGAGGGTCGTTTATTCACAAATAACTCTCTCTGGAAAATCCTAAATTGTGGAATAGTTTGGCCATTAAAATGCTTTTTGATTAGATTTCTAGCGAGAACTGTATATTGTACTTTTAGTATCCACGTCCAGTGGATGTGTAGGATCTATATTTTGATGGATATTACGAAGATGATTTGAGGTCTCGCCAGGAGAACTGTATACAGTATACTTCCGCAGCGTCCATGTAAAGTTGGCGTCACCTCACGGAAAACAGTATTTCCGGTTTCGAAGTTTTCATAATAAAACCGGATATATTCCCCTCACTGTCAAATGATTACACATTGATATCTGCATTACTCATCCACTAAAAAACATCAGTTTATCCTTGTTAATTACACAATATTGATTGGTTTAAATTGTGTACAATGCTTTTGTGTTTGTAACCTTTGATTCAGAGAAACAAATTGTTTTTTCGGAGTTTAGACACTACAGAGTTTCCGAAGACACTACACTACCCAGAATCCTCAGCTATCATTTGGGACTACAACATCTGCTTATCTTTACAAACCCCGTGATTAGTCCTCAAGCTCTGTGATTGGATATTGGAGTGGCAGTGCGACAGGTTACAAACAGCTCTTTGAAATGGAATGTAACCACGGCAGACTATCCAAAACTGGACACGAACGGGTCCAGCCCATTCTACTTTCCCCCTATTTTGTATGTAGGCTACTCTTGATATTTAAATGTTTTCATCAAATAACATATTCAATACAAAAATTAAATAATGTGCTTTAACCACTAGGCGGTGCAGGTTAAAAAAAACAGTGGTGTAGTTAATAAAACATAATAATATCAAACATAATATTACTATTAACTTTATTGTGAAATTAAAACAGAACGATAAAGACAAATACAGTTTCAGTCTCTCGATTTGAAGCTTATGCATTGTACCATGAACCTGTATAGACCTGTAACAGTCAACTGCATGAGGAGTTGGAAAGGTAGTTTCTGAAGATGTTACAAATAACACACAGCATACAATGCAATAATAACTTTGTATTATTAGTATAGGACACTTACATAATGTATAACATCTGAAGATGTGTAGTTGTATTCATGTTTTCACATAATTGTACAGGATATTGCTATAATATATCACATATTGTAGTTCTATAGAAAATGTATAGCTGATAATGTATATATATATATATATAGATAGATGGACTTTTATTAATCCCTCGTGGGGAAATTGTTTCTCTGCATTTGACCCATCCTAGTGTTAGGAGCAGTGTGCTGCCATTTTGAACGGCGCCCGGGGAGCAGTCTGGGGAACGGTGCCTTGCTCAGGGACACCTTGGTAGCACTTGGTCTTGCCGGGACTTGAACTGGTGACCTTCCAGTTGCCAAGCCAAGTCCCTATCGACTTCACCACCACCGCCCACATATTATATATGATTCGTAAAACATCACAGACAGAAAGGTATCCGTCATTTAATGGTAAGCTATTGAAATTCTGAATCCATAGTTGTGTCTCTCATCACCTAAAACCCCTGACTATTCTCTAAACTATTTACATTCTTTAATTAAAAGAAAATCAGTAATATCTTTAAAAACTACAAGTCCCTTTATATCAGCTGTGCACCGTTATGGTGTAAATACAGGCTATTTACTACGGGTGTAACGGTACACGTACCGAAATTATTATTCGGTAAAAAATTGAGAACGTGAACAACTTTTTGGAAGTAATCTCAGGTGCAGCGTCGCAGCATTTAGAGTAATTTGCTCACATTGGGTTCAACGCGTCATAGAGCGTCCAAGTAATTTAATTGGACGAGAGGCATACTATGAGAGCAGGGGCCTCATTTATAAAGGGATATACGCTCAAAAAATGGCGTACGCCAGTTTCTACGCAATGTTTGCGATTTATAAAATACTAACTTGACGGGAAAACGTGCGGTCCTCCACGCAAACTCTAACCCATGCGTACGCACTAAGCACAAAAACGGGAGAGACGAGAAACTGCGACACCGCGTTGGCAGAAGGAAGAATGGAGAGAAATATGTGGAAATAATACCATAAACAAAATGTTACCTCTCATTTATCATATATGAAGAATTCATTGTCAAACATTGATTAAAGCCAATCTTAAAATGATTTAACAAACGCCTGTTTCAGACTCCTCAGTGCACACAAAAACATAACTTGGAGAAATAAATAAATACGGATATGTTATTTAAAACCACCTCGAATATGTTGTGTTAATGTTATGAAATGTTTTCTCATAAATGATGCGGTGTTGCATTTCTATAGGTTGTAGATACGAGCATGGTTTTATATACTATCACGTTTAATCGTGTTTTATGCCGTTTGCCAAGACTTGATAAGTCGCTCGTAAAACACAGGAGGTATGGAAGCTAAGAACACCATATGTGGTAAATTGTACAGCTAATATAACACAACACATTAGTTGTATTTCATGTAACTGGTGGATATAGGGTTGCTGCGGGGGGGGGTTGAGATGCACAGGCTGCAGTGGGGACGCTGCGCACAGCTGATCGACAGCTGGGACACAAACCAACAAATACGAAAACATAATTCAGATCCAGTCGTCATGACTCCACTCCGGAGGGATTCCCCGTTCATTTCTTACAGTCTCTCATCAAGGGGGTGTCTCCTGTCCCCGGTACAAACACACTGCCTGAGGAAGGTTAGGCTGTGTGTATTTTTTTTGTCATTAACTTTTTTCGGACCACTTATTTATTTATGTTGGTGACGATCCGACCTCCATGCTGCTACTCTGGTTCAAACGGCATCCACCAAACAATATGATTTATCTCCACCTCCCCAAAATAACCAGAATCTGACATGGTGTGAGATCTTTTTAAGCTGTTCTGTCGTCATTTCCTGCGATCTTCTTCATGCAGTCTGTCAAAATGAATGAATGGGCGTTTCTTTGACTATTTATAGGCAAATATGGGCGTTACGTGAAGCCCGCAAAAGCTGCACCGCATTTCGAGTCGATTGTGATTTATAAAGGGAAACCGGCGTAGGAAGTGCTGTACGCACTTTCCTCGCCGGTACGCAATGTTTGGTGAATCGGAACATGTTGGAAAATTTCTGTACCTATTTTTTGGATTTCTACTACGTAAGCAACCTTCCCACGTGAATCCTACGCACGGCGTTATAAATGAGGCCCCTGGTCACAGGGATGCGTTGAAATTTAGTCAGTAATTGGAGCAACTGTCGAAATGGCGAATGCAGATAAAGTTGAGCTCGAAAATTCTCCATTATCATTGAAGTCTCCGGTTTGGGAACATTTTGGTTTCGCAGTTACGTACAAGGATGACGGACAAAGACAGGTAGACCGAACCAAAGCTGTTTGTCGGCATTGTTCAACTAAAATTGGTTAAGCGGCTGGCAATACATCAAACTTGCACACTCATTTGAAAAGGCATCACCAAGCGGCAAACTCTGGGGAAGAGCCGGGACGCCAATACGGAAGTGCCACACACTGCAGTGCATATATTGGCCGATAGGCGATGACTGCAGAAAGAAGCAATTTCCATAGACCCCCATGTTAAAATGCAGAAAGAAACATGTTTCTACCCATGGATGCAATACATATTATTATGAATATAGTTAGGTTCCACCTTCATGATTATGGATCTGTGAGTGAATTGTTTTCTAACACGACCCTTTTATTTATATTAGGTCTTAACGTTGTTGCATAAATTAGGGCGTGGTCACATTGAGTGACGGCTCTGTCAAGTGACTGCTGCTGTTAGCTTCTCGTCTCTCTGCTAGCTGCTCCGTGAAGCTAGCTACAGGGACTCTGCCTGCTCAGCTCATCCAGGAAACACAACTTGAAGCCGGCCGTGGTTGTTTGTTCTTCATGCTTATATATCGGACTATTGTGACTCGCTCTGCGGTTAAAACAGACGGTGCATGCATGCGGTTTTGCGGTAAGTGAAAATCGAGTACTTATTTATGTGTTAATGATTTTAATCGGCTACGTAATGAATGTTAAGGCTTGGTTTAGTGTGTAAGCGAGTGGTAGCTACATCGGTGCTAACGATGCTAATCGTAGCCTACAAGTTAAAATCATAGACTATATATATAAAGGTTAAAACGAAATAGACAAGTGTTAAGCGTTAAGTGGGATAATACTGTAGAACAAACGGCTTCTGTTTGAGGTTATAAAATAAGGTCATCCTTGTAACTTAGAGAGATATTTTATTATGTTAGGAACTGTATGCATCGCTAAGGTTAATTTAAATTGGCTATGCTCAAGTATGTAGACAAGCTAACGTCGAAGTAGTGTATGTGAAATCAACCTCACAATAAGATGTGTGTATATTACAAATATTAATGTCATATTTCAAGATCATTACTTAGATATTACAATATGGTTCATTGAGCTGGAGTTCATTATCGAGCTTACACGTTAACGTCACAGTCATCTGAAGAACGAACCCAAACCTTGTTGTTTTTATTAATTGCATTGGGTATCAAATAAACAGTAAGCATTGGTAACACAACTTCCAAAGTTACAGTAAAATAAAAAGGACCCTGACTCGGACAATACACAATCCAACATGTTCAACAGAAGAGAATCAGTTATATTGTTTGTACACATGGTACTTTATATATATATCTGTTTGTTTAAAGTGTCCAGGTGATGCAGACAGGCTGGACCAGAGAGTGAGAGACAGAACTGGACTCCTCACAGCAGTGAACTTCAGCACAGGTACAAAGACTCTATTTGTCATACTGTACAAAGAATCAAGAAAGATATTGGTTTAAATAAATGAAGTATTGACTTGAATACACTGATATACATTCCATTAAATAATACTAAATACTAGATCACCTACACATCAGTTAAGTTGAGGGTGTTTTCCATGCAAAAGGTTACATTTAGATGTTAACAAGCAATATGGTTTTGTCAGCTTTCTAATGTAATGTATTGAAGGCAAAGATATTTAACACGTAGTGAGAACTGCTACTATTTATCTCTCAATATTGTCTGTAAAAAACGTGGTAAAAGTGATTCTTTCAGTGAGACAACAGAGCAAGCTTCTACAGTTGCACTACGTTTTGATAACAGTTAAATATTATTTTGATAACATATATTTCAATGTTGATGAACTTCATACTGTTCATTCATAATCTGATTGTCTTTGTAGCTCACTGTTGAAATAAAAAAAAATCATTACAATTACAAAATAATTACAGCCCCTAAACACACCGCTTTCATAAATAACACACTTGTTCTGCAATAATATGTTTTATGTTTCCTGTCATTTTTGTTAGGAAAGGACATGCCTGAAAGACACAAAATGTTCTCCTTCTCTGAGGGTCAAGAAGAACATCCAAGAGGAACATTAAAAGCTGATGTTATGATATTTTAAGACCAGTACAGGACATTCACTAAGAAACTACTTTTATTGTGAAAACACAGTCAGCTGATCGAATGCACCTATTTCCACATCTACACTCCATCAGCTGATTATTTCTATTTGCCTCACTTTATGAGCTTCACATCACTTGTGCCTTGTACCGCAGAGTTTGCAACATCACAAATAAATGGGGCCAATCTTCAGTCAGATGTGAATGTGTAATCTAACATTTTCAGTAAGAATAATGGACAAAAGGAGTGCAAATACAATTTATTGAAATGTGAACCAAAACTTCATCAAATGTTTTAAATAAAAAGTACATATGGACAGAAGGTGTAAACCTATTAAATGTATAAGTGAACACATTTAGTCAAATAAAGTGACAGACTAGGCCTGTGCAGTTGGTATCAGCTTTGCCCAGCATGGGCTCCTCCATCAGGCCTGGTCCTCCTCGCTGAGGAAAGACCCTCAGTCCTCTCCAAACCAACAGACAGGACGTTAGGGTTGCCAACTTTCAGAAATGGAGAAACAGGACACATGCATGTGTCCCCCGCGCGTGAAGATTTTCGGGTTTCTGAGTTAGTGACTTTTTTTTGTTACTTTATTTCGGTTTTAGGGTTAGGGTTATGTTATTTAATTATTTTGGGGGAGCCAGCCCCTAGGGTTCGAAAATGTTTTTGGGTGTCAAACCCCCCAAAACCCTCAAAATGCATAGAAAACTATGCATACCTATAACACAATACAAACACAATGGTCTTACACCTGCATTAGGCTACTACATCACATTGTTCATCAGCATGTTCAAATCGGATAAGTGGGCACTAGGGACATATGGGCACCTCGATGTACAATTGGCTATTTTGTCCAAAATGTTAAAAAATAAAATATTTGAAAAATGGTATTAAGTAATGCAAAGGATACATGATGTGAACATGCACGGTACATCATTAGTAGACTTAATGTCATCCTTCAACCAACTATTTTCCCATCAATCAGCTCTCACTCACTCACTCACTCACTCACTCACTCACTCACTCACTCACTCACTCACTCACTCACTCACTCACTCACTCACTCACTCACTCACTCACTCACTCACTCACTCACTCACTCACTCACACACACACACACACACACACACACACACACACACACACACACACACACACACACACACACACACACACACACACACACACACACACACACACACACACACACACACACACACACACACACACACACACACACACACACAGCTCTTTTAGAATATCCCGAACAGTTTTGGGGCCAAGCACATTGGCTGTTATCATCTCAGCCTTTGTTCTTCCACATTGCAATTTCTTTGCAGTGTTCGAATCACTAAACATGGCACTTGCCAGCTTATTACTGCAGTCCATGCTGTTATAACTCAAACCATACTTCACTGTGTGATACACTGATGTTACCTCACATGCAGCAACTTTGTCTTGTTCTGCAGTTGAACTGCCGAAGAATTTAGTTATATTTGATGCACCTTTATTTTGTGTTGCTCGCTTGTGCATTTCTGTGCCAGCATGCTGTTTCAGGTCGTTTTCTCCACCGTGACCTATTGAAAACTCCCTCCGACACAAGGTGCAGAAGACCCGAGACAGATCTCCACTCACGGGCTTTACCCAACTGTGTTTTTCTTCCCACTGTTTGTTGTAAGAAGGGCCAGGGCACAGAACCACATCCTCTCTCTCTTCTCCTCTTTCATTATCGGCAGCGCTCATTTTCCCACACGACTGAACAGGCTGACATGCCACACAAACAATGATGCCGTGCCCGCGGCCCACCGGAGAAAATCTCACACACACACACACACACACACACACACACACACACACACACACACACACACACACACACACACACACACACACACACACACACACACACACACACACACACACACACACACACACACACACACACACACACACACACACGTGCGAGCATTGTGCCTGCCCTGTCAACTGAGCGGTCCTAGCGCCCTTCGCATACAGCACACAAACACGCAGCCAGACCTATGAGCCAGACACACTGCATTGTGCGCAAACAGAAAAATATTTTTTCTTTTTCCCTTTACACGGGAGTCCGGGACAAACAAAGTCCCGTACGGGACACGGCCCTTTTGGCTCAAATACGGGACGGTTGGCAACCCTACAGGACGTCCATCACACGGAGGTTTCTCCCTGAAGTCTCTGCAGCTCTCTGGACACCACGCTGTCTCAATCCGTCCACACTGAATATGAGAGGGGGAAAATGAAAATAATAAACGCTTTAGACAATAAGAAATATAAAGTTGACTGTTGAGTTGCTCAGTTTTTTTAGATTGTCAATACTATTACTGTATAACTAATATCTTAGGTTAAGAGGCACATTCAAATAAAGATTGGTCTTTAAATACATGTTGTCTTTTGAATTGTTTGTCTAAAGTCAAGGATCTAGAACTGGTACTAAGTTTTAATGATACAGTCTGGTTATTATGCTGTTTGGAGGAGGCCTCACAGGTAAGAGCACTAACTAGCTACCATCACATGTACCTTAGCTTGACTTAAATGTATTAAACGTATAATTAAGTGATATCAAAATATAAATAACTAATGTCATGCAAACATATTAATATTTGCTTGATTCCAGTGTTGAATTTAGCACAATTGCTTACAAACCTTAAGGGATTTTAAGATTCTGAAGTATTATGCTAAAAACTCAATAACTTAGATTATTATTTATAGTTTTGCTGAATAGTTTCATGTCCGCTTACCTTAGAAACGTAAAACGCCACGGCAGTGTGCAGATGGGGAGCATGTTAGCTTAGCTTGGTAGCTTCAGCTAGCTCTGGAACTTCCAGCTCGGTGGCAGCAGGTCCCGCCTCTTTGCCCTTATTTGGAGCAGGCGGGAGTTGAACTCTGACGTCACTGTCGAGCCGTTAGTGTCCGACTCCGCCTCCTAAGGGCTTCTCGGCAACTCTGTAGAATCCTATGGGTGACGTCACGGACTCTACGTCCATTTATATATACAGTCTATGGGCATCACCCGAACGTGAATATCACCGGTACCAAAAGAAAAATGACTGAAGTGCAAACCCAACTCCCACTAGCATTTAAGCCTCCACCACTCGCAAAAAGTTCAGACCGAGCCAAAGCTATTACAAACGCCAAATATCCTATGTTGCCATGTTAGCAAAGCGCTACCTGGCTGTATCTGCTACCTCTGTCCCTAGAGAGGGTGTTCTCCACAGCAGGAGACATTGCTAGTGCCAGCAGATCTGCCCTTTCGGCAAGCAATGTGGACAAGTTATTTTTTCTTTAAAAAAACATTAAAATACAATGACAAGCAAGTCATAATGTCAAACTGACTGCTTAGGTACTAGTACAGTACAGTTCAAATACATGATTTTGGTTAATCAAAATGCTGCACCTTAATGTTTATTTTATTATATGTTGTATTTATTTGAGTGAATATTCACAGTTTAATAATAATTAAAAACTCAAAACTAATAGTTTATGTTTTGTGAGTACTAGTCATAGGTACTAGTACAGTAAAGTTCAAATACAGATTATTTCAGTTCATCGAAATGCTGCACGTGAATGTTTATTTTATTATATTTTGTATTTATTTGAGTGAATACATTATTCACAGTTTGATAATAATGAAAAAAAAAAAAATAAATGTTTATGTTTTGTGATAATTTGTTCTGCTGTACCGAAAACTTACCGAACCGAACCGTGACCTAAAAACCGAGGTACGTACCGAACCGAAATGTTTGTGAACCGTTACACCCCTACTATTTACCAATTGGATCAAATATAAAAGTCAGCCAAATTAGTGTTGATACTGCAAGGAGACGTATTGTGTGAAGAGAAATTGAAGATGTTGTTTAATTGCTGATATATTTATGATCCACGTCACGTATTCAGTTTTGGCGGCATTTCTTCCAATTTGTCCAGAAGTCTTCTCATCAGGGCTCAATAAATAAAGAACTACGGCAGATGTGTAATATTTAATGAAGCCGAAGCATGTAGGAGGCGTATGGCGCAGTGGATAGAGCCAGTGGATAGAGCCTTGGTGTTCGGATCAAACCCCACTGCAGTCAGCCTGTCGTTGTGTCCCTGGGCAAGACACTTCACCTCAAATTGCTCATGTGGGGATTGCCCACAGTATTGAGTATGTAAGTAGCTTTGGATAAAAGCGTCTAACAAGTGACATGTAATGTGTATTACAATGCCGTTATGTGATGACTTTCAAAGAGAAAAGCAAGCACACTTGGTATAAAGTTCTGAGTTAATTTTTTTTAATGTTTTCGGATTTCATATCGCATAAACACCATATCCCAACGTGCACTGCGGCTAAAAACATCCAATCGAAGAGCTTCAACGATAGCTGGGGATTATGGGTAGTTCGAGGTTTTAGCCTATCAAAAGAAATGTGTCTCTCAGAATCTAAAGGGAAAAACCTATGGGAAAAACACAAAAGCATTGTACACAATTTAAACCAATTAATGCCGTGTAATTAACAAGGATAAACTGATGTTTTTTAGTGGATGAGTACTTTAGGGGAATACGGTTTTATTATGATAACTTCGAGACCGGAAATACTGTTTTCACCCCGTGAGGGTTAACGCTAACTTTACATGGTTAAAGTTACTATTAAAAATACACCAGAGACTGCTTTGGATATTGTAACTACGCAAGGAATACAACTTGAAGTGGTTGCCTGTTACAAATACTTGGGTATCTGGCTTGATGATTGTCTTACTTTTAAATGTCATGTAAATAACCTGCTTAAAAAGCTGAGGGTTAGGCTAAGTTTCTTTGACAGAAATAAGTCCTGTTTCTCGCTTGAGGCCAGGAAAAGGCTAGTCACTGTGACCTTTTTACCTGTGCTGGACTATGGGGATTTGATCTATATGAATACACCTGCCAATTACCTGAGCAAGTTAGATGCTGTGTATCACAGTGCACTGAGAATTTTGACAAATTGTAAAGCACTTACGCATCACTGTACCCTGTATGCCAAGGCGGTTATGCCATCACTTACTGTACGGAGGCTCAGTCACTGGTACTTTTTTATTTACAAAGCCATGTTGGATAAACTACCATCTTATATCTGATCCCTGATCTCTCTGCAAATTGAAAGTACTTATTGCCTGAGATCGCATGCTGTGGTTTTATTAAATGTGCCAAGTGCTAGGACTGTCTTAGGGAAGACAGCTTTTAGATGCGCAGCTACACTAACTTGGAACAGTGGTCGTAATAAGCGCTTGAACAATCGACCTATTTGGACGTATGAGTTGGAAGACTTGTTGCTTTATTTTCACCCTCTGTCTGAAACCAGAGCCAAGACTGACCCTTAGCCTATCAAATACAATGTGTTGAACCACTAGCCAATAGAAGTGTTTCATAGTGATGTCACTATGTCAGGAAGTAAACAACGGAGTCCAATGGAGGCATTTCAGTCAAGGGGTGGGAGAGAAACTCCCTCTGGAGGGTATTTTGGGATCGTAGCTTTTGCTGACCATTTACGTCCAGAAAAAAACGTATAACACATTACAGGAAATGGAGAACCGCAAAAAGCATAACAGGACCCCTTTAAGGAATTTAACCTAATTTCATTAAATCACAAGTAAGCTACAACATCTCCAGCAATAACCAACTAATGCAAAAGTAAGAAACTCGGCTGTAAAAATAGTTTCAAATATTAATAAAATATGCCTCTAGCTTTGCCCCACACAGCGTGAACAATGATTACAGCAAACATTTAAAACAGAAAACTTTTTGGAATGAGTTGGAATGCATTTGCATTTTCAGTTCATACATTTTAATTTGTTTCAGGGCAGCTGTCAGGCTGATTGTAGAAATGGTGTCACAGATTGAGATAATGTGGAAAGCTTCGGAGGGATCTTATTGAAGCTTTTCCTGTTGGGGGAATACAAAATACCTCGCTGCCACAGAAAGTGAAGAGTCATTTTATTGACATTGTTATGCTGACAACATGTTAAGATTTGTTTTAAGAGTTTGGAAAATCCAGCCTCTACGTACACACTCCAAGATCCTTCGGGAGTGTGTACGTGACTTTGCATAAACATTGCATAATTAGCATTCAAGGGTGAAAGTAGATTCTCGCTGACAAGTCATGGCTCAATCATTTTAAAAACAGCAGGTTTTTTGTGTTGGTGCTGCTGTGAGTTTGGCAGGTTAGTCCATTAAGCAGAGTTCAGCTATGTATGAAGAGAGAATATAATACAACCCAAACATAATAAAACACACCACAGCGTAGCAAGGAAGGAAGGATCATGTCAAGGTTACTTTAGTTCCACATTCCCTTCTGCTCTACTTTCCTTCAGAATTTGATTTCAGTTTTTCTTCTCTTTATTTCAATGACTTTTAACTTTAAAAACTATTTCCATTTCAGTTACATTTTTGAGATAATAGGACAGAGAATCACCACTGGGAGTTGTTTTACATTTGAGTCCAGCAGGTCCGAGCACCTTTTGAAGGCTGATTATTTCACATAATCTGTAAACATCCCTGATTAAACAAGCTGCTTCCACTCCTGTATCCTGATGACTACTCATCAGCTTTACTGAAGCGTGATGTAAATCAGCTGATCATTTTCCTTTTAACTAAATCCACTACCCAGTACGACCACTGTTAAACCTTTTCATGCCATGATGCAATCCGCAGATTGTGGGCGAGGCTTAAGGAAAACACAATTCCGCAATGCTCTATGAGCCATTGTTGTTCTCATGAGTCAATCCATTCCGCTTCATTCACCCTGAAAAGCGTTCAGAATAATGCAAAGGGTCCCACCTCCACAGTGTATCTAATTCTCTTTACCCATCCATGCTTTCACTCAGCAGACAGCTATTTGTGTTAAACCAAAAGCCAAGTTGACTAATATAAACTTATGTTGCGCACTTAGCATAATTAACATACATAAGTAACCTTATTCGCTTTTCAAACATAACCCAAACCATGATCTTTTCCCAAACATAACCTAGTAGTGTTATTGCCTTAACAAACCAAGAAGTTGTATTGCCTAAGTAGTAGTGATACATATTGTTTTGGGAGACTTTGGCAAACAACCAATTCTGATGTTTAGTTATTAGGACATGAACGGACATCACACATTTTCATTATAATCTTAGTAATTGAAGAGATCTTGCTGATACTGATAATTACACTTTTCACTCAATGTTGCTTTAATTCAATATGCCTAGAATCACATGGGAGAACAATTCAAGAGTGGGTTGACATTCAGGCTGCTTTTAATACTATAGTAACCCAATAATAAAGCAGTGAGACAGCCTGTCACAAAAGCATCCGACAGGCAATTTTGGTCTTTCTTCACTCTGTATGCAGCCTGTCTAAAAACGGTCAGCCTTCAGTATCAAAATGTGTTTGACCTCTGCCTCCTCCTTTCTCTTTCGTCACAGAACCGTACGCTTTTTTCCGTGATTAACTCTGAAAAATGAACAATTGAGCATAAAAGTTAATGCTCAACCTTGAGAACATTAACTTCACAGATGCTACGCTTTCACTCTCATTGATAGGGGCTGATGGCTGGGGAGTATATCCAGGTAATGTGTAATCTCTCCTCTGACTGTAGGTGGAAAGAGTGCAGTAGTACGGCTCAAACGGTTGAAATTTAGCAACAAAAGGACGGAGAAATATATATTCTGGGTAAAAAGAATGATGATAATTATCATTTATAATTAGTAGGTATTGATCCACGTGTCAAACATAGAAACCCAATATTAAAATGACACAATTAACACAGTGTTGATACCTTTTGTATTGATCCAACCATTAGTGCACTCTCATCTTCTGTTGCAAACTACGTAAATCAATGCTACAGTAGATGTACAAAGATTAGACTCAGCTCTCATAACCTGTTACATATCGTAAAAGAGAGTATGAGAAGGCTGATGTTTGTGGATCCCTGCCATGTGATTACATGTTTTTATTTCTGAATTAATGGTAACAAAATAATATAAAAAACTCCCAAGTCAATCAGAACATTTGATATATTTGCAGAAGACTTAACACAACGAATTATGACCATACACGTACTGTAATAGTAATATGTATATTAAAATAGTAAACAATCTTGAAAAGTAAAGTAATTTTCTCAGACTTCTATACATCTGACTTTCAAACCAGTAGTCACCTAATTACCTCCTTGATAATAGAGAGAATGCAAGTTAAGGCACTTCATAGACTTCTATACAACATCATTTAAATCAAGGCAATTCCGCTTCACTTTTCAGACCCTATGATTTTTCTTTAAGAATATCTTTTTTTCTAATGCCAGATTTTATTTTAAATAATAATTGATTGATTGATTGATTGATTGATTGATTGATATACTTTATTAATCCCCGTGGGGAAATTGTTTCTCTGCATTTGACCCATCCTAGTGTTAGGAGCAGTGGGCAGCCATTTTGAACAGCGCCCGGGGAGCAGTGTAGGGAACGGTGCCTTGCTCAGGGACACCTCGGTAGCACTTGGTCTTGCCGGGACTTGAACTGGTACACTTAACAATAAACATGTGATCACTACTTTGCATAGTAACAATAGTTCCTGCACTATATGTACGATTACTCTTCTATAATGTGGTGAAAGACCCTCCCCACACTACAGAAACACGCTCATGACATATTCTTGTTTCTTGACATTGCTGACTTCTAATGTCCATCATTATACGCCATCCAGAGAGATGATGCATGGACATAAAGAAATAACAAAACTTCAAAAGTGAATCTTATGATTTATCTAGTTTCAGAAGACTTGAAACTACCAATCATGACCATAAACGTAATAGAAATATGTTTATTTATATAGTAAACAATCATGAGAAGTAGGGTCATTTCTTCATAGACTTCCACACAACAGAATTGAAATCAAGGGACTTCCGCATTGGCTTCACTTTTCAGACCCTAAGGTTTTTGTTAACGCATATATATTTTTATAATGCCAGATTATATTTGTAATATTAAGCAGGCGTATAATAACATGAACTTACCACGAAACATGCGATTACTACTTTGCATAGTGTGGAAATTGATGTGAGATATTGTACCAAAGAATTGAGGCCGCATATTTTTGGTATGTTCATTTTAATGTCATCCCTAATATATGTGTGGGTTTATACATTCCTGTGTGTTAATAGTTGAAGGAACAAAAAGTACATTTTTCCTCTCAAATATAGAGAGGTTTTTTATAGATTCCTGAAACAATGTTCCCTTTTTCTTAAAAGTAGATTAGCGCAATAGTCTTTTTCTTTGACTTTTACATGTTTATCAAAAGGGTGTTTTTTAAGCTATTTTTGCAGAATTTAATTGTGAGTTCTGTTTTGAGTGAAAAGATTACCCCTTTGAGTGTTTTTCTGGGTTAAACCATCGATGGGCTTTGCAAATTGGGAGGGACATTTTCCCTGATTTTAATGATGTGCATCCTGCAGGCCTTCCCAACACCTGTGGCTTTCATAGCTGCCCGCGCTGATTCCCTGTGAGATAGCGTTTTGGTATCTCCCAAATTGAAACGCCACCCCTTCCTGTTTCTGTTAGTATTAGGAAAATGTGTATCTGGTTGTTGGGTCTCTCTCCATGCGCTGACAAGACGAAAGGATGTCCACAGCGCGTGAATAAGGGCGGGAGTACTCCACACGTTACTTATATGATTCTTTGAATTGTATAGTAATGTATTATATTGTATTGCATTATTACTTTGTTTAATTAAAACGGATTATTGTTTAACTGGTATCCTGGTGTCTTCTAATTCCCTCCCTGTTATGATTTCAAGCAGGACTCGTCAAAACAACACGCGGAGAGGAGTTGGGTTGTAAAAACCCCAAACCTACAACAATAGTAACAGTACTTCCTGCATTAAATGTAAGATTACTCTTCTATAAAGTGGTGAAAGACGCCTCCCCACACTACAGAAACATGACATGACGTGAGATTTTCTTGTTTCTTGACATTGCTGACTTCCTGTCTAATGTCCATCATTCTCCTCCATCCAGAGAGACGTATGAGTCTCTCTGTCAATCCATCTCCCCGCTTTACTGTTTGTCTTGCTGAGTGTCAATGTCAAATGTAAGGGCATTAGCTGTGAAGACATCAGTGGATGAGGTCAGCGCTGACATCGTGCCTCTATTAAATCAGTGGCCTCGGAAAGTGTGAGAACAAGCCTCGCTGTCACATTGGGTCCAAGCACGTTAAGAGCCGAGGGTGACGGACGTGTTGGAGACGCTATCCCATGGGTGTGGCAGCGAGGGCTTTTGCCGAGGCTCACCTCCACACCCGGCTTCACCACAAAGCCGACAGCAGCCATATGCCGCTCAGCTCCCATCACAAAAATGGAAATAAGCAACCCAACCTCTCTGAGATCCCTCCAGCCTTCAGCTGATTTTGTCTTCCCTCCCTTGAAGAGTTTTTCACAGACAAACCAGCCAGCAGATGGTTAAAGTGACAACAGTCTCGTATGTGGCAGATAAACGGCTCTCCAATACAGTAAACACGCAGTAGGATATTATGGTTTACACTGGGATAACGACGCTAAGAATGAATGTTTTATTAAAATATATGGAAAGAATCCATTTAACAAAATGATCCGAATAAGCAATGAGAATCACGAAGCCATCTGCCCTTGAGTGGTTAGGCTGGTGCTAACTTCCTGTCTAAATAAGTCTTGCTTAAACGCGGGCCGCTCCTATCTCTGTACAATAATCATGCCTTTAGTGCTACAGAGTGTTGCAGTGCATTAAGATAAAAGCGCTAAAACAGTGTTTGTGCTGCATCCCAAATGGAGGCTGCTAAGTGAAGTAGCATGCTGTTATAGGAGTCGAGGGATGCTGGTAGCATGAGTGCTTTTCTGAGTGGGAACACTTCACACTGCAGGGGCATACATTTGTCATATATATTTTTCTCTTGTTTATTATTATTATTTTTTACGGTTTCCGAACATATGCTGAGATAATTTATCACATTTGCTCATTTAGCCCATATTTTGAATCCCAGCCACATCACTATTCATAACGTGATTTTTTTTATTTTCAGTCTGCTGCTGATTTTATTCCTTCAGACAAATGACTTTGAAGACTGCGAATGAAAGAGTTGTTGCGGCGACACACAAAGGAGCGGGAAAACTTGTGAAGAAGAAATTCACAGTCAGAATGTGTCGATGCGCTCTAGATACAAAAAATACTGTATCAAAATAGGCAGGAATATAAAAGCTACATCAGAGAACTTAAGGGGGTTGGAGCAGAAACTACTGTTCCCATAATCCAGTAAGTCACACCCTCAGCTGGAGAGAATGCTGAGAAAAGACTATCGGCTTTACACTCTAATTCACCTTCCATAGACTCGTTTTCTTACCGAGAAGCTTAAAATGGATTAAGCTCATACGCCCTGAGATGAAAAATAACAGAAAGGTGCATTTCACCATATAGCCATCAATCTGCTTCATGTTAAATGACGGAGCTAATCACCTTGAGAGCTTGTTTTCTGGCAACACTGAGAGATAAACAGATAAGCTGAGGGATGATGAAGGCACATGGTGAGAGTGAAGGTCTCGGTTGCACGTCCGTTGCAGATTGAAACCAAAGACCATCACCGTGGTCTAACATTGAACCCGCTGTGAATGTGTTACCTAGGTGGAGGCCCTTAACGCTCGAGCAGAGAGGTCTTAAAACTGCAGGCGGGCCCTTCAAGCTCCCTGACTATTCTACAAACATTCTTATAAAACCGTGGGGGATGAGGAAAATAAATGTGTTGTGATGTTTACGAGTCTGCGTGGTTGAGGGCATTGGAGCGTTGCATAATGTCATTCTACAACGGGCGATGGGAAGGGGACCTTGGCCCTTACTCTTTCACACAAATGCATACATGCACCGGGCCCGATAATGAGAATCCACCTCACCAAATCTTTCAATTCAAGGACTTGCTTAGATTGACTGTAATGCCTAAGTAATCAGCCTGTTCTGACCCACCTTGTCCTCGGCCAGGATTTATAGCACCCAATTACTGATCTCTATTACCCAGTGTGCCAAGGGGATGGAAATCCGACGATTGGACAGACGGCCGGCGCTCTGTCTGCCGGTCTGGGTGACTAGGTGATGAGATGGTGGCCTCCACTCCTCCCTGCATCGCATTACATGGCCAGCCGACTGGCAAGTAACTTTTAATATGCTCTCAAAAGTTTTGAGAGGGAGCACTTGCACATCATTTCTCAAGCTAAACAGTTTTAATAACAAGTAATAAAGGTATGAACAGAATTGATAAAATTGTAATCACAACAAAAAAATGATTGCAGCCAAAACCTACAATATTGGAAAAACTCTGCAAAGAAATGATCGAGGCTGAAATAAGTATTTCCAGTTCTGACGTCCCTGCAGTCTTTCATGTAAAATGAAATATCTAATATTCAACGTCCTTGTAGCTATTTTGAATAATTTAAGCTCTTTTACCCTCCCAGAATGTCCCGCTGATTTACCATTTTTAGAATTGCAAAACGAAAACATCATTAAAGGCCCTGTCACACTGTCCCGAAATTGACACCCGATGGACACACGATAAAGGAAATGTTCAAATTCGGCTGTGATCGTAGCAACATCGGGCCATTCGTGAGGGCATCTAAGCCATCGTATGACCGCCGGTGGAGTTTCTCAGGCTCCGGCAGCAACTTCGTGAGCGGCAACTTCGTAAGGCACTCGTGAGGGCATCTTGTCAAATCGTGTCATCTTCGTGTTATCATCGGTGCATTCACCCTCACTCTGATCGGGGCGAATGCCCGATGGCACCGATGATAACAAGATGCCCTCACGATGGCCTTACGAAGGGCAAAATTGACACACGAATTCAACACGAAAATGAACCTCTGCAAGGTCCTTCGGCAATTTTTTGGCATGCCAAAGATTTTGCCTCCGCTCACGAAGTTGCTGCCGGAGCCTGAGAAACTCCGCCAGCGGTCATACGATGGCTTAAGATGCCCTCACGAATGGCCCGATGTTGCTACGATCACAGCCGAATTTGAACATTTCCTTTATCGTGTGTCCATCTGGTTGTTTTATTGCACAACAAAATCATGTAAATATATTATGTAAATAACCCAATTTGTGTTCTGTGAAACTAAAAAGGATATACTATATTATTTTGAAGGACAGTTGACAGGAAATTGTTGTTGTTATGGAAACAACATTACGGAGAAAACGTAATATTTTCTACATATAAAGACGGATAAAGTAAAGAACAAAGTCTGAAGATATAGTATCATAGTACTGTAACATAATTGGTTTTGGTACTTTCATTGCAGTTGTATGTCTTAAATGTAATGTAAATGTTGCCTTCGTGTGTGGTTCGGGGCCATCTTCGTGCGAAATTCATAATTCCATATTCGTGTGTCCATCGGGTGTCAATTTCGGGACAGTGTGACAGGGCCTTTAAGAAATACCCAAACTTACTTTAGTTTTTCGGAGCACGTTACCAATACTATTGTAGGAAGTGCTAAGTAATATTTACCATGAAATTCAGAGCAAAAAGTATAAGCTATGAAGCATGTTAAAAGACTCATTATTCTTGTTGGGGTTTATAGGTTGTTGTACATGTAAATAGTTCAACTGAACTGCCTCCATAGACTCCATTGTTTAATTCAGTAACATTGTGATCACGATGTAACACTCACGCTTCTATTGTAACATTGTACATGATATTCAAAGGGTCATGACTTTTCCGACACTTCTCCAAGCAGTTGACCAATCACAACAGAGCCGGCCAGCTAACCAATCAGAGCAGACTGGGCTCTGGTTTCAGACAGAGGGTGAAAAGAGGTGCTGCAGCACAGGCAGTATGAGAGAAGTAAAGAGCTTTTTGAACATTAAAGCATGGAGACGTGTTACTGTAGAGACACTAAATACAAATATGAAAACATGTGCATAACAGATCCCTTTAAATACAAAAATGGTGACGTATGGTATAACTTGTTTAAGGACAAATTCAGTCATTACAGCTGCTCACCTACATTATGCGAGATCCTTGGGGAACCCTATACTGAATTTCGTAGCATTGTCACTTTCTACATAAATACTATTGTATTTTTGTATGTCTGATCATGCTCTACCAGAACAAATGAATATTTACTTAGCATAAAGCAGTACAACAAAAGCTATTAAGACTGATATACTCTATCAACTGTATGACTGTGTTAAATTAAATGTGTTATTATTTATAATGCCATTTGTTCACAGGATACGAGTATAAGATATTCTACTGCCAAACAAACGTACTTGTGCATCACCTCTGTGAAAGACTGGGATTGTAAGTGTGATTAGTCCTCAGCAGAATGATGTGAAACAACCCTGACCTGCTGCATTGATGTGTGTAACCGCAGCTCCTCCTCCTCCTGTTGTTTCCCCTCTCTCTTTTATTCACAAAGAGAAACACTGTTGATCTATTTTTGACATTCTTGTTTACGTGTTTATAGTTCACAATGAAAGTGGTATATAGCTGCCTTCCTGACAACATGTGAAAAATGAACTCTTGACACCCACAATGAGAAAGTGACTCACAGAAAGAAGTGCTGAAGTGGAGCCTTGCTCTGTTATGACGTCTCATCAATTCTCGTCAGGGAAGAAGTTTTCGGTTGGATTACAGATTGTTGAAACATCACAGTGGACCAGGGGCTAGCAATGTGGCCTGACAACAAGACGGTCCTGGTTCAGTCCTGGGGGAGACCCTACCTCTGAACCAACGCATGGTCAATGTTAACCCACAGCTTTGAACAGGATATAATGTGTTCGAAAAAAACATTGGATTGGATTGTATGAAATACATTTTTCAAATTATCAAGTCATATTCGGGGAACATCAATAGAGGATACAACATTTGTTTGAATATATTGGAAATGAAAGAATGGTGTACAGTTTTGTTTTAGTATTTGGAAAGACCAGCCTTTGTTAGTGCATAGTTCAGTAAAACCATTTTTTCATTTTGAAGATACTGTATGCTTGACAATGCCTTTATTTTTTTACTTTTGAGACAAAGCGTCTGACAAAAAGTGATAATACTTTCAATATTAACAACTGCAATAATGAAAGCTTTGTAGTGCTTTTGAGAAAATGTTTTTTATATCTCAGTGTGAAATAGGGAGCCAGGGCCGTGTCATGTTTTGTTATGAATTGGTTTACTTTCAATTGAGTGCCTTCAGCAGGGGGCGACCTAAAGCATAAATTATTCATTCACAAAATCGGTTTGAAGCAGCGGTGGCAGTGTGACAAGTCTGAAAAGTAAAAGTACCATATCTCTTAGGGCGCATTCTGTAAATGGAAATGCTTTTGGACAGCTCCAGTGATCTGCTATAACACATATGGGTCGAGTTCCAGGTAACGGTGTGCATCAGTTCATGTGCTCACAGTCAGATTGTGAATACTCTCGTTGTGAAACTTCACATCAAGTGACTAAAGCACAAGTACCAATGCTGAGTCCGAGGTACATCCAAGGAGACAAGATATTACATAACCTAGACTTGAAATCGCTCACATCTCGAATCCTCAACACTGGATCTATCACTGCTTTCTACCCACAGGCAGCTTTTTTATACTGCACATGTAAGCTTTCTTGCTGTCTTCTACAGCATTGTTTTTCTTTATTTGTAGTGCTATAGTCAGCGGTAAACAGTAAGGCCATATAGTAAAACACCACAACATATCCAGTAATTGTGCTCCATGATTTGATTATTTTCTTAAGGTCAAATTATTTTTAAATGATGAGGCTCGAAGGATAAAGTTTGTCTAAATTCCAATTATAGTTTTCCAGGCGTAACTTGTATCTGTTATTTAACTGCATCTAAATAACCATATTCCAATATGAAGCAGGTTATAATTACAAAGTGTATGTCAGTGAACATTTTACTGATACTTTCAGTATCAACATTTATGCGAGTTGTCGGATATGTTAATTAACAACATTCTCTCATTATGCTGATAGAAAACATAATCCGTTCCGCATAAAGTTTTGCTCAAAGCGTATTTGCTGTTGCAAATTAATTGTATATGAACTTTATTTCTCAGAGACAGGGTTGACTGGTCACATCCATCCATTCAACCCGCAGCATCCTTAACAGTCAAAAGGCATGTTTGTGCTAATGCCAACATTCTTAATATTCAAGCATAAATAAAGCGGATCAAATTAAAATGATTGTAATATTGTTGAGAAATGTGAAAAGGTGGTTGATTGGATAACAAATAATGGTTCGGTACAACATGTGAAGTATTTATCACTTGTTTGCCAAAACATATTGACTCAACAGGAGACCTGAATCTTCTCTGCCAGACACTGCAGAGTTGTTATAAGAAAAGTCTCGCCATGTAGACAAAACTCATAAGAATCGTGTGTGATTCCTTTCAGTAACTCAACACAAAGCTGAAGCAGCTTCATTGATCCATAGTGGAGAACAACAAACAACAAGATGCTATACGAAGTTATGAAGTCAAGTTGAGAGACGATGAGTCCCACCTAGTGGAGGATGGCAGTGTGTGGACTGGCCTTTCCCACCATCGCCATCCCCAAAGCACCCAGCATCATATAAATATCCAGTCAAGTATTTTACATGACATGCCCGAACACACACTATCAAATCTTGCATATGGTGGTCGAACACTCTTCTCTTTTCACAACAATCTGGATACTGCTGTTGACTCTTCGTGCATCCGTTGGGGCAATAACACTAAACTGAGTTATTCCACGGACTAGTCACTTAGTCTATCACATACAATGTGTTGGAGCGCCAGCCAATAGAAGCGTAAGTGTTACAAGTGATGTCACTATGTAATGAAGTGAACAAAGGAGTCCAATGGAGGCAGGGGGGGGGGGGGGGGGGTTTCCCTTTGGTGAAACTTTGGTATTTTACTCTTTCCAGAGCACATACATGCATACAAATATAAAAGACCACACCAACACAATAACAGGCCTCTTTAAATGTTATTAAGCAATGCTTTGTTCCACTATGTAATCCAAAGACATGTGTATGAGCCTATGACGTCTTCCATCCAGGCTTTTTTATGGATGACCTCACAGGCCATTTCACAACTGGAGGCCCTTAATGTTTAGCTCATTCAATTAGAGGAAACAAAAGATCAGACCGGTCAAATCTATTAGTATCTAAACAGCACACAAGTCATCATAAATGTAGAACTACAAAGTGCTCATTCGTCCAGCGGAGCAAACCATCAAATTCAATCTTAAGTCAATCGCAGACTAACAGATGCTGCTGAATAAACGTAGCCTGACAATCAGACTGAATTGCCATTTTGTTCCACTTCATTATTCAGCCTGACATTACGGGACTGTTTTCTGTTGGGGAGGGGCTGTTATGTTGCCCTAACCAACCAGCAACGGGTGATGTATGTGTCCTGTCAACGTCACTTTCTGTAGACAAAGTAGCTGTAATGGCGAATGAAACAGTTGACAATTCTAAATACATTAAGCGAATGTAAGTGCTTTCTGATAAGTCAACATAATAACTGCACAGCTGTGTCAATGTCATGTGTACTGTTCATCATTTTCTTGGCATTTTTCCATTGACACTTTTCTGGCTCTGGTCTATTTTTTATCCAGCCTATTAATTCTGAAAAACCATCATTATTGTAATTGCTGAAGAACCTGAGGAAAGTGATGGAGAAGCATGGAACTATATCTAGAGAAGTTATAGGTAAACAGGCTTGTGGAGTAATGGATTACATGCAACATAATCAGGATCCAAAAAAAGTAACTATATTCCCTTACAGTTACATTAAAGAAGGATGTATTACAAACACAAGCTGTGGGTGCTCTTAATCTAACAGTAGTAAACCAAAAAAGAGCATAGTGTGTGTTGTAAAAGGAACAGATTTGATTTCTTCTCTGTAAAATGTGATGTTCTATAGACTAATACGTTAAGTGTTAATCTATACGCCTACTGCCTGAATCTGCTTTATGGTTTTCACTTTCTTTGGTTCAGTTGTTCTTTTTTTTTATTCAGTACCCATTTGTTCATAAAATTGCATTTATTAAAAACATGTATTTAATAAATTAACATAAGCATGTTCTGTTAGCTCAGATATTATTTTTGATTTTTTTATGTGATCATGTTGGGCGACTTTTAATTAAGAAACTGTGGGTTCAATCCCAGTGCTTGCAATAAACATGTCGAAGTATGGAAGACACTTAACCCCAAGTTGCTACCGATGGCCTGGCCAATGGTGTGTGATGGTACGCTCCCATGAGCAGGTGGCCCCTCGCATGGCAGCCCCTGTTGAATGGGGTGTAAATGGCTGAATGATGACTTGTATATGTAGAAGTGCTTTGAGGAGTCGTAAAGACTGGATCAATTGTACATAAATGTAGTCCATTTACCATGTGTTTAATTGTCGCTGTTAAGTCAGGTTTTCCTTAAATTCTCTGAGCAGGACACATTTTGATCCTAAATATCTTTTAAGGCTTCAAAGTTCACATTTTTCTGTTGTCTTACATTACACATTTAGGTGAAAATGAAAAGTAATCAGGTTACATTACTTTTATATTGTGATACTATTTTACAGTTAATTAGTAATTGTAATGGTTTAGAATTGTTGAAGTAACCCTCCCAACCCTATAGATAAATAACCTATTTGTTCTATGCCAAGAAGTCAGATTAGCGCTTTAAAAAACATCTACAAAATATCATTAAACGTCCATTGTTTTGTGGTAATGGCAAAAATCTCAAAGAAAGAAACCCAAATGAACGGCTTGCATACATGTAGATACCATCAGGGGTAAAGAGCTAGAGTGAATATAGGTGTTGTTGTTTTGATAACAGCAATCTGAAACAGTATCAGCTGGACCATGAAGGGAACAACAGTCAATGCTATTAATTGCAACCCATTAGATGCTCTTACAGTACAACCACACCTGCTCCTTTAACAAGCCTTTGTGATAAGCTTCTGTGTGTTTATGCAGCGGGAGGAAATATGATGAATAATTGGGGAGTTGAGGTGCAGAATTCCTCCAGCATTAATCGAGCATCTGAAATATCTGATATTAGCTTCGCATGAATCATTGTTAATTCCCACAAATCCATTACTGTTCCATGTGCAACTAAAAATAGAGTCCTGATCAATCAATGGGGACACTCGAGAGTGATGCTGCCTGCTTCTGAAGCTTCCTTTTTGTTACTGCACTATACCCTTGCCTCTCATCAATAATTATTTCCCATAATTCACAGATAGATTTTCTGTGTTCCGAGTGAAAGAGGCGGCACACCAGCCTTGAGCCGAGCGTTTTAGAAAACCCTCCCTAACGCAATGTGCATTCCTCACATTTGGATGACGTCAAGGCCCTTTGATAGTGCACAAAACATTTCCTACTGGCAGAATCCTTGACTTGAATATTTCTCGAATGAAAGCGACCTATTTCTTGTTTATGCCAACAATGACAGGTTTTTGCCAATTTCTCTCTGACTTGAAAAGAAGCCTAATCCATTTGAAATGGTGTGGCGATCTTCTCTAGCGATTGCATTGGTCATAGCTCAGCGAGCGTGCTGCCTTGTGTGGAGAGGCTGACCCCCCCGGCATGCCCTCCTCTCTGCTGCACTGAGAGCCTTCACAGGCGACGGGCATTGCATGGCCTCACTCATGCACCGAGGTGCAAGGGCAGACAGGTTCCACTGCACACAATTACAACGGACGGTCGCATCCCATTCCAATTGCATTTCCGCTCACAGGGGGAATGATCCCGCGGTGCATATTACTGTGGCTGAGGCACATTTAGCTGCAATGGAAGGAGAGATGGGAAAAGGCTCACCTCCTATACTAATCTGGGCAAACAACACTGCGCCGGTTCGCTATGAACATCCCCTATGTAAAAATGTTTTCAGGATGACAGAGCCGCCCTGCCTGTCTCTCACGGAAGACAGTGAATTCATTAAGATAACAAATTGCACATGTCAAATGTGTAATCTTTCCAATGTTTACTTAATGAGGCGTAACATGTGCAAGGGTGTGTTTCTGAGTAAAAGTCATCTCGCTGAAGCCAGTACACCTTAAAGAAATGCTGAAAATTAGAAACGGTGTGATGCTTGATTCTGAGTGATATTTAATATATGTCATGTATACATTCATGCCTCCCAGGCCTGTGTGGATTCACAGACAGACATAAATGCAAATGAGGCGGAGTGGAGGAACGAGAGAGAGCGGGGGACTCAGAAGTCTGCATATCTGATAGCAAAGCACCCTGATTAGAATTTTGTCATGCCACAATTTACAAATTAAAATGAATTAGATCTTCCATGCCCTGACCTCCATTAAAAACACTTCATTGTTGATGAGCCATGATAGCATCTACTATTGATTGGAGGAGAATCAGTATGGCCAATCCTGTCTCTTCACAAGGAGGTCATCCAAAGCAATTTAGGCATATTGAGAGATTGATCAGGGCAACGGAGCTGCCACTTGGGCACACTCAAGGTAGAACAGAAGTGTAAGGTGTGACGCAACTACTCCCCGCTGCTCTGTGGGGGGGGAGCATCTCAAATCTAAATGCTAATGGTTTCTTTAAGAGCCTGGCTGCCCTTTAACCACTACAGTCAGACTTGAAGGATGGCTCTCAGTGTTTCAATGCCTTTCTCTTGTTTTGACCCCTCCCCTGTCTCTTCCAACACCACCGCTATCAACATCACAACCACTGGATTTAACTGGAGGAAAATAGATGTGAACAGTTACACCATCGGTTCTGTTTGATGCCTTTCCAACTTGCCTGGGAATGCAGTGGACGCCAACAGAAAATAACTCCAAGCTGCTGGTTTTTCTTCTGCAGAAAACACATTTGAAATACCTCTCGGGGTATGTTTGTATTTACATTGAGAATGCACTCTTTTCAAAGCGCTGACAAATATAATTTCCACCTTTTAGGAACCTTTCACGTTAGCAGAAAAGATTCATTTGAATACATGTTCTTTCAACATTGCTTACATCTTTAACCTTTCTTGCCTGCAATTCATGCACAAGATCCGTTCAATATGTATTTTGACTCGTTACTTTGCCGAGGAGGTTATGCTTTCAGTTTGTTTTGTTTGCACATTTACAGAAAGACTTTAGGTCCGATTTTCGTTTAAAAACATATTCACAAAAGAATCCATTAAAGACCCAATTACGCAATCTGAAATGACCTCCATAAACTTACATATTTAATGTATTAATGGACTTTGTATGAGATGCTATAAATTAGTTATTTACAAATGATTCCCCAAAACTGTGATGATTAACCAATCATCAAGTGGACCAGCTTTATCCCTAAGGGTGAACCATGTCCAGATCTTCGGAGTATTATAATTTTACTTTAAACATCATCATCAATCACAAAATAAATGTGTCAGGCAGGGCCTCTGAGAAAATGGAGTGAAACGGTTACCTGTGCAACCTTGGTCTCTGAAGCGCATCAAAGGTTAGAAGCCTTTTATTGAACACTTTTGAGGACACGCATGAGCAACAATAGGGATTGTTCAGGTCCAAGAAATATGTAGATTCAGCCATTTTTTCCGGGTAAAAGCTTAAAATACACATGTAGTGGTAAAATATATTGTTTAAGAAGAAATTAAAATGTTAAGGCAATTGAACGAGGGAGAAATCTGGAGTTAATTACGGTTAATCACACGTTTTGTTTTTTCTCATTGAGTTGTAGAGAGAATTGTATTTTCTATTCCCTAAGCAATTTTTGTATAGTTATCCTTGACGCATTAAAAAATGACTGCTACAGTTAATGTATTTATTTACTACTACTTTACTTTAAATCTTGCAAAGGAGTTGTAAAGGCACCTTTTGAAGGCCCGATAAGCCTTTCAGGGTTTGCGAAGCTAAGTTCCCTCCAGAGGGAATTTCTCTCCCACGCACTCACCCCCACATCTCTAAGTGCTCGACCAATCATAACAGAGCTTACCAACCAGCTTACCAATCAGAGCAGACTGGGCTCTGGTTTTAGACAGAGGGTGAATAGATGTGCTGCAGCACAGTATATATGAGAAAAATAAATCACTGTTTGAAACATGTCAAAGTAGAAGCACAAAACACAATACAAACCTAAAAGAGGAGCATAATAGGGCCCCTTTAAGAGCAAACGTGCCCCTAGTGGTCAAAGGAGTGTAATACTCATAGTATGCACAGCCAAAGAAGGTTTCTGTATGTCATAAGGGACCATGACAATCTGCCCAATGAACCTACAATGTACACAAAATCGACCATTTGCAGATATCATCTCTCATTTGTGATCTCACTTTCTCGTTTAACCTCTATCCTAAAAAGTACTCAGCACTTCTGTATCAGATGTCTATTGAGCCTGAATTCCCAACATTGTGTGCTTCACCATGGTAACAGAGATCAGAGGGCAAAGGTCACACAAAGCGTTGGTAGAGGTGTCGCTCTGCAAGGGCAGGGTGGGGGCGGAAAAACCTCCACATGGGCCTTTTTCCATACACTGAGCATGCTCATCATCTCCTGTCCTCCAGCAGCTCCCTGCAAGGTTAGTGAGAGTCAATAAGCCTTCCGCAAAGGTTAAGAAGATCTATGAGGAAGATATTATGCAAGCAGTGATCTCTCTGGTTCCAGCAGAACCACAAATAGAGTGGCATAACCGTCTTTGTTCATTTCCCATCAGAAAGTAAATCATAGGAAGGTGCTTCGTTTTCCTGCATGACTGGCTTATGAATTCAATATGAGCCGTATATACACTTTCACACAGAGTACTTTCTGAATACAAAAACGTGCATATCGAATGGCATGAACTTTGTCTCTTACAAAGAACAATCATCATTTGGTATTACACTTTCGAGAGAGCTGATGGATTATGTTATCATTAAGTAGATAGTTGTTGGTGACCCCAACTTGTTCTGGATGTTGTAGTTTAAACATTAATTTTGAAGACTTTCCTTTACAACGCACGAGGAGGTGAAGTTGCCTACCTTGAGATTGTACCTGATTTGTAAGTGTTTACCAAGAAAGAGTGAAGTTAATCATCAGGAGGCACATCCAAACTGTTTTAACTTATAGAGCCTTGGCTTCGAGGTGATTTGTTCAAACAGAGAGGAAGATGAATGAGGCAGTGTCCTCCATCTGAGGTTTACTGTCTTGTAAATGTCATAGGATTAATTAACACATTTAAAATCATATTCATGATGATTGTTAAACACTGCTCAGTTACGCAGCGTCCACACGGCGGCGTGCGTAGAAGCTTTCCGGCAGGCCGTTAAACCAACAGGAGTCACTCCAACACTCCACCAACCTCTCATTCCTTGGTAACTAGTGAAGCCACAATAGAATCTGTTAAAAACAAGTGTTACCTTCTGCATATGCTCTTAGCATTAAGCTTAAGGTATTCTGTCCAAGTAATACAACTGATTAGCAAAAGTTGTTTCCTAAAGAAGCCAACCACATGGAAAAGGTCAGAACCGAATATAAATGATTTGCAGTTTCTTCCAGACAACAGCTCTGTTATGGGAACTGAGTCTTATTTATTTTCTCTATTAGCGGCTACTGTTGCCTCAAGGGGACAGAAGAGGTTTGGAGAAAATGTCACTGATTTGAGAAAGGGAAGAAAAGTTCTGTCCATATTGCTCATACAATCCATATTCCTTGAGCCCTGCATGGTTGCAGGCTTCAGTGTTAGTTTATACTTTCCATAAGCACTTCTCAGATTGTCTAATTTTAGGGATTTATATAACGTTCCTGTATTGTAGAGGAAAATATTTGTGAAAAGTCAGAAAGAACTAACATGATTATTTGCAGTGTAAATGTTTTTTGGGCTACAGCGGGACTTGTATGCTAATAACACCCAAAACAACATGAATGACCAGTGACAGGTGCACATTGTGAAGGAAGGGACGTTTAAAGCAAAATGGAATAAAAGGGAAAGTGTGAATCAAAAAAAGGATTCAGTACGTCACTAAGGATACTTACGTTAGTTGATTGAATGCCTATGTTACGTAAGGTGAGTTTGTTACGTATGTTAACCTAAATACGTTAAAAAGTTGACTTTTGGTTTGTCACAGGACACAAACAGTTGGCCTGGATGGAAGTCCTGTGTTCGTTTGACCCACCCATCCATCACAGTTTACACCCTTTGCGGACTATATTGCACTTGTGTTTCTGTCATAACAACTATGGCCACTAGAGGTCGTCGCCTATCAATAGACGCAATTGGTCGAAACGAGTTGCTTGAAAAGACGACTCAAAACTGCTTTTTGTTGGGGAAGACTGTCTACATCACTCTTAGGCAGAAAATAAACATATGATGTGTACAATTGGCATTAACGACTGTAAGAGTTAGCTGAACATAGTACAGCTCTGTAATTCTATTAAATCTTCCAACAACCGCTTGGAATACAAAGATCTCTCTAGGTGTTTGCAGAGATTACACATGTACTTGAGATGCAGAGACACTGGAGGTAATCCAGAGAAACTTTGTGAGACGAAAATCTTTTTGGTCTCCATATCTCTGTGATGGAATTATGTGTTCCGAAATTAGAGTGCAAATTTGAATCAAACCTCTGAGCGAGATCTGTGGGTTCTTGGCAGTGAAGGGGGAACACAACAGGATTCTCGTACATATGCCATGCACATCCGTGAGAAGCTCAGCAGGCTGCCAACACCAAAGTGTTCATCACTCTCCACCCACTCCTTTTCATAACATAGACCAGAAAATACAAAAATCCCCACAGTATCACAGTGAGCCCAACCAATCAGTGTTGAGGATCAAAACGCGGCCGTTCAAGGAGAATGAAATGCCCCCATTGATTGGCCACGCCGCTTTGGTCCCCCCTGCACAGTCTTCCAATCGATACCAGAGAGATAAGCAGCCGCCAGCCACTGATATTGGTGATGTATAACGCCGTGGCTGTGCGCCGACTGATGACTTCTTGCCGCCTTGGTCAAGACTCACTAGAGCAACTAATTATTGCACGCCAAGGGCAGAGCCAGACCAAAACAACCAACAACTCCCCAAAGACCCTGTTCATTCAAAGGCCATCAAGCCACCAGCCGATAAACACAGCCGCCCTTTATTCACGTTAGTCATCTCCTACATAATACGACCCACTTCTGTTTATTAGGGAACACCTCACCTGTGCGCTGGCTAATCAGCTGGAGTTAAACCTTCGCAAGCTGAGATTAAAACCTAACACAGCAACAAGGATACATTACCAGAGAAGGAGCCGCTGTTATCGCTCCGATTGTTTTTCAAAAGACAATGAAATAAATAAATGAGAAGGAAAAAAAAGGTTCAGAGAAAATGAAATGATGGCGTGGCGGTGTTTTGTTAAATTGTGCTGTCAAACGTTTCTCCTTTCTAATTTCCTGGAGCGTAGATGATGGAGCACGTGTGCTGACAGCTGAATCTGATAAAAAAAACACCTCACGAGCATTCATATGCGACATTTATAAATATAATAATAAAACAATTAGTCTGTGGCAAATGACAATTGACAGCTACCATGACATTTTTTTTCACCATGGTCATTTATTAAAGTGTCTGACAGGCACAGACATAAATACAAAGCTATGCGATTGACAGAATAAAACCCCAGTTAATTGTTTATTTACAGTATCTTGGGAACAGTTTACAATGTTATGCTGTACCTTATCGAAACAATAGCTTCTTAAGATATTCAAATTAAAATATATTAAAACTCCCATGATGTCTTGACTTTTCAATGACTGTGGAAGCTGCTACTACTACTTAGAAACCTACAAAGGTCTCTGAGCAGGCGACTCTGTGTGTGTCTGTGTGTGTTTGTGTGTCTGTACGTTTGATGGGACTGTCCCAGCACAACTGTCACTTTGCTCCCCTGTTACAGGTGCTCCACACAGGGGAGCTGGCAGCTCTGACGGACGCCTCCTCCTAGGGATTTATGGGAAATGACAGTTCCCGCTAAATAAAGCCGATGTGGCCAGGGAAAAGGAAGACAACGGAAGTTCCAAACCGTGAGTGCACAGGGCTGACACGAGCTGAAATGTATGTCCTTCGCTCTGCCTGGCAATTTAGTTGGAAATGTGCTATTCATACTTTTAGGCCTGGAGAGTTAGAGAGACAGAAAGCGAGGGGGGAGCGCCCCACCCTTAATCTACTTCCTCTGTTTGGGGTAATGGTCTACAGGTTTTTCTCTGCCAGGGAAAATCACATTTCTTACATGGCTGACTCTTGATGAATTATTTCACATTCCACTTACTTACCTTTTTTTAAAAGTTAATCTACATCAATAACGTTAAAGGAACATTTCACAGCTACAAATGAACAGTTTCCCTTATTCAAACCCGATAGCTGTGGAGCGTCTGGCTGCTTATGAACGTCCATTTCAAACTTCATAATTTAACCGTTCCACAGAATATGTGAATGCACACGGGCCGGGCCAGCGTTCTGATTTTCTACTTATTTAAATATGGACCATCTTTAATTGAGCAGAAACTGCTGTGGAGAACAGTGCTGAACTAATACTGAGGCTGAAATATCATTACGCTGATGGAAACCGGGCTCTCTGACTTTTATTGGCAGCTCCCGAGCTAAATGTGTAGTTCAATTCAGAGGCGGCCATAGCGGCAGAGGCAATGTAATCGACTTGGGACAAAATGGTGTGGAAAATGACGTGTAGGCCCTAGCCTAAAGCCAACCCCGTGTGGGCAGAAATCTATCAGTCAGGTGCACACCAACATTGGCATTTTCACAAATGTGATTTAGCCGACGATACTGGAGAGCTGATGTGCTGGAACAGTGCTTCCAGTGAAAGAAAAATACTATTTCAAACCATGCAATTTGCCGCTCCTGCTGCTGAGAATGCCTGTGCAGTTGGCTCAGTTTCAACCCTGTCATGTTCAGATAAAACAATGTTTTACATAAGAGACCCTGCAGTGTATCACAGCTTATTTAGGTCAAAGTAACCTGAACCTTGTGAGCATTTGAAATCCCTAACCTCATTCAAGCCGTCTCTTTCTCAGCCTGCAGGAAATCATTCCTTTTTTTGAGATGAACACCAGATTCACTGCTGTTGCACACTACTGTGAAGAGTATTTTTGGCTCCGCTCTGCCAAACTTTGGACACAACCATCTATAATTCTCTCGCAAGGAAAGCAGCTTGCTCCCTTTCTCTAAACAGACTCCACGGGATGCAGACCGGTCCACGCTGTCATGTGGTCCGCTCGCAAAATCACATTACTTTTAAGCAGCTCAAGCTTTTTGCGAGCACCGAAACCAAAGCGTCCTCCACCAGTAAACCAAACATTAATCATCATAATAAGTCACAATTAAACAGCAATTATGTAAAAGACCTTTTCTGCTTTGGGAGCGCCTTCCCTCTTGCGTCAGCTTCGAAACCTCAGATTTGGAGTATCTCTCCCAGCCGTGAGCCTGGAGGAGCAACAGTCACACCCACACACTTGCGCGCGCACACACACACACACACACACACACACACACACACACACACACACACACACACACACACACACACACACACACACACACACACACACACACACACACACACACACACACCCACACACACACACACACACACACACACACACACACACACACACACACACACACACACACACACACACACACACACACACACACACACACACACACACACACACACACACACACACACACGCGCACAGAGCTGCAGAGTAGATCAAGTGTGCCTGGAGAGCGCTATAGAGAGGCCAGTTTTTCTCATTAGACCGTGTGTGCGCCACTCTCCAAAAAAAACCTCACTCTAATCACTGTCACCAGACCTCGGCTGAAAAACAGATAATTAATGTTGGGCCGTGCCTCAATCGGCTTCCATGCTAAACAGCTCTGTGTACATATGTGTGCGCATGTGTGTGGGTGTCTGCATGTTTGTCTATTTGGAGTCTGTCGATGTAGGAGGCCCCCCTGGGACTGGTGGATGCTCAAGCCATCCACAACAACCATTCCTCTCCGGCTCGTAAGCTCTCAGAAGAACTATCGCACAGCAGATAATGATGACAGAAGAAACATGCCACCGTACCACAAAAGCCGTCTGCTGCTCCTACTTCTAGCATCTCCATCTTTAGTCACTGCTTTTGTAACATCCCACCCCCCTCCCTTTTTTTTTGCTCCAGGTCTGCCCTTTTATTTCCCCTTCAACCATTTATTAAATGGAATGGACTTCTTAATCGTGTGCTTTGCAGAGCAGATTTATTTATGTTCTTTTTTCCTTTCTACAGGCAGTTATTAATATCATAAATATTTGATGATACTTTGCATGACCCTGCAGAGAATGTAGAGAGGTAATGAAGGTTAACGCTCGGGGTAGGGACTGATTAAATAGCGACTGAGTGGCAAAAGCTCACCCAGGGCTGCTATAAACTTTCTAATAAAAGGAACTAAATAAACATCCTGTTCAAAGCACCATTTCTGTACAGGGCAACTTTAACAAGGTAATTGACACAGACACATTTTTTTACCCACCCCTAGTGATATGTAACATGCAAATGGTTTTGGTTTATTTTCCCAGGCTTTGTTAAATCTGTTTTTCTGCCTTAAACCTAAAACCATGGAGGAATCATTTTACATGTGTACCTCACAGCATTAAACAAAGGCATTTGAATCAACAGCATGTGGTACAAAGGACTGGCTTATCTACAGCCAGTTGAGTAGCACTTGAAATGCTTGGCTCTATGAAACCTGAAGTACTTATATGATTCCGTTTTCTTCAAGGTTGTGTCTTCCTGGTCGAATGCACTTATTGTAAGTCGCTTTGGATAAAAGCGTCAGCTAAATGCAATGTAATGTAATATAATGTAATGTACATCCGGGGGTATGTGATATGTTCCATTACATTGAGGCCAAATTATGCTTTTGAGGGTCTCCCCTTTCCTGTAGTGTGTTATATAGATTTGTGTTCATGCCTGTAAATGGTCTGCAAAGGCTAAAAGTTCCTTCCAGCTAGTTTCCTTTTAAGAGACGTTGTTGTTGTTGTTGTTGTTGTTGTTGTTGTTGTTGTTGTATGTAAATGTCATTGTTCACTCTTTTGACCACCCACAGAAATCCCATTACCTCCAATTGTTTGGAATGCTGGCATACATCTTAGAGATACCACCAAATTCAGAACACATAACTATCTGCAAGGATGGATAGCACCAGAGGTAAATGAGAAAATGTGAGCTGGCCCTTAAACTGTGTTGCTACTTTGGGGAATCAAACAAATGTTTTTGTTCATAATATCTCTTCAGAAACTTGCAGTTGGCGTTGCGCGGTAATCCTCCTGTATTCTGTCAGCAGCACTATGCCCTGCGAGTAATCATCTTTCTCACAAAGGCCTTATGAGGAGAGGCCGTTCTCTTCCCAGGCTCATTCAACAAATCAATTCTGCTTTTTGGCTTTCCACCAAGAAAAGAAAACTTCAGTATTTGCTACACATGTCCTTCATCATTGAATTGTGGTATTCATGGGTTTTTTAATAGGGCTGTGTATCCCATTGTCTGAGGAAGCGAAAGCAAACAGCCCCACAAAGCACCAATTACAACTCTTTCTCCACTGTGTCAAGACTGGGAAACATATGATGGGGTTTGCAATAATGATCAACATTGTTTAAATGGTTACAAGTTAGCAAATTAGTAAATTCCTCCACTCGTTTATATAAGATGTGCAATTACCGGCAGCTAATACCCCAAAGTCACTCTGAGGTTTTCTCTTCCAGAAGACATAATTTAATCAGTGAGGCATCTGAATATTTCAAGAGCTCTGGCGTATAACGTTTATTGATTCTCAGAATGTGTCTTTTATACATTCAGATATGGCGGAATACCTCAACAAAATGATTTGAGGCTGACATATATAATTTGACCTTGTCAGAGGCTGACCTCCTTCCCCCCCACGTTTCCGTGTAATTGAGCCTTTAGGGAGAGTGGAAATACTATCTGGCCCTTGCCTTGTAGGATCTCTATTGATGATCAAGAATGGTTACCAACCTTCTAATCGATAAGTGCAGATACACGAGCAGATAGTAATACATATGGGGTGACAGTAACTTATCTCGCCTTGACAAGCGGTTTAATAACTCCAAAGATCACAGACTTACATTAACGGCACCTCCGGGGTAAGCGCTTTGCAGTGAAGGGTATATGTAATTAAATATGTTTCCTAGGCCTAAAAGGCTATTAACTTCTCCTTGAATAATATTCCTCAACAATGAAACATGTATACAACGTGGAGCAGATAGATTTAAATCGCCGGTCAGAAACAGACAGGCCTTTCTGCATTTAAATTACAGATATTTTCATGGAGAGCCAGGAGCAAATCCAAATTGAAAGTTGCATTCATTTTGAGAGTATAAATTGCTTTTTTGTGATGTAGCTTCTGTAATCTTCCAGTGCTGCGAAAATCGTAGCTTTGATGGTGGTTATAGGTGATGCATGGTGAGTGGATTTATTTTTATGTAGGACGCTGACTCTTTCACTCTCTAATAACCCTTTCCTATGATCCCTAGCATGGGAAAAAGGAGGAAAGAGAAGGAAGGAAGGATAGATAATTGTCTTGTTTACCTTGATTGTGTGTCTGTGCGTGTTTGTGTTAAAATCACAAGGGTTCAGTAAATTTGCCAGACACAGAGGAGGAAGTAAGTCTCATTCACCTTTTCTGACACATCACCAACCAGTGGCTTGTTGGGCCTCGAGAGGAGCTATTGATGTGTCACTTCACATTTCTTAACACTCAAGATCAATCCTTCATTTGTATTTAGCAATGTGGAAAGCATTACAAACGAGAGAATGCAATTCCTGAAGAAATTGCTAGTGGGAATGCTTTATGCTGAAAAGCTGACGCTAAAGTGCTATGCTGAAATGTATTGTGTAAGGAGAAAGTGAAGAATTTAGATTGAAATGATACTTGAACACTGGGGGCTTGAATGTGTGATGAGAGAAGAAAAGAAAGTAAAAAGGCTTGGAAAAGCAGCAGAATATTTGAACTGCAAACTATTGAACTAACTTGATGGCGAATGGTCTGTCGCCATGCCAACGGCATTTGATGACATCCCATAATACACTTAGATGCGTTGATGGCTGCATGGTTACCAAACCTGTGAAATTTTGGGCCGTTTGGAGCATTTTCACTGAAGTTATGAGAAAAATGTATTTCATGGCGAGCATTGTGTTGCCATGGCAACGGCATTTGAAGAAATCTCAAAACTGTCCCGTAGATGTCTTCACGGTTGGACTGTTAGCACACATGTGAAGTTTGAGCACTTTTTGAACATTTTCATAGGAGTTATAGCGACATCGTTTTTTATGGTGAGGGAAACGGCATATGATGAAATCCCGTAATTGACGTAGAGCTGTTGAGGGCTGGACCGTTAATCATTATCTGAAGTGTGGTGTTGTTTTGACCCTTTTCATAGGCGTTACGACAACATCATGTTTTATGGGGAGGGATGCGTTTCCATGGAAACTGCATATGGTGAGATGTCAGATTTGACGTAGAGCTGTTGAGGCATGGAGAGTTGATATACAGGTGAAGATTGTGGGACGACCGGACCGTGTCCATTGGAGCTACAGCGACATCGTGTTTTATGGCGAGGGATGCGTTTCCATGGCAACAGCCTATGGTGAGATCTCATAATTAGGGTTGGGTATCGTTTGAATTTCCACGATTCTGATTCCGATTCTACTTTTCGATTCCGGTTCTTAACGGTTCTCAATTCCGATTCTTTGAGGGGCAGGGTAAAAAAATGATACATGCTTCTTCCACCAAAAAAATTACATTTATTCGAGAAACTTTTACACAGGTTAGTTTACAGTAATATTCACATGAATCAGTCTGTTTATATTCACTGCTATGTAACTGTAACCTGAGAACCACTGAAGCTACAACAGTGCAACAGTCCAACTTTTAAAGGACCCCCCCCCCCAACAGTTCTTGTTCTTGTATGCCTTCTGAGACATACCGGGAAGAAATGTTTGAACATTTTAAAGTAAAATGCTTCAATCTGGTGCACTTTAAGCAGAATTATTAGAGACCTGATCTAGGGGGTACAACTCTAAACACCCATATGAAAAAGATCGGTTTACATTTGAATAATTAAATAAGTATGTGAGCATAACCAATAACCTACCATACCCAATAACAAATACATGTAACGTATTTTATTTTTGTTGTTCATTCATATCTTATTTTACTATTTTATTTATGCATATTTTTGTATCTCTCCAGTTTAAAACGATATGTCTGGTTTACTGTCCTATAGTATACATTGGAATGATTTCAAACCTGTTTCATCCCAATCATTATAAAGGAGTGCCTTGGAAATATGTGTTTACATAAATTGTGATCAAAACGTTTGAGATCCACTGAGATAACTTAGACTAAAGTGAACTATCTAAACATTTCAGAGTCCTTTACCCCACTGTGCTGTAGTTATTAGCCTCAGTCTGACTGGAGAGGACTCTCCCTCCACATCATTGTAGAAACATCTTCTTCTTCCGTTAGAGCAGCTAGCACCAGATGCTAATAACAACAGCGCGTGCCGGTCCCTCTCTAGTTGGAATGCTGTATCAGCATTCCAACTAAATTATCCCATATAGCTTTTAAATACAATAGGTGATAATAAGAGTAAAAATTAACAACAGAGAAAGTGAAAAAAACGAGATATGGAGCTAGAAATGAAGAAAAAGGAACAAAAATCAATCAAATTGAAAGCAGACACAGGCGCTGTGGTGCATGTGATCCATGTTAAACCACATCATAAAAATGCAAATACCGCAGTGCTCACTCCAGGAGTTTAGAGTCCCAAAAACAAATCTAATATACCGCTGGATGCTTAACATATATACCTTTTCATTTCCAACATTTGCTCAACAGATTGTCAGAGAAAGGTGAGGCGCCACACTATATCCCAGGGCCTCACAAATGTAATACAACCTGGATTGCAACGGGCCGGTGGAGATGGAGAGCTGTGGCATTAGGAGCCAATGGGAGCTCTTTAAATGAGAGAGTGGCCGTAAACACCACGTCTACCTCCCTACCCTCGCCAGCATTACTAGTGGAGCTGATGACAAGTGCCGAGCCAGCTCTCCAGTGCCTTTAATACAGAGGGAGCATTCTCCAGGGGAAATGCAATCTGTGTCCTCTGCACAGATCCACTGTCTGCACTTCCCCGCATGTGAGCCGCTATCATATTATACTCCCCGCTCTCGAAATGGGAGAAGGAAATAGGAAATCGCCTCGGCCAGAGATGAACCAGGAAGATAATAAAAAAATAGTGTTACGCAAACGGCCGCAGATCAGCCCGCCATGCAGTCCTCCCCCTGGCTGAGCGCTAAACAATAAGCAGTGGGGATTGCTCGGGATTCTTTTGCCATTGATAAGAAAGTACGCCCCCCTTTTTTACCCCGCAGGCATCTATTGGCTTAAAGCAGCTTAAGATGGGGGATAAGAAGAGGGACGTTCTCCTCATGTTGTGATCCAACATGCCTGTATATTGCTAATAAAAACAGCACAAGTGCACAGACAAAAGACGCTCACAACAGGAGGCGCTGTGTGTGAAACATTATTCAGTTGACCTTGCATATTCCTGGGGAGATTTTTCATCTGAGCTAAACAAAGACACGTGAAAAATGCACCGATGACTTTTCAGCGGAGCAGTAAATCCATTAAAGTGGGGGTTTAAAGTCAAACATGTATTGTGAAGTGTGAGACTTTTTGCTGGATTGTTTTGGTTTACAAATAAAGAACAAGCCAAACAGCAGACATAAAGGAACACATCACACAAAATAAAAACCACAATCCTACACTTCTGTGCCTGCCTGAAAAAGACAAAGACACTCGAGCAGAAGCTGGATGGTGAGTACGCTCTGGGATCTGTGTGTGTAGAGTCAAGTCACTGTGCAAGCTTGAAGTAAATGCCGGACACATGTGCGTGTGTGTGTGTGTGTGTGTGTGTGTGTGTGTGTGTGTGTGTGTGTGAGAGAGACGAGGTTTGTGTGACAGCGTTAAGCCTGAGTGAGAGGTGAAAGGACCGCTGTACTCACAGTTGTGCTCTTGTTTCCCTGTGGTCTGTCGGCGTGTCAGAGTTTCATCCTCTCAGCGTCTCTCCCTGGGCTGGGCTTCCTCTTCCTCTTCTGACCAAAAGGTGTGAGGAGGAGGAGGAGGAGGAGGAGGGATGAACGGATTGAACGCAAAGGAATGAAACCAGAGTGAGAGAGAAAGAAGAGAGAAGAGGAGGAGGAGGAGGAGGAGGGGGAGGAGGAGGAGTGTGTGTGTTTGAGAGAGAGAGAGAGGGAGAGAGAGCGTGCTGAGGATGGAGGGAGAGCGAGCGGTGCCCTGCGATTGGCTTGTCAGTCCGGGAGAGGGAGCGGTGGTCTCGGCGGTGGTGGAGCGGCGGGTTGGTCTGTGGCGTCTCCCGATTCCAAACACCTCGAGAGCCAGTTCGCGCAGATTCCTACGGCTCACACACGCTCGCTGGCTGCCTCACGACTTACACACACTCTGCATCCTCATCACAAAGAGCGAGGGAGAGAGAGAGAGAGGGAGGGATGATAGAGTGAGGCAGACAGATTCAGAGGGCCAATGACAGCTTCAAGCTGAAGCTTCTCCTTGGCTCCTCATCAATGACAGGTACTGAAGAACAAGAGACTGAGGGATCCCCCCCCCACCCTCCAACTCCACCATTATACACACACATACACACACAAATCACTGCTCCACATCCATCCGCTACCCCCCCCCCCCCCATCCCAATTACCATGGCCGCGGCAGATGTATTGGGCTTGTCAGCTCTCGAGTAAGGGCTGTAGAGGAGATGTGGGCTAACTTATCTCATCTCATTTAACCAAACTATAATCAGACAACACTGTGGAACTCATTTTTTGCATAACTGGATTGAGGATTTTTTTTGGAAGTGGGCGGTGTGAGGATGAGGATAGGTGGAGGGGAGGGGGGGCAAGAAAACAGACACAGGCAAACTGCAATTAGCTTTTTGAAAATCAGCGGCCTTAAAGTTTAGATTAAAGCCATTTCCACGAGAAAACACATACTAGGAGAGAATTACACTTCCTGTAGAAAAAGGACAATTGATCTACAACCAACTGTGTGCAACCCAGATTCATTGATTTAACTATGAGTTATAATGCTGTCATTAGAATTTGACTAATTTAGGTGAGAAAACTCCCTACACGTTCCAAAAACGAGATTCAGTCCGACCAAGAAGCACTGTCGGGGATATTAGGCCTGACGTCTCAGCAGTCGACGCCCAGTTCGCAGTCGAATGTCAGGCTGCGGTATCTTTCCCCTCATTAACTGTCGTGTCTGGTCAACATCGGACCGACTCCAATCAGCTCCACGCAAAGTCCCAAGAATCCTATCTCTGCCTCTTCACTCCACCACATTCAATTAAAAAGAGAAATTGGCAATTAGATCACTGTTATGATCCTGTAACAGTGATCTAATCTGTAATTCATTGGCTGCTGCTCCCCTGGGGGGGGGGGTTCTTGATGGAGTGGCTCGGATACTCCTTGGCATTCACCTCGGCTCGGGCAGCACACAGGGGCCGGGCGGAGCTTTGGGGCCCTGGGTGCAGAACTAGAGGATTCTATAGCATCACCGCTGTGGCCTTGTTTGCCCCGCGGCAAGAACACAACCTGTGACACACACTTGTTTGTTTCCCTCTCATGGGGGGCTCGGTTTGCAGGTTGTAATATATGTGTGAGCATGCACGGCAACACACAGCTGCGGAGCACAAGGTACACAAACTCTCATGGGAAGACATATATTACTCCTTAATTGAATTAAGTCAATTCCATTTGGTTAATGAAGGGGCGGGGGGTGGTTTGCCCTTTCAGGGGCATCAGGCTAACAATCACATTCAGCCATGGGGGATGGAGTACGTTAGAGGAAGGGTGGGGTCACCATCTCCAGACTGGAACCAGTGTCTTGTCACCACCTCTGTGACTGGAGTCATACTCGCGGCAGCTCCACCACATGTGGACTGTCTGCACCACTTATCATCACAGACCTGAAACGGCAGCCATGTTGGTGTGTGTCCTTCCTAAAAAGGCTTGTTACCTGGCAACATGTGATACATTAAAGGCCTTTTTATCTAATCATCCATCTCGTGGTGCTTATATTTTGTCTGCGGATTAATGCAGTGTCCTTTATAGCAGACACCCACACTGACACAGAGCCAGTGGCAACAGGGAAGCAAACTGACAATCATATATATATATATAGGTGTGTGTGTGCCGGCGACACATACACACACACACATATACGCACACAGGAACAGTGTGATTGCTCTGCTTCACTCGTTTAGCACTTCTAAGGCAGAGATCCCCAGAGGCCACCCATCACATCCAGTTACTGTGGCACACAGACACGACCGGGGCCCCACCTGGCTGCTCTCACCTCAATCTGCAGGAGGCAGGAGGCACTCGCACCATGTCGCTCTCTTTCTCAATCACACACACACACACACACACACACACACACACACACACACACACACACACACACACACACACACACACACACACACACACACACACACACACACACACACACACACACACACACACACACACACACACACACACACACACACACACACACACACACACACACACACACACACACACACACACACACACACACACACACACACACACACACACACACACACACACATCACTCAGCAAAGATCAAAGACGTGGTCACACACACACACCGAGCTGATATCTCTCATCAAAGATCACAAGGACTTTCCGCCGTACAGACTTTTACAAACTTGCCGTCACGCACATAAAGTTGTTACGAATCGCCTCGTCGTGTTAAATCACAAAAGGACATTGCTTTAACGCGTCTGCTAACTGTATCATAGTCACACTCTCTGACTTTTCTCGGGAGGTGTGAAGAAGCTCCCCAGCCAGCAGCCCTGTATGAATAGACTATTATCATCTCCATCCCCGGCACTCATTATAACAAATATTATGTAATTAAAAGAAAATGAGTAAAATGTGTCATGCCGGTGAGAATAACAGATGGAATAAATGGAAAATGGCTACATTAACATATACTTTTTAAGAAAGAGGACTAATGAGACAGAACTGCGTTGACTGTTTTGAGTCATGCTAATGGTTTCAGGTGCTGAGATAGAGATGTAATGGCGCGCTCAGGGGGGCTACCCTTACGGGTTTAAAAACAAAGAGATCGGCGGCAGATAGCTGCAATGGGAGTTTGCTGAGCGGGGTGAAAGTTCTGTTAAGGGGGAACAAGAGGGTAAAGGAGGTGGAGGTCGTCTGGATGATGATTAGTGCCGGATGAGCCTGACTTGTCACAGGTTGACATGGGATGCAATTATAAAGAGGAAGTTTCACAGCCCCTCAGGCATGTGCCAGGCATGCTGTCAATGCCGGCTGATGTGTGGGCTCTTGGCACTGCCAAAGGTGTCACAGGTGCTTATGTGTGCTCAAAACTGCTACGCTCCCATGAAAATTGGCCTTAGCTTTTCCCAGACGCACTGGATGATGACTGTGTGTGCATGTGCCCGTGCACACTCGGCTACCTTTGTTTGAGTATTAGTTAAACCCTACTCCACTCCCAGCTTTTTCTCCCTCTCACTCTTTCCTTATTTCCTCTGAAGCTACACGGTAAAGCTACAACACTTGTGATTCAGCCGGCTTCTCACGCTGTTCCCACATCTTCTCCTTTTCCCCTATCAGCCTGCATGTGACTCTGCCAGCAGTGCGAGTAAGCTCTGTAAGACCCAAGGCAAATTACCTCAGCGGGACACTGCACTTCTGTTCCCTTGCTTCTTCACTCCCTCTTCCACATCGTCTTCTCTCTTCCCACTTCTCTGCATGTCACAAATTAAAGTGTGTACCTCAGCACTGCCTGCACGTCGTGGGAGTGCAGCTTAAAACAAATTCAATGTCCTCCACTGGCCGAATAGCATCTATACAGTGGGAGAGGAAAAACTGCTTAACTTGTCCATCCTTTTTACTACGTGGGAAGAACACAGTATTTTACCAAAAGACACAGATGGTCATCTGGACTCTTGTCCGACCTTTCTTTTTTTATCATAACCCCTTTTTTTCAGAAAATGGATTCATACAGACTTCCGTACTACCATCTAGTGGCTTGAAAGGCTTGCTGGTGGGCCATCAGGTGTAATTTTCCACTTCAGTCCATTTTTTTTAGAGGGGGAAATGGCCTGAAATTGGATCCTCTGGCAGCTTGCAGTTCCTCTAAACTAGCCTTGGGCAACACAGGCCTTAGATGCACCCTTATGTCATTTCCAGAAAGATCCCAGTTCTAAAGACGCTGCCACTAACCCTAAAACGGGGGGTAGAGGGATGGTTATGTGTGTGATGCTCAGTAACATCTTCAGCAACAGATCTGTCCACAATCAGATACAAAGGTAATTGTAAAACGATGTTAAGAGGGGCATCATTAGAAGTCATGAACGGTGTTATACAGCAGCCTGTTAGCAGGTCTATTGGAGTCATTGGGGTCTGCTGCTTTTCCCTGTTAGTGTTGTTAGCAATAACTGTAGTCAGCCGGCAGGACGTGTGCCTGTGTCCTCTACCTGGGGCCCCGCTGTGATCACGCAGCAGGCGAGCATATGATGCTCCTTCGCCCCGCACAGTTCATAGCCCAAAACCCCAACCAAGAGGGCCTGATTAAATCGGTGGAACAAGGCCTAATTAAAAAGGGTCTGATCAGGGAGGAGTACATTATTTAACACTACCCACACATACTGATGTCTGTGCTTCATATCCTGAACCAGAGACCTTTCTTGCTTTTGTCTCCTTTGTGTCATTCTTTCTCCCTTTGTCTGTCTTGTCTTTCTGTCTTTTATGACATTTGCACCACTGCTCTTTCATCTCTGAAATAGTGCCATTCAGTAGCCATGGCACAGTTGTGAATTAGTCACAGAGACAAATGCAGGGCCCGGGCTGGTGGAAGATAACATTGTGCGTTGATTAAAGACACAGAGAGAGACACCTACATCATCCTTTGGAATCAACATAGAAAGCCTGACATAAATATCCCCCTGCGGACAAATACAACAATGGGACAAGACGCAGGGATGTTAACGGTCGGTTCCTTTTGCTATCACACTGAATACCCCCCCTCATGCTCCTACCTCTATACAACCTATGCATTCTAAGATAAATAACCCTTCACGTTTTATTATACCCTTTAGAAACCTGTAGACTGTTAAGAGGGCTTTTTGCTGATGCTGGGATCCAAGCAGCACGAGCAAAAGTTCACGGAGAAACTCATGTATTCATTCACTCAGCAGGGGATGGCATTTTCCATTTCTTTTCTTCAATGCTCTGGTCTTTTTTTTGACAGCGGCCAATTTCAGATTTTCTGATCACCGAGCGCACCGGGCACATCTTTCCACTGCTTCAGTGTGCTAACTACAAAACCTGAAGCCCACAGAAAATCACTGACCTATGACAGTGCACACCTGAGGAGAGAAATGTGCTCCATTGCCTTGTAAACATTTAAAGCATTTTGCATTCACAATCTGTAAACCTTAAGAAACACTTCAAACAACCACATAATAGGGGCATTCAAATGCAGCACTCCATTTCACCCATTACTACAAGGGCTCTACGCAAAGCTGAATGTATCAATTCATCGACACAGCAGCAGGCCAACTTTCTCCAAACAGGGAAAGGAAGACTGATTGTGCAAAGCTTCACTCTCCCCAGAGAAAACTGAAATGGCATTCTGAAAGTGCAGAACCTTTGTCAAGGCCTACGGTGGCCAACAGGTGCAAACGCGTTACAGCGCGGCCAAAAAGATTTCCATTAGAAGAAACGCACTGCAGTCCCAAAAATAAAATGTGCCACAACACGTGCAAATAAAGAAACACCTACACCAACTTGACAACATCAACCAACTTGACCAAACATGTGCAGCGCTTACTAAACGTGCTGCAAAAAAAAAAGCTGCAAATAAAAACCGCTGCGCCGCGGAAACGGGGACACTAAAAAGTGATGCACCCAGCTGGGACCACAGCGCTTGTTCAGGGATTTTAATGTTGGCCAACGGTCACTGTTACTGGAAACGTACCTAAAATGTTTTATTTGCTTATTATAACAATGTAAGTGTAGGATTCCTTCCAATATTATTGCAGATATTCTGTAAACTAGCTAGCAAACTTAGCTAACCTAGTCATTTCAAATATATTGACTAAACACTCACAATTAAAAAAAGACCAACTCTGCCAACAGTGTTTTGGGCCATTGTTCGCCCTGTCAGCCACGGTACTACGGTGACATCCCATGCACCTCCCATCTTCAAGATGGACAGTCGTTCTTCTGGCTTTGGGGTGTTCATGAGCTTTACGATGTACATGTGCATTTAACCCCCTCGAAAACCAAGCCGTTCACGTCTAGTTGTTTTGAGCTGTTGCTGTGATTGGGTTCTGCAGGGTGGGGTGAATCTTTGGCACGGGTACAATGGTCAATGTTCTCCAGAAATAGGTAGTTTTGTGGTTCTGTACAATTTACAAGATTCACTGACTGCCATCACCATTGACTAAATGCCATTGGGACTTATTGCCTTGCCTGCGTTTTCAGCTGACAGCTCCTTAAACCCTTGTATGGTATTCGGGTCTGTGGGACCCGTTTTCATTAGTTAGCTAAAGAAAAATGATATGATACATTATTTTTTAAAACTCCCACTCAATGGCCTTGGCTCATTTTCTATGAAGAACATATATCAGAACACATTTTCAATGACCCCCCCCCCCCCTACATATTTACATTACATACGGGACGTTCGGGACCCGGGGCTAACAAAAGTGTGGAAAGTGTAGGTCGTGTGCACCTGTCTGGGCCTTCTCTCTGTGTGTGTGTGTGTGTGTGTGTGTGTGTGTGTGTGTGTGTGTGTGTGTGTGTGTGTGTGTGTGTGTGTGTGTGTGTGTGTGCGTGTGTGACTTTTGTGTTTATGCCCCTGCCATTCCCACACAAGGTTGCAACATTGTTGATAAATTCAAGCACCGACTCCTGTCTGCTCTCACATTCCCGCATTATGTTTTGCGGGAACCAATCTTTATTTTTTTTCCTACTCTATCCCAGCTGCAAATTTGGGGCGAGACACAATAAATAAAGCTGTGCCAGTTTGGGTCCTTATCACAGCATCATAACAGTTTGGTTACATTTCAGGTATTAAACAACAATAATGAAAAATGTCATGCATGCTCTTGAAGAGCCGTGGGCTGGAATCTCAATAACACTAGTATTTAAATGTAATTATAAACCAGCATGTCTCAGAGTCAAGAGGTCCAGGTACATAACAAACATATTTGAACAGCTGCTGCTACTCAGGATTAACTTAATTATTAATGGGTTTTATTGTGTGAAAATCACAAACAGTCTGCAGAGAAGTATCATGACAAAAAAGTCGTATTAATTGTGTTAACAAAGGTATGCAATTGCTATATAATGTGCTTTTACCCTCTGAGCTTTAATGCATTGAGACTGTACAGGCTGTGTTATGTCTGTGCATGATCTAGGCATATTCATTGTGAAAACAACACTTTACTTCAGTGGCTAAATTATGTTGACCTTTGCAAAATCGAATACTAGCATACCGCGTCTCATTGTTCAAAGATAATGGCTGGGTAAGGCAGATGATGATGCTGGCATGCTGAGTGCCAGCCTCGCTACAGGGTGGGTGTTGGGCCGCTGATGACTCATTCCTCATCTGCTTTAGAGAGACCTGCTGGGTGACAGCTTTCTGTTTTAGCTGCTATAACAACTGGTTTCCTGTCATCTGTGAATTTTACTCCACTTAGATGATTCAGCAAAATCTCCGTTTGTATTTGCGACACCGACCTGAGGTTTACTCGGCATAGCATGTAAAAGAGGGGAGAGCAAGCTAGAGAGAGGGAGAACGAGGCAGTGAAACAGAGGGGGAGAAATTGGGCCAGCCACCCTAAAGAAGCCTCGTTCATTCCCCAGAAAAATTGCATCACATATTGATCCATGTTCCTCGCATCTAATGGACACAGAGGGTGGAATTGGTGGCAATTGGGAAATAGCTATGAGAGTAACAAGGAGTCATTAAGGCATAAAACCCAGGTTAGTCACCTGAGGACCTCTCACCTGCCTTCACAGTCCTCACAGTGCACACTGTCTGAGCAGCCGCACATACGAGGAGTTAGATTGCCAAAGCAGCAGGTTCACAGGCTCAGACGAGCATTTGTCTCCATTACAGCCCTTACACCGGCAAATAAACAGGGGAGACAGACAATCATTCTACATTACATCCATGACTATAGCACTTTACATTTTCTATCAGCGTAACAGACTCCCTGGGCCGTCTCACAATCCTCACATTCATTTTTTACTGCCTCGCACACATTCTGCTACGTGTGTGCACAGATGGAGTTTTAACCAGGGAGGGATTTCCGTGACTGCTATAACATTTATGGCCCTTTCTCCAAGGCAAAAACAGCGAGATCCAAAACAAGGTCTGGATGCTAACCCAAATCTGTCATGCCATCAGTGTTGGCGGTGTACTTCAAAACCAAAAACGGAGAGCTAAACAGAGCCTTCAATGCATCTACGGTTTTCTTTCTCCTTCGAACTCAATGACCGATCTGTCTTCAGCAACATTTCAAACCACTGTGGTTTAGTGTTCCTTAACAACAGATTTATTTTAAATGGTTTTTCAACACCGTGGTAGAGCAGCAAAAGCAAAACAAGACCGGAGCAGCCTGCAGAGAGAAATCTGTGATTATCATTAAAGGAGAAGGAAGTGTGAGGATCGGCTTCTCACTGTGATTATATTTTTGTGGAACTCGCAGTTTGATGTAATGCAGAACCTGCACAAAAGGAAGACCAGTACTCCCTGGCTTTTTCACACCTAAACAGGCAAAACTAATTATTCTAACAATATATATTTTGAAACCTAATCATGCTCCGTTTAGCTGCAAATGCACAACAAAAGGACTCACTGCCCTGCACAATTTCAATTTGATTTCTAATCAATTTCTATGGCTCTTCGCGGCTAAAACAGCTCTAACCATCGGTTTTGCAATTCAAATACTTATATACTATTCTTAGAGGACAATTGAACACATATAAGGCACTTACTTGGATGTAAATTATTGATCACCTTTCAACCTGTGCAGTTCTGTGCATGTATATAAGGTGCAGCACTTACCCGAGGTGTTTCACCCTGGTGTCACACTGCTGGTGATTTTGATTTGGTGCCATTTGGATATTAAGTGCAGTGGATATCGAGTGCTATTACAGCAGCGGACAGGCAGCACATGAATCTCTGTCAAAGAAGTGGAGATCTGTCCCCAGACAGAAGCAGTCAGGAAGGAGTAGCAGTCGCTAACACTAGCCGCATAAAACACTGGAATCCCAGGAGTGATAACTAGTTCTGTATAATGAAGTGTATATAAGCTAAGCTATAGCATCTCTTCTCATCCCTTTGGTGCTCACAACATGTCAGTTACGATAGCACGTCGCATACATTTGATAACGTGTCAACTGTCACCTTAAGATCTCTCGGGATACGCGTCACATGCTCATCTTTTCAAGTTAGCAATCTCGCTTAGCTGCCACTGTTGGTCAACAGAGCTGCGGCATGTGTGCTGAATGCTGGTTTGTGCATATGTGTTGAATATCTGCAGTGCTCCGGCTCTTTTTCTCAGAGTGCTACTTTTGGTTTCCAAGCTGCCTCTCTCGGGATCCCCCCCCTAAAAAAAGTTACCTGATGAGCCACCGTCCTCCCAGGAAACAGAGACAGAGAGAAAGAGAAAGCTCTCATTATTTCTCCCTAATTGCCCACGAGTGACCCTCCTGATTCCCCCCTCTACAACCAGGTACGGTGCCTCATTACAGCCAGCCTCCTCAGTTCTCCCAGGAGAAACCCATGAAAAGGCCATGAAAGGCCTCGTCTGACAGGGGCCAGCCAGACTGGACCAATTAACAGGGTTTTTCTGTGCTCTGACTTGCCACACCGCAGTTTGCAACTCATCTACGGTGTGAGACTCGAAGACGTCCTAGGTCAGATTGGGACGGTTTGTTCAGAAGGTAGAAAGGATAAGGGCAGTGCCATGCAGCCAGTGCGTCTGGGCCATTTACATGTTTTTCACGCCACCTTTCTCTTCGTTTTTCCGGGACACAAAAAGTTGCTTTCTGTATTTTGACTACATTTGAGAAAGAATATTAAGAGAGCACTAATTAAAGTTGACGGCATAGTCATTTTTAATGGTTTATAAAGGGCAGAAATTGTTTTATTAATTTTGGATAACCACTTTAACTGCGACAGGCCGTTTAAAATATGGATGTTTTCTGGTGCCCTGGCATCATTGCTCCATGAAGGCTAAATGCAATTGTCTCTCAGCCTCCAAGTGCCAGGTGACTTAGTGTGTGTCTGAATAAATGAACCAGTCAAGGTGAGCTCCTCGTGTCAAGACAGGAGCATCAAAGACAAACCACGCAACCTTGCCAGAGGCCCGTTTTCCTTTCACCCGGAGAACTCCATTTTCACTCTCCAAGGCTTCATGCATTCAAGCCCATCCTGATCTTTGTAATGACTGGTCAAAAAAAGTAATTCAGACTCCTGTCTATTAGTGACATGAAAGACTTTCAAGGAGCGTTCTCCTTCCTCTTCAGGTCTCAAAGACTCAGACATTCTCTTCAAGGTCACAACAGTTTCCGCCGGAGTGATTCAAAGCAAAAAATCACCTGAACGTAAACAGCGCTGACTGATAGAGTGGAGGACAATGATGGGGGCAGGGCGACAAAGACACCACTCATGCCAAAGAGTCTATGACAGTTGCAGCGGCAGTGTATTTGGGCAGGGGGGGAAAAGGGAGTGAGGCAAAGAAGAAGGGTTGTGAGGGTGGAGCGGATGCAAGATGAGTGCTGATTGGCTTGTCGTCTCATGGGGTGCCTGTTTGCCTGCAGGGAAAGGTCACGGGAGGGAACAGGAGTAACGAGGTGTGAAGGGAAGGCACTGTCCTCGGCTCCTGGGCCCAAGGAGAGATCCCCGGCAAGGTGTTAATGCAGATGCTGCAGCCTCCCAGGTTCCGTTTATTACACCTTTCCAGGGAAGCCAGCTCAGAGTTTTACCGGGAGTCAATACAGCTGAAAGCATGCTAATTAAAACCGCTAACTGGCAGCAGATACGACAACTCGGCCCAGAAACTGATAAACACAAAATGTGGAAAAAGCTGAGACTGTGAACATCTTTTACTCAGATAGTCAGAGTTAAACTGCTAAAACTGTCACAAGGTAAACACAAGGTAAAGGACTCAAATGCACGACCCGGGAGACAGAGGTAAAGTATGAGTGATATACTTTATTCAAAAATAGGTTTACAAAAAATGATCGACACTCTTAACGAGGTGAAAAAACGTTCAAAAAACGCACAAAGAAAATCACTCACTAGGTGAGGAACAAAACGTACTAAGTAATTCAGGAGCATGAATCAGGCTTGAGACAAGGTATGTGTTCGCTGGGTAGCAGACTACTGGCATGGAGACAGGACAAGACGAACTGACACAAGGGAAGGGAAGGGTGGGGAATTTAAACAAAAGGTAACTGGCACAGGTGAACCCAATCAGGGCGGGGCTGACGCTGATGAGAGCGGGAGACACACACAAGGATAGGGAGTGAAGGGACGTGGAATGAAACGCAAAAGGTGAGTGCCAAAATAAAACAGGAAGTGGGAGACAAAAAATGATTAAACAAAAACATGAAACGTGACGGGACACAACAAAAGCTCAATGTGTTCTTTTTGTTCTTTTTCTCGGTAATTGGCCGTGTCACATATCCAGTTAATTTCTCTCTGGGCATGTCCACTCTTCTGTCACAATCTACCCTTCAACCGCACACTATGAGCTGTGACACGATGGCTCAGCTCATATCATTATGCTTCATGGAGCTTTTAAGAATACGGTGTCATCAGACTTACATTAAATGTGACACTATGACATAATATGTACTAAGCAGTTTTAAGGGTCCGATAACACATTTGATATACAATGGATTGGTTCTATGAGCCAACTGAGAGATATGGGTGGTATATACGACAAACATTATTAAGTTGGTGGTAAAATGATTCATAAATCTGCTTTTTCATTGCAAACCTTTTTTTCAGTTTTGTGATTGATTTTGAATCTAGGTGTAAAGACTACGCCTTTGTTTGTGTACACATAGTAATTAAGGTTGTTGAATAATTAATATGTTAATTCTAGTTGTGCCTTATATCTCCAATAAACTAGCGGTGGGCTGATGGGTATCAAAATGTGTTGCCGACAAGAATATGGATGTTAAAGAGGCCATATTATGTTTTCTGGAGTTTCCCAGTTCCCGTAGTGTGTTATGTGTTATGCAAGCATATGGTCATGGAAAGGTTAACATTGTATTCCCTCCAGAGGGAGTTTCTCTCCCACACACTCCCCCCCCTACATGAAACGCCTCCATTGGACTATTTTGTTTACTTGTGTAAAATAATGACATCACTATTTAACACTTGCACTTCTATTCTAATATGATAGCTGGAAATGAGCATCATAGGGCCCCTTTAAACAGAAAACATGTTTTGTTTTTACTTAGACGTCCATGTAAAAATGACGCTATGACCCTTTTTGAAATATTGCAACACGTTAACGATAAGTGAATAAGTTAATGGTGCATGATAATATGGACACATTCTAAAGGATATGCGTCCTATAAAATGTTAATCAATAAACCAATGAGACAGTTTTGTCAGAAGCAAATCTGTTTTTCAGATATACAAAGTCATAAGAAAATGACCTTAACACAACCTGACGTGTAACAACTTGTTTTGTTTCCAGAATGGTCCCTGCAGCTGCAGCAAAACTGCTGTCTCTCCATGAACCCAACCCGAGAGGGGGCCACACGGGAGAGCGACCCTCGTTATGTGTAAAATATCATTAATTAACTTTATTGAATGAGTCACAGTATGGTTTCCACCACATGGTTCCCTCAGGGTCCCTTGCCCAAGACCCCACCTTGTCCTGTTTGGAGCGAGTGAGCCAGCATCCTTCACACTGGTGCTCTCTCTTAGCCGAGGCTGGTTCTAGGTGACTTTTCTTCCCCACTTGTCATTGCTTAGGAAGCTGCAAGTAATTTATAATGTAGTGACAGTCAAATAAACAGGACTGCTGCTTGCCGGAGTGAAAAGTCCTGTATTAAAGGGAATCAAAACAGCTCCAAATGGTGCCATGAATGGAAATAATCTCGGTGTAAGATCTGTTCTGGGCTGGCTAATTTAAATTTGTTCAGGGTGACAGCTTACTGGAAGAGGGACATAATGAAGTCCATTATCATCAGTGGTGCAAATTCTAAAGAATGAGAACTCTCATTATCAGCGCTTTCCTGTATACGAAGGAAATATGTTCATCCATTATGAAATGTGCTGAGAATGACAACATGGAGCAAACATAAGACAATGAAAGCTCTGGTGAAAAAAAATGATATGGAGCTAGCTGGAGACTGGACAAGTCCCTTTTTTATGGATAAGGTGATTTCACTGCACACCAGAAGGCCATCTATTGGATTTTAACACAGTCAAGACTGTAATAGGCTGATCATTCTGATATCTCACAGTGCTGTGTACAGTGGTGTGCAACAGCCAGACAGCCTGTGCTTTTATTTACAGCGCCTTTTCTTCTGGTAATCTGACATCTGGTAGACCATGCCAGACCTTGAACAGTGTCTTCCCAAGCATTATCTCATAAAAACAGAGCCTTGATAATGCCGTTCCATTCGGCAAGTAGCGGAAATAACAATAAGTCATTTTGGCCAGAATTAACTGATAAAAAGGGGAATGAGGGAAGTCTCTAGATCTGTAACCAGTGATAACCACAGATTCGCTAAACTTAGGGAGCGAGGACTTTCAAGCTGTCTCTACTATATTTTCACCTCAAAGAGCGTACAAATATGTTTGGTGCCAAAATAATCATCAAAAGTGAGCTCAGTGCCAGAAAAATGTGTTGCTGAATGAATTGGAGAGGAGGCAATGTGAAAGCCAGGTGTTGTGGGGAGTCGCACGCACATACTAATGTGCTATTAAAAGTCAAGTGCACACATTCAGGGACAAGAGACTGAATCAAACACAAAGCAATGCACTAATAATTAAAGTGGCAATAGACGATTCTTTTGCTTTAAATTATTATTATGAAGTTGATTGCAGAATGTAATGGCGATAGAATAATGATAAGCCTCCCTTCCTCTATTAAATTCTGTCTGGCACCGGGTACAATCTCCCGGGATATAAAGGCTCCATTTATGGCACAAGTAAAGTGCGTCAAGCCTTACAAGACCACAGGAAGAGGATAGTGCTTTTGTTTTTTGAGACTTATCAAATAGTATTATGTATGTACATTTTTTCCAGAGTAACAACAATTGCAAGAAGATAAAAAAACACTCTTGTACTGTCCCTAAAAATAAGGTTCCCAATAGCAGCCGATTAGCTTAGCTTAGCACAAAGACTGGAAGCAGGGGGAAACAGCTATCATGGCATTGTCTAGTGCCTCTAAAGCTAATTAATTAACATCTTATATCTTATTGGTTTATTCTGTACTGAACCAAGGTTAAACAACAGGTTTCCATTTGAACAGGTGTTAAGTGCTGCACTATTTCTATGAAAGCAGTAACTACAAGGTTTTTCAGCTGGTTGCCTGGCAACTGCCACAAGCCAAGAAATACCAGAGCATGTGACCCATTCGGTTTATTATAAGTATTGGATACTTAAAAGGGCTTTTATTTTCATTAAATTATGATACATCAAATGTCCTTTAATTAAATTAATTTCCTCAAAAGACCAATTATGCAACAATATTAGTCATTTTGAAGCTAACATTTTTCCTACATTTTAAGAAGCCTTCTAAAGAAGTTTTTTGATGTGTTTTTGAAGTTTATTTAAGGTTGTGTAAACATCACAGTAAAAATACTGCCTGCATTATTGTTTGTTTTTTACAATTACTTTGTAATTCTAGCCTTTTGAAACTTTGAGAAAAATCTCTGGAGACTTGACATTGACTGTGATGGGTTACACAACTACTGTAAGAGAATATTGAACATTTGGTATGTGTTATGCCATACCAAAATTAATTGAAATCAATGGCTGAAAGGAAAAATTAAAAAAGATGAAGATGATTATTTCAGTCCGTAGTTATAGGGTGCACAAAATATCAGTGGCCAAAGTAAGGTCCTTCAATAAAGAAAATCTTGTTCAAACTAAATTCTGCAACTAAACGAAAAAACATGAAGCCATATTTAACGGTTAATGTACACCAAAAGTAAAATTGTGTGTCTTTTTTTTCAGAAAGCAACATAGCACCATCACTGCGACAATGAAAGTGGTGAATGATATTGCGGGTATCTTAGACAACAAGCAGAGTTATGCAGCTCTATTTATTGATATTTCCAAGGCGTTCGATACCGTCAACAATCATATCCTGAAGCAGAGGCTGGCCAGTATTGGTATATCCAAACATACAGTGGGGTGGTTTGTGAACTACCTCTCTGAAAGGTCCCAATGTGTTCAATTTGATGGGCTCACTTCTGAGTGGTTAAATATTACAAATGGTGTACCACAGGGTTCCGTTTTAGGTCCACTATTATTCTCCATCTACATCAACAGCTTAGGTCAAAATGTGGATGGAGCAACTTTACATTTTTATGCGGATGATACCGTGATGTATTGTGCAGGACCCTCAATTAAGGAGGCTGCTGTTAAATTGCAGGCTGTTTTTAATATTATTCAGACATTCAGCTCTCTGAACTAAAGCTTCTTTTAAATGTTGATAAAACTAAGATAATGCTATTTTCAAAAGCTAAAAAGAAAACAGAGACCACTTTGGATATTGTTACTCAGGAAAGGTCTCTGTGACCTTTTAACCTGTGCTGGACTATGCTGATCTGCTTTGTATGAATGCACCGGCCCATTACCTGCAAAAGTTAGATGCCGCCGATCACAGTGCACTGAGATGTGTTACTAATTGTAAAGCACTTACTCATCAGTGTACCCTGTATGCCAGGGCAGGTTGGCCTTCACTAACTTTACGGAGGCTCAGTCATTGGTGCATGTTCATTTATAAAGCCATGTTGGGTAAACTCCCATCATGATGTGGCTTTGTTACATGTGCTAAGTGCAAGGACTGACTTAGGTAAGAAAGATGTGCACAGCTCCTCTTGCTTGGAACAGTCTTCAAAAATATTTGAAAATGAGCAAATTGGTTCCACTACCTGTTTTTAAAGCTTGGATAGGTGCTATGATACTTGATACTGTTGGTACTTGTCAATGTCTCTAGGTATGTAAATGTGGCCCTGTAAATACGATGTGTTATCTGTTGTTTTATGTTCATGTGGTAACCTACTTGCTGTCATGTTGGACAGGTCTCCCTTGAAAAAGAGATTGATGATCTCAATGGGACCACCGGGTTAAATAAAGGTTTTAAAAAAACAAACATTTGTGGTTGCTACTCATAGTACTCCTGAATCTAACGTATTATGAAGAATGGAGAGCCTTATGTAAGATGTTTACACATGCTGGATATTGGAAGTACATCGAAGAGTATCTAATGTTGGGAAAGAAACTTAGGCCATTTCATTAAAAACATTTAGTAAATCGGAAGGTCAAGTTATTCCTAATTTGTAATGCTTTCTCCTAAAACTAAGTTAATATTTTCCTGTTACATTCATAGTCTTTTACCTAAATTAGGTTTAATGTGGACCATCTTGTCGTCCTGGTTTGGATTACACAATAATGTATTTGTGGAATAAATACAAGTTACAGTGCATAACTTTGGATAACTTTTTGTAGGTATACATGTAGTTTCCAACAGTGTATGAGAACATCTAAAAAGTTATTGTTTGATTCACATTTTTCTTATACAAGGGTAGCTTTATCATCTTGTTCTAGTAATGGCCACAACTTTGCGCCTTTGTACTCAGCAGTAATCCTTCCCTTAAATGCACCATGAAGAACACCAAGTACTGCTCCGGCAGGAAGTGTCAACTGAACTCTGTAATAAGTTAATGTAGAAAACCTCAAAGCGGTGTTGAAAGACCTGAGAGTAGCTACCGTCACCTTCATTATGAAAATCAGATGCTAAACAAAAGTCTTGGATATGAGTGACTTTCAAGTCAAGAAAGACAAAGGACACATATCAAACACACTCGTCCTCTAACTACGTTCACTGTATTCAGTCCCTGCTCCATCTCATAGGGAACTTCATGTCCCACACGTTTCCTTTCACCCACTCCTTCGGGTCAATATTAGCACAAGGAACTCCAGCTACTTGATGTACCCCAGTCAAATTTACCAAACACTGTTTGACTCATGCTATTAAATCTGAAGATGAAAGAATTGCCAAGGGCAAACAGATCCTAAGGCTATACACCAAATACCCAGACTCCCTACTTTTAACGGTAAGGCACAATTAGGAATTTAAATGGACCTAGCACAAATGTGCTTCCGCTGACTGACTTTGAAAATATCATAATTAGTGTCAGGCCTAATGACATTGTGCAAAGTGTAAAGTCCAGCTATCTTCACTGATCTACTGCCATGATAAACTCATCCCTGTGATTACAGGGTAAAGCCAGGAAATATGGCACAAAATGTACCCAAGAAAGAACAATATAATTAAGTCAAGGCTATAAATGTGGGTGCCTGGAGGGGCCTGACTGGAGCCTACATCTATTTTATCTTAAAAGTATTTACTTTCAACCTATAATTCCAACTCTATTACAGGAGATAGAGAAGGACAAATATGACAGACAACCGAGGAGTGAGAGAGGTGCAGTGAGGAAAGGAAGAAGGAGGGGGGGGGGAGCTGTGAGAGATAGGCAGAGTTGGGGATGATAAGGAATCACAGATAAAGCCTCTAGGGCGCAGACATGTTCCAGAGAGGAGTGACCAATCAAGATAGAGTGAAAGAGGGGGTACAATTGTGATAAGAGTGATGACAGGGTGTAAAATGACTCAGTCAGCCCTGGCAATGGCATTGGCTCTGACCTCGCATTCCTCATCCCAGTTCAGTGGAGTTCTGAGGTTCAGCACGGTCCCAGCTGGTTGTAGGACACCGTTTGAACCTGCTGATTTCAACAGAAGCTACAATCCTGTTAAACCTCCAACACAAAGGCCTCCCTCGACCCTCACACTGTTTCACATACAAGAGATAGATGTCAACAAGTTCTCTGAACTAAAGCGGTTTGTTCTATCCTTCCAAAATGATGCAAGAGTTTCTAATCCTGTGCCCCCCTATTGACAAGAAAACAGTCGGTGCCTTCCATAAAACATATGACTGTTTCAAAAAGGACTGTGCTTGCGGTTAAAATAATCTGTTCTTGACTCTAGAGCAAACATTGGATGTGAATATATGTTGTCTGTGTCAAAGTAAACTTGAGTTGACCCATCCAGCACAGATCTCCATCTCCAAAAAGGTTTTGCGGTGGAACAAACAACCAATGGTGTTTGAAAAAAAGCCAATAACTGCAAAAGCTCCAACTGCAAGGCCCTTTCCAGACCTCTCAGCATTTTACACAGATGATTTGGAAGTCAAAAGACATCTAGCTGTCAACAAGTATTCCAGAACACAATAAAACCAACAGTACGTTGTTTTTTCTCATTGCCTCCTAGAACAACCCACATTTTTTTTAATTCTCGATTGGCAGCACATCATTGTTTCTTTGTTTATCAAAACCATTGTATTTAGTGTTCATACTGTATGTTCTCTAATCTGCCACTTATAGGTAACAAAAAGGTGTATATGGAACTACAAAAAAGTACTTGGTTAGGTTAGGGGGAAGATCATGGTTTGAAAAGAAACCACAATAACTTACATACATCTTCTGATGCACCTACTTGAACACAACATCAGGGTTGTGTGTTTCGGGTCTTGAAACAGACACCCTCTTTCAGGCGACCCGACCGAGGTTGATCGGGCCTCAGCCTCTGTTCAAGTGGCATTGCACTGCCCCCACTGGTCCCCCTTTCCATAGCCACCTCGAAGCGCTCAGCTTGTAAAATAAAATGTAATCAGAAAAGCAGCCTCCCTCACCTTATTGATGCATTCCTCCACACATACAGTATTTTGTTGGTTGTTTTAAGGTTTTGTTCTTCTAATGCTGACAGTCCCTAATGTTTACGAACGTAAGTAAGCAACTTTTAGCGATCAAAATACATCTTAGAACAAAACTATATTTGGAAAGACAGTTGAGGTTTTATAGATATCTAGGTTAAATAACTCCAATAAAAAAATCAGGTTAATATGTTGAAATGTGGTTTGAACTTTAAAAAAATGGGTTAGGGGCTCCTTACTGAGGAGGCAGGGTTTTGTATTGCAAGTTTTAGACACATCCATCACATAGCTGTTATGTAACATCAGAACCTCAGCTGTAACATCTAGACTGAAAGTGGAGCAGGACCCTGTCAAAAGTGCCTCGCTCTATGCTTTAGAATGATGTCAGAAAGTTGTGTGCACAGCATAGTAAAGAAATGCTCTGGGTACTAACCTTATCAAATAAACAGCTAGTGGAACAAACAGGACAGGGATGTATGGATGTCACCATAACAAGGTGTGGGTGGAAATTGAGAAACAGTGTTCCACGGCGTCAAGAAGGCGACATCTTGAAGCCAACTAGATAGATACTGGATATAAATTGTAAATAGATACATTGTGGCAGAGGTGAAGTTGACCTGAGGCAACAAAAGTCACTTCGGACCATCAAAAAGGAGTTGTCTTGTCTCTCTTTACCATTGGGTTGTATTGTGTACAACAGAAGATCGATGACTTTTATTGGATTTGTGCATTTAATTGGAAGCTACAAAAATGGTGGAGCCACATCCTCATTTCTCCCTATAATTTGGTAACAATTATCTTGTTCAAGCCTAAATCAAGTGTAAATAAACTGCATCTCATGCATACATGAAACATTTTCATAAGTAGTTGAAGCGGGGGGCATATCTGTTTTCTGAGTAGTTGACAGTTGCAAAGTGCACACATACTGTATTGACAGTGATTAGAATCTGTTAGGGCTCACTGTCGATGAATATTCAAGAGCACCTGTCTGCAGCTGAACCCACGGTGTTTGGTGGAAGTCTCTAAGATGGAGTCCTGCTCTACTCGCCGAAATAAGAAAACACAAGCATATGTTGGGTGTGTGCAATCAGCAGAACTCACACTTTGTATGTTGAAATTTAGTAGTTTCTCAGATTTGATTTAGTTTGTTGTAATTATGTTTGAATCTCAGACGTCTGTAAGATGTTGCTCTTGTAAAGCGCACCTACTCACAATGTTTCATTTGATGAAACCTCATTGTTCATTTCTCCTTTTGAGTTGTGGTTCAGTTTTCTGTACACACTGTTAAGTCCACTGAGACAAATGTAAAATGTGTGATAGTCTGCTATATAAATACACTTTGATTGATTTATTGATTATGCTGATTTTTTTTTGTTGGGATATTTCTTACCTGAACTGCATCTTTAAAGCTTCTGGTAAAAACATAACTCACTGATTTTAGTAGAAGTAATTAAGTAGACTTTCTGTTAACTTACATTTGTGTGAGTAAGTGTGATGATGCTTGTCATAGTTTGTACCACATGCCTCCAATGAAAATAAATCCTGAATATTCAGCATGCAATGACATTTTGGAAAAATGTGTGTTTTCGGGCAACAGTGTGGCCCTTGAAACAAAGATAGATCTGTTGAGAAATTATAAGTTGGTGCCCTTAACCTCACCCTACACCTTTGGACGCCCCCAATGCAAGCCAGCCCTTGTTACATCAGTGTGGGACCTACAAATCAATATTCAAATTCCATGGTGTTTTCTGATGTAGAAAACTAATGTTTTGTTGTCCCCACCCCATGTTCAATTTACCAAACTTCTTTCTCCAGATTGATATGACTGCACACAGTCCCTTGATCCTCCTTACCAATGGTCGGTTCTCCTTTGCATTGTTCTGGTGACGATTAACAGCATATCAATACCAGTGGTTATGAAATGAGATGTTGTATAAATATAGAAGATATCACCAATGTGTGATACAAACAATTAGACCAAGCAGAAAACAAAGCCAAAGTCATAGTTATTCTCGACACCAATCTGAACCAGTTTTGTTGACACCCCACTGCTGTGCCTCTCCCCCACCTTTGGCACAGATTAAACAATGAGTCACCAAAATACTAAACAGAAACAGGCCAAGACTGTGCCTGGAAAACACAAACAACAGCACAACTAATGTCCCTATGTAATGCTGGAAATCACATTCAAGAACATCATTTAGCTTTGTAGCTAAATGGATAACAAAGAAGCTTGCCATGTGTCCACATGTTTAAGGCCTGAGAGAAACTCAGGTCTTTCATCGTTACATGAGTTGAATTTTATTTGAATAATTTACAATGATATAACCTAGTAAATATAGATCCATGTTTTGGATCCATGCCTGACAAAGCCAGCTGGTTCAATTAAGAGTGCGAAGCTATCTCTGGCACAGAAAGTGAAATAGGTGGGTGGGTGGGTGGCAGTGAAGCAGTTTCAGGGTCTGGAATTGATATGATTGTTTGTGCTATTGAAATGATAATAATGTTTGATAAACACTACGAAAAACAAACTACCATCAACAGCATGACACATCATCTAGCACAAATGTTACATTTGATGAAGCAATTCTTATAGAAGGTGATGCTAATTTGAGAATCGGACCCCTACTCTACTACGTGCTTTGGGACCCAGCTGAAAAAATGACCAGCTCTTACACACACCACCTTGAAGTCACATTACCATCAGCTGTTTTTCACATTCAAATTGTTAAACTCTGTGAAAATGCAGTATTTTGTGTGAACTGTATGCCACTATAGATAGGAACTGTAACCCTGCCATTCTGTAACTATGGAAACAATAATGAGGTCACTGTGCTATTTTAGCTGGGTTTACTTGGAGATCATTACTGACATCACCACACTTTCAGCTGAAGTTTGTGGAAGTTCAGTAAAACAGAGCCTGGATGGATTCTGGGGGAACTTGTCACACAGCGAGTCACATTAAGCTGTAATGCTGCCGGCTATAACCTTGAGTGATCTCACATGGAGCTCATTAGTTACTGCAAACAGTTAAATAAGCCATATCGAAATCAGGGCGAAAAAAGTCGAAACATCCACTTTTTTATTCACAGTAATTACATTTTGTTTGGCCTTCAATCTTCTTTTGAAATTCTTCACCTTAAATTCAAATTATTTTTTGGAATTAAACATTTGTTCGGTGAAAGACAAGCTGTGCCAGAAATGTGAGAGCTTTCTTTTTAATAAAAGGTTCCCATCACTGATAATTGAAGTGCTTGTGGTGAGACTAAGAAGTCTAAATTGAAATACATTTCTGCCACAGCTTCTTCCATTCACAGTGGGGAGCTCAGCATCATTTGAGCGCCCTATGATAATGCCTCGATCGAGTAAAACAAGTCCATTTAATCAATAACATAATGAATAGGGATAAACTCAGCCTAGAAGAGCACATATTATTCTTCAAATTACACCATTAAAAAATGACTTTTTCACCCTCCATTCATAGCTTCAATTAGAAAAATCAGAAAACTGGAGAACAGACAATGGTTTTCTCTTGTCAAACACACACAGGAGCACGGTGAGGGTAGGATGCATTGCTGAACATGTCATGTAGATCCTTGAACCTCAAGGTGAGGTCACAAAGAGAGACGCCTACTGTATAAGTAATGCTACATATTCAAGTCCATCTTACCTGCAAGGTAAAGTGTTCTTTCAGTGTGTCATTAACTCTATTAAAAGCAACTATCTGTACAAATGATGGATACATTAGCCTGAAATGACCTATATGTATATTTACCTGGCAAGGACCTCTAGTGGCGATGCCAATTATAACAGCTCCAAGGAATGGAGGATATTGGGCTAAATAGCCAGGTCAACAAAGTGTGACCTAAGCATTTACACTGTAAAGCAAGAGTGTGCGGTTGACATCCTGTTTTCTAGCTAGAATTGCACCTATTTGTTGTTTCAAAGGGGCATTATTATGCTTTTGGGGGGGTTTTCCCTTTCCTGTAGTGTGTTATATAGGTTTGTGTGCATGTAAATGGTCTGCTAAGGCTACAATTCCTTTGTTCTCCCCAGAGGGAGGTTCTCTCAGACACTATACAATTATCCCACATTTGGAATTGTGAATCAAATTCGCGATATACCACATTATATAATGAATGAAATCGAAATAATTGGTAAATGAGTCATTTTACACGTAAATATAATACAGTAATACAATAATGAAAAACACTGGAGTTAAAATGTAATTGGATTGAGCTACAACTAGCCTGTGTTTATTAATGAGGGATACATTAAAATAAAAAGGAATACATTAACTAAAATTGGAGAGAAACACATCACAGTCCTCCTGTGTGTATGCCAGATTGTGGCTTATAGATAGCAGCACTGACCATTTTGCACACAATCTCTGAGTGAATTTTGTCCCCGTGTCTCGGCTCTGTCCTTAACCATTTGTACTCTGGTAATGACTCCAACATGCTGTGTTCACTAGATCGAAAAGGAAGAGAAGATTGGGGGGTGGGGGCGGTGGTAAGAGAGGAGGCTTATCGTACAGTTAAGCTGCAGCTGCAGTTTCCATAACAACTACCTGCAAAAACCCTGCTCCCTCGACCATCATTAGAATAACATTTCTACTCGTCAAGTAAGCATTAGTGGAATCTACATGAGCAATGAGAAGGGAGTAACACAGAAAAAGTCTCGATGTCCGTCGGAGCTATCGCTTGACAGCCAGGGAGCTTTTTTTTCTGCAGGGGGATATCTTTCGGTGTAATTACAAAATAGGGATTGTAAACCGTGTAGAAAATGTACACATGGAGACTTCCAGTGGCTTGTTGTGCAGGACTTTAGCATATTACATTATGTATACCCAGGCTGGGTTCACATTGACACACGCCAAAATACAAAAACATCCCGCGCATAGCTCTGGGCTTAAGAGGCAGGCCCTTGATCATAAACTCTCTTTTTTTCTACCAGCGGGAACTCCTGCGACCGACTCAAGGAGAAACGTGTCTTTGCCGTTCAGCCTCTGCTCTGATCATGCATTACAATATCAACTTGAAAAGGGGGATAATCAAGAGTTTAAAGGAAAAGTAAAGGGAGAGGGAACACATTAAGTGGTGGCTAGTCCAGGGTATCATTTAAAATCAGCGCTGATGGCTTCATCACTGCCAGGCAGTGTGGGCTGTAACCTTGAGCGAGGGCTGGTGGGGCCCTGGTGACCAGGGAGGGGATGGGGAGAGGGATAGGCTCTTTTTGCATTCACATTCTGCTCAGCAGGCACCCGGGGGCTATAACCCTGAGAATCCGTATTAGGTGAGCCAAAGTCACCATTAATATAGAGCACTGGGCCATACTATAACCTTACACTTCACATCTCAGGGGTGTCCTGAACTGAGAAAAAAATGGTACTTTCGAACAATCACTTGGGAGGACTTTCAAAAGTGACCTCTTACCAAAGTCAATCCGTTTGCTTTTCTCTTTTTTTTTCTCATTTTTATCTGTGTTTGCTGGTCCTGCTCAATCTCTCCATCTCGCTCTGGATTTGCGCGGGGGCTCCAGGCCTGGCGCTCCATGGCCGGTCACGTCAGAGAGGCTGGTCCTCCTTCACTGGATGCAATTACAGATTAGGTCTAAAACACAGGTTAAGGCCATGCTGCTACCACATCTTCAGCCTCTCCAGCCTCCACCAAGATACGCCAGTGAGGAGGACCAGAAATAAATAAAGAATAACAGGAATAAAGTCTTCTATGTTGAAAAGGTGCAACATGGCTTGAGTTTAAGAAACAGCTTGTTCTAACCATTTTTAGAAATTGACTCATCACTAATATGTAACATGTAGAAACAGGATGACAAACAAAACCTGCTGAATCTGACCTTTTGAAAGGTTATTTAATTGTTTACACAAGAGAGAACCTGAACTTTAAAAATGTAAGTTTTAAAATGTCTTTTAAAACTTGTGTCAAACTAAAAAAGTAATTACAAATATGTTTTTTTTCATGAACGCCATCAACAAACAAATTAACCAACAGAAAAATGTTTTGAAGAAAACGTTTTAGCAATTCCATAATCTATACACAGCCATTAAAACCATGAGCGGTTCTAGGGGGGGCCAACAGGGGCCAGTGTCCTTGTGACACTGTAACTCAAGCCGAAGTGAACAGGAATGTGTTTTGTTTTCAATTATGTCATTTAATAACATTTAACTAAGTTACTGACACAAATTTCATGAATGAAACAAAAACCAATCATGGTAAAAAAATATAAGTATGCATTATGACTGAGCACTATCTTTGTCTCTTTTGTCCCACATTAAAAGTGCCCCTTGTAAAGCCCCAGCACAGCCCCCCATAGTAAAATTGGTCTAGAACTACCATTGCTAGAAACTAATTTACTTAGACCCCAGAATTTAATTTAAAACCCTGAAATAACTTTTATCACACGATTCCCTTAACTTGTGGTTAGAAGCCTGAAATAAGATCTGCGGAGGAGATTTTCATGTTTTGTTCGACAAACAAGTGACTACAAAAGTCACCATTATGTTTAGGAACATTAAGACTGTGAGTGCACCGGCCCTATCCGACCTGATAGCTACCCACATCGCCTTGGGTCCCTCCGACTCCACCGTGGACGGCCTGGTAGCCCACTACAACACTGCCCTATCCCTCAGTCTCAACTCTCTCGCCCCCATTAAAACCCAGACTGTTTCCTTCACCCGCCCTGCCCCCTGGTTCACCACTGAACTCCGCCGTTTGAAGGCCTCTGGTCGCCAGCTGGAGAGGCTCTCCAAAAAACCTGGCCTCACAGTCCACCTCCTGGCCTTTCGTGAGCATATCAAAATGTATAAGGAAGCTCTCTCCCATGCCAAGACTCACTACTATTCCCGTCTCATTGGTGCTCAGCAAAGCAACCCCGGAAGACTGTTCTCCACCATCAACCGCCTACTACGGCCCCCTGACGCCCCCCAGCCCTCAGGGGCTCCCGATCTGTGCTCCAAATTCCTCGACTTCTTCCATGCGAAAGTCGAGGCCATTCATCAGCAGCTCCTGGTGACTGGCCTTTCTCCCCTACCTGCACCTCATTCACCTGGTAACGCACCCCACGCTGATGATACCCAATTGTATCTCAGCACCACTTCATCCTTCCAGCTCCCCCCTCAGTCTCTCATCAACTGCCTGCATGACATCAAAACATGGATGTCTTCCAACTATCTTAAGCTGAACAGCAATAAAACAGAGCTCATGGTTGTGGCACCCAAGGCCCTGCTCCAGAAGGTTGGTGACTTCGTCCTTGAGGTCGACGGCTGCTCCATCTCCCCATCTCCTGAAGCCCGCAACCTGGGTGTCATCCTTGACTCCACCCTTTCCTTCCATTCCCACGTAAAATCTGTGACCAAATCGGCCTTTTACCACCTAAGGAACATTGCCAGACTCCGACCGTCACTCTCGGAGTCTGTTGCCGAAACCCTGGTGCATGCGTTTGTCACCACTCGCTTGGACTACTGCAATGGTGTCCTGTTCGGGGTTCCCAACAAAACCCCGGACAGGCTCCAGTATGTCCAAAACTGTGCTGCTAGGGTACTCACGCACACAAAGCCGTGGCAGCACATCACTCCCACCCTCATCCACCTCCACTGGTTGCCAGTCAAGTCCTGCATCACCTACAAAGTCCTCCTCCTTACCTACAAGTCCCTCCATGCCCTTGCCCCCCAGTACCTATCGGACATCCTTCACCCACATGCCCCACCCCGGAACCTGCGGTCCTCAGACTCTGGCCTGCTTACCACCCCCCGCACCAAACTGCGAACCTTCGGGGACAGAGCCTTCAGTGTGGCAGCCCCCACCCTCTGGAACACTCCCTGCGGAGATTCGCAACATCCCCACACTTGACGCCTTCAAAAGGGCCCTCAAGTCCCATCTGTTTGCCAAGGCTTTCGGCCCCTAAATCGATCTGTTGTTTTGTCTGTCTGACTTTTGTTTTGTTATGTTTGTTTTTGCCCTACTACTTGTAAAGCGACCTTGGGTCCCTTGAAAGGCGCTATATAAATCAAAGCTATTATTATTATTATTATTAAAAGAGTCCAACACGTCATCACAACCACATGAGACTGCCTTTAGCTTAGCTGATGCACACAAATCTTAAAGTGGCATTAATATATTGAGACTATCCTGCTAAACAAAACGTGTTAGTATCATCAATGTGTGTTTGCCAAAGAGGTTATTTTCTGCAATATTCCAAAATCCAATGGGAAAATCCAATTGCCCTTTATCGAGGGATCCTTATAAGACAGGCTGCTTTAATCAACCTTTATTTAAGCCACTTCCAAACTCTTAATTATCAACTACAGATTGGACGCAGGATTATGAGCAAAATCTAGAGCCTTACTTTCATCTCTTGAGAATCAAATGTAGTTATTTTACCCAATAAAGTTATACTCATTGACCTTGAATCGTTATATAAAAAAACTAGAGAGCTTTTAGGGTATACATTCAGTGGTTCTGTTTACTTAAAAGCAATTGTGAAAAAAAAGAAAGGAAAAACTAAACAGGAAGCCTGCACTGGCCCTCAGACCACACTGTGGCACCAGGCTGGAGATTTGGCTGGGAAGTTGCTGGATCGTTTTTAGGCAAAAAGAGGTTCTGCTTACAGCATAAAAAAGGGAGAGGGTGCTGTTCCTCTGGCAGAAAAACAACTCAAGCTTTTAGAGTTTCTGATAACAGCAGATGGTAGAGGGAATGTGTCCCGGGGGAGGGTGGGCAAGGAGAACAGTCCTGTGTGTGACAGGAAACAGGGTGGTTTATGGGTAAAGCTTTCACTGTGCGATAGAGGTGAATTCCAGTAATTAAAGTAATGTATCACAATATCACGATTTTACTATATGATCATGAAATGAAAAATTAAAATAACGACATAGTAAAGTCATACAAAAACGAGTGTTTGAAAAGCCTCGTACACTCGTACATATTTTTATTTCAGGAATTCTGACATGAGAAACAAAGAATCCATATTTCTATATTGGTTCAAGATATTTCCCCTTTAAGAGACTATATTGAAGGGGAGAAAAATCAATTTATGACAGACTGTAGATACCTTTCCCATGTTACATGTAGGGTATAAGCGTAAACCATATGACGGTGGGCCTTGGGCAGGAATGAATAAATGAATAAATAAATTAATAAGTAGACCTCGATGTGATATATTGTAAATTCTGTCTTCAATACACCAAAGGAAATACCTGCCCTAGGTTATTTATACAGGACCTGCAGGTGTTTGAAACACTGCTCTTTGTTATGTTATGTGGAAGCTTCATATTTGAGGAGCATCTTTGCCTTGTATATACAGTGCAGTATGCTATGGAGGTGGAATGTACATTATTAAAGGGCCAACCCACCTTTTTTTTTAACCTAGATACAGTTTGGTTTAACCTAAAGACATTTTGAGACATTGTCCATGCAATGTAATAAGTCACCCTTATACCTTGAATTTAGCATTTGAGTGGCATTTAAATTGTAAAGATTAAAAAAAAAAAAAGCATGGATCTTACCAAAGTCAATCGTCTGTTTTTTTAAAAAGATATCCACAGATCTTTTTGTATCCAAAGCAATGGGTATCAGTACAATGAGCGATATGGCAACCGTCTGATAAACTCAGCTACCCTTTTTTACTCCGAAGCCAATACAATGGCAACATTGTAAAATACAAAGAAAGTATAATCTATTGAGCTTTGAGAATTGTATAAACCTTTAATTTTTAAAACTGATTGTCAAGTGTGTGAATGGCCTTACCCCAAGTCCATTGATTGTAAAAAATATATCAGTACAGGAGTCATTACGAGACTACAAACCTGCTAATAGCTAAACAAGTTTAAAGTTAATGGCCAACAAACTTGAAATACTCTTCCATCAGAAATAAAAACATGAACCAATACTAAACTTTAACATAAAGTATAAATATTTTCATTCCTTTTTGCTGTTTTTAAATCGTCATTTTTCCCGCAATTGCTCATAATTGTTGTTTCAACCGTCAGCTGTCTTTTAACTTTTCGTATTATTTGTTTTTATTCCCAAAATCCTAACCATGGACAAGATCTTCACACTAGCTATTGATAGAAATACGTACACATAATGCATTGCTCGCAATTCATGTGAATGTAATATTGCCTTCATACAGTATATATGTCAAATAAATCAATAATTAAATACATTTCAGCCGAACAGAAAGGTTGCCGATCAGGGGAGAGGTGTAATTTCTAGAAATCTTAACCTCAGTTAGATAAATATATCTTAACTCTGCACTTCCAGAACAAGTTTACCACAACCTAAGTGTAGCCAACACTAGCTCGAAAACCCTACTCCAATAACACAACAATCTACTATTACCAATTTTTTAGAATACAATAAAACAGAAGAAGCTGGAGCAAGAGACTCAACTGGATTAAAGTCTACTAGAACCGTAGGAATGATATGTGATAAAGTTAACATCAGAGACAGAGAACTGTATTTATAAAAAAAGCACACTGTTCAGGACTGACGTTTTAATATTCATCTAAGGCCACCGTCTTAGCCTAACCTTAAACAGGAGATTTGAGGGATTAAACATAACCCTTCAAATATTGCAATATAATGTAGGCAAACCAAATGAAATAGCTTGCATTGAGAGCAGGGGCAGATCTACTCAGGGGCAGATCTACCCAGTTGGCATCTTTGTTTTGAAAGACAAGTTGTGGCTCATCGGACATTTATGTGAGAAAATATCTAATGTCCGAGTGCAAGTGAATGCAGCACAAGACGCGAGTCTTGTAACCCCCCCCTGGCGCGAGCTTGGAAATAATATGATCCAAGTAGACGGAAGGAATGAGGTATTTGCGGTCTACAATGACAGAGAAGAGACTGTCAAGTTTGGCTGTACTCAGCATTGAATCAAAATGCACTAAAGCTTTAGATCTTAATCAGTTTGTGAGGCGTTTTGCTGATCAAGATGGTAATCGCCGCATTCGGCTGTAGCCTAATAGGCATGCCAACTTGATGCTCTGCTCACGGATGACTCGATGAGCATAACAAACTGTTACAATTATGGATGACCTTGTATGTGTGTATATATTATATTCTATTTCTTTGTGGGGGTCTGCCCCCAAAACACAGTTTTAAGTTTTAAGGTTTTAACTGTTTGCAGTAAAGTTGTGGGGCGCTGAACTGTTCCTTTGAATCTTTTGAATGTTGATACATGAAAGTAATTACTTGTCTTTCAAATTTGAAGGAGGGTGAGCAAGCAACTTGAGGAACATTCATCATTAACTCCTCCAAAAAATATAGTTTATTCAATAATAAATGAATATGTGAATCATAACAGTGATTGACAGCTGATAGGATTAATATGATTGTTAATAGTCATATTAATTCAGACAAACATCGACGAGACAGTTAATTAATGTACTTATTGCAGCAGACTGCATAGATTTGGTACCCCTGCTGGTCTAAGAGTGAAACAAACTCATTCAGTTATTATTCAGTTAAAATTCATTACATGATGTCTGCCACCTTATATATTTATATGTAAGGCTTTACTGATGTGCCACGATAATGTCACCTTCAAATATTAATAATGTGGCTTTCCAAGTTAACATTGATTGATATGACTGCGATTAAATCAGCATATACTTCTGCCAGGGGATGCCACCCCTCAAAATCTCCTGCCACCCTTTTGCCACCCCATGAATATTTGTCTAGATCCGCCCCTGATTGAGAGATATAGATTAAAAGACTTGGCTGAAAAAGATTGTCGAACTGTTTCATTCATATTTGATTTTCGAAGAAGGTGACACTTAAAATTACTTTTCTATTGCAAGTTAGTGGTGCATAAGTGCAGTGGTGGAAAGTAATAAAGTACATTTATGCAAGTAATGTAGTAAAGCACACATATCAGGTACTTGTACACTACATGAGTCTTCAAATGTTAATTTACTACTTTACTCAATTTTAGCAGCCAATATTGTACTCTAAAGTTAAGTACATAATTTGGCAGCTTTAGTTACTAGTGACTTTTTAGATTCAGATGAATAGCTAAAACCAAATACAAATCAGATTCATATTTCATTTCAAGTTAAGATATCCAAAAGCGTATACAAAGTAAGTCCAATTAGCTCCAAATCAGGGTTTCCGTTAGCTGGTAATTACCGGTTTTTAGCTGGTAACATTTATAAAAAACCGGTAAATTCAAAACCTGACGGTCAAAATGTCTGGTAATAATTAGGGAGGCTGCGATCGATCGGCCGCCGGTCATTATCGGCCGATATTCACTCTTAATAGTTTGATCGGTGCTCTCTATAAAGGCCGATCAGGAGAGCTGGATCTGATCGATATGGACATAAACGCGAGTGAAGTGTAACCGGAGCGAGATCAGATCAGCTGCTGAGTCTGACCGAGACACGCAGCTCTGCAGGATCACCTGAAGCCCCGCCCTCTGTTTAGCGAGCTGCATGAGAAACTAGGCTTGTTTGAGACACATTGCGGCTCGCCTCGAAAGTAGACGAGAGTAGCCGATCGCAGCCGGGGGAGGTGTCAAAAAGCTCGTCTTAAGTCGGACAGCTCGGACTCGGAGTCGGCTTGACTGGCTGGGTTTGCAATGGCGGAAATTGCGTTGGCGTTTTTCGGTACAGGTACTGAGACAACGAAATGCAGTTTAGCTTCTAACCAGGTGCAACAAGCAGCGAAGTGGAAAGTAATGTACACAATCTACAGAATAACATATAGAATGAATGAAATGATGAATAAACAGTGGGGTATGAATACACTAGATATCAGCCTGTGAGCAGTATGAACAGTGTGTATGAATACACTAGATATCAGCCTGTGAGCAGTATGAACAGTGTGTATGAATACACTAGATATCAGCCTGTGAGCAGTATGAACAGTGTGTATGAATACACTAGATATCAGCCTGTGAGCAGTATGAACAGTGTGTATGAATATGCTAAGATATATAAAGTATGAAAACGGTAAGCAGTGCAAGTATAGTATAAAATATATAGATATTAATTTCATGATGATAAACATTGTGGAACAATGATGAAAAATGGGAATGGATGTGGCGACGTAAAACTGACACAAAACAACAACAAACTTTTGCCAGCCAATTGGAGAGCTTCATCAGCAGCACGTGGTAAAAACCACCAATGAGCGCTCAGCTCGAGATACCAGCGAGCCGTTTCCCATCAAGCATTTCGCTTCCGCAGCTCGTGGAGAGCAACTGCGCCAACTCGCCTCGCCTCGCTCTCAAGGCTGCGGGCGTCTTTGTCCCGCGAGATTTCAAAGTCTCATGTGGGCGAGCCTCCAGAGCAAGTCGGACAAAATGACTAACCATCATGCAACGCACCAGCAAGACGTTGATCGCAATTGCGCAGGTCTGCGCAGGTCTTGCTTGTCTCAAACAAGCCTACCGACCAGAGCTATTTAATAGAAGAGTTACGACACCGGAAGTCCAAAAACGGTTATCGTCACGTGGTTCATGTAGACGAGGATCGTTCCCCGGAAGTTCATGGCGGGCAATGTGAATGCATGATAACAGGAGATAGAACTACGATTTTTGTTAATTATTAGTGAATAAAGGTTTTGATTTGCAATATTTATACAACAAATCGATATGTGTATGTACTTACATCAATATGTTTTAAAAAATAAAATAGAATTTGCTAATATTAAGTGATAATATTAGGATTAGTGTGAACAACTAGTTTACATGTTACTAACAGTGCCTTGGTTAAAGAGCCTGTTGTGTTTATTTATAGCTTTGAATTCTTTCAAACCAATATTATCTTCTTAAACTTGTATGGTAGTCAGGAGCATCACTTTCTAATGTTTATTGATACATTTAGAGGGAGGGGATCTAAAGTAATGCTTTAAAATTCAGATTAGATTAATTTCTACCATTTTCTTAAATTCATGGTAGTTTCAGTAATCCCCTGGTAATTGAGGACACAAGTTATCTAAATGACTAATGTTGTCTTTATGGCTTTCAGAAAGGACAGGAGACCGACAGGATATGATGATGATGATGATGATGATGATGTTAAATGTGTTGCTTTAGGAACATCCATTGCAAATACATGGAATTCAATAAACATAGAAGAGCATATCATGCAGTTTGTCGGTGCCTTTCCTCCGTGTTGTCCTGGTTTGCTGTGCTGCCTCCTAGTCGCCACCATGGTTTGATGTGCTGCCTGGGGATGCTCAAATCGCTCAGAGAAAGGAGTACGAATGTACGGCTTCCCCACTGACACAGAGCGGAGGAAAAAATGGCTGGCTCAAGTCAGCAGGAGCAATTTCACGACCAACAGCAACAAAATATGTGATTTATATACAAACACTGCATTTGCACTTTTTCACAAAACGAAAACCACACCATTGGGAGAGCTTAATGTTTTGTTTAATACAAAAAAACAGGGAAAGGCTTGAAAAACACTGAGAGTTGAGACTCAGGGTGCAGGGTGAGGGTCTCAGTGCAGGTATTCAGGCTCCATTGAATCCCCCTCTGGTTCTTGTGCTGAGAGAGGGAGCAACAGACAGGAGAAAGGGTTATACCCACCTATATAGCACACCTATTGCCTTGGGGAGATAACGTGTTTACTTATATAAAACAGTAGTATTAAACGTACCTTGTGTTTTCACTCTCACTTAAGTCCCTCTCCCTTTGCCATCAATCCAGAATCAGCTGGGCTGCAACATTATACAGACGGGTAATAATCAACAGAATCACAAGGACACAATATGGCTCTGCTAAAAACACTCACTCTTACACGCACCAAAGTTATATTTATCTAATATTTAACTCCCTCCACCCCCGCATACAATCCCGTTTAGAAGCCCCTCTTCTCTAATTCAACATGGACGAAATGACATTAAGAGAACGGAATTTACAATTAAAAGGCTGTTCAACGTGTGTTGCTAACTTGCTTCGGTATGCTAGCTTAATCTGTTATCTGTAAACGTTCCCTAAATCTACTAATTTAGGGATAATCCACTGACATCCTTTAATACACATGTTCATTTGAATCAGATGTACTGATAATATCCGCAATATACATCTTTAAACTTCTTCTTACCTTTAAAAGTCCGTCACGAACGGTGTATTATGCTGCAACTCCACAGCTCTGCCAGCCTTGGCGCTAACTTCCGGGGAACGATTGAGAGGCTCCACGATCCGCCATTGCTGTAAAAAAGTGGTCCATTGGAGTGAACGGAGATGTCGTAACTCTTCTATTAAATAGCTCTGCTACCGACGTGCTGTCAGGAGAGAGAGAGGGAGGGAGAGGATCCGTTTCTCCCGTGTTATTATTCAAAGTTGATGTAAACTTCTGAATAATGTACGTTATCTACTACAAGTAGTTTGTTTGAATGTAATAATTATGTTGTTTGTTGTTTGTGGAATCATTTATTGAAAAATGAATCTGAATTTTTCGATCTGTTACAATTATAAACTGAAGCAATATAAAAATGAGCCCGTGAACTGAGTTTTAAACTGAAGCATATCTGCTCATAGTCCGGTAATTACCTGCTAACGGAAACTCTGCTACACAACTATTATTATTATTGAAATATGACCGGTACGTTTCAAATTAGTCCGGTAAAATAAATTCTGCCCGGACATTTGACCGACGAGAAAAAATCCTAGCGGAAACCCTGCTCCAAATGTACTAATTGTGATGAAAATGCAGAAGTAATCATTATCCAGTAATTTCACATATTCTATTATGAAATGGTCCATTATGCATGACGAGTAATTTTATTTTCTGTAAGTTCAATTTAATGGCAGTACTTTTCTACTTTCACTTAAGTGAGATTTCCAATGCTGAACAGAGTATTTTTACAAATTAGTATTGCTACTTTTACTTAAATACAAGATCTGAATACTTGTTCCATCACTGCATAAGTGTAGTATTTAGGGGACGGTGGAGATGGTTAAATGTGGACAGACCTACTGATGACCAGTGTTGGGAGTCAGTTACAACAAAATGTAACCCGGAATCAAATGGTGTTTTGTTTTTTAAGAATTCACTAACATCGCGAGACATTCCGACACCAGAGAAAAATTGTGCGGGTAGATTAGTAAACCTGGTGTTTACTCTTCAGGCTCATCAAGATCCCTCTGCTTCGCGTCGGGTTCCCTGATCAGCCTGTCGGGTGTTCTTTTCCCCACTGCTTCACGGCACATTATTACACGGCCATATAGGCCTACTAAACAAACTACAGAGCCCATTCCGTGTCCTGTTATTATTCACTTCCTCTCTGCCTTCTTCTGGTGATTTATCTGACGTCCAGCGCTCCGTCTTTTAACCTCTTTTCCTTTCTCTTTCTTGATCCTCCTTAGCAACCTTCATTATAGTCCTTGACAGTGGTCTGTACTGCTGGATTAACAACGTGTCACATGTTAAGAATTTACAATCAGAATCGAGTATTCAACTAAGCTGTGTAATAAAAGTTGTTAGTAGCCTTAATGGCCTACCCAGTTGTTATGCTATACCACATCGCCCTTCACTGGATGTATAATGAGCTGCACTAAACTACATTTCAGCATTTAAAATACCTAGCCATTCTTTTGCGGTTATTTTGGTAAAGCAATAGACAGTAATATTGTAATGTAACTTATTACTTAAAAAAGACAGTAATATGTACTGTATAACATGTTGGAAGTAACTTGCCCAACACGGCTGATGACACAATAACAAGATACAGCAGACAAGCTGACAATTACACATGTGTGATCTTAAGACTCACCTGCAAGCTAAATGACAGTTTCACCACTATATTAGAAATGTAAGTGCTTCCAAAATATTTCTTAGAAACAGCAATCAGCTGGTCTACAGTTTTCTCTTGCTAAAGGTGAGGCTGCCTTTGGCATCTATTGCCCTGATTTGATCTCAAGTTCAATTTGATTTCTGTCATGCTGTCATTGGTTTAACACTGACCAGTCCTTTGGGGGAGAGCAATGAAGTTAGTAATACATCTCAGAAAAGGGCAGTGTCAGACCCAGCCAATCGCTAAATATAATGTGCCGCCAGCGATTCATGGGGTCTGGAAACCAGGCTCACCTTCGACCCTTGGCCTTTTTGAAATGGCTAACCTTTGCAGAGTGACCCGTTAATCCCCACACCTGCTGGTAAATGTGTCTAGGGTACGTGAGTGGGGAAAACATTAGTTCCTACCGTCATGATGCCCTTCAGAAAGCAACTGCTTTAGTGTAAGAACCTGTACAATTAGCTCCATATGTAATATTTCAGTGGCTATATGCTTAGATATGCAGTGAAGGGGTCAGATAATCTTTTGCTTTGGACTTTATTTTAAGAAAGCATCGATGGGGAATGAAGCTGGTGTAAGCATGGTATCAAGGAATATGGTCGGTGTGCCAGATTAAACTTGTCTCTTGGTCAAAACAACTGCTGTAAAGCCCCCACATGACCCTAGGGGTAGAGGGAGGAGATGGTGTTGGGGCTGGAGGTGGGGGGCTTGATTATAATGATTGGCACCTGTGAAAGAGGTCTTGGGCAAGTGCAGGGACCATATCAAAGAGGATCAGCCGGGGCACAGTGTGACCTGACTTTTATTAGGTGCCAAAATGAAATGGCCGCTCTATAGCCCTTCAAGAAATCATTTAACGAGTCACAGCTGAGAGGAATACACGCTTGCATGCACACACTCGTAAAGTCGCACACACACACACATGTGTACAGTAAAGACCAAAGGTTGCGGGTATACATTAACCGTGGGTTGAAAGTGGGGAGCATGTTGACAAATGAGTTGTTGGGAACATGTAAGCATGGAGAAGTTGTGTCGTTGTGATTCACATTAGGTGTAAGGTGTACACATGTGGAAAGTGACAGTGAGCTAAAATGTCAAAGCCACTATTTAATACAGAGGCTGTGAGATTGACAGTGACCTTTTGTGGTTTTGCAATTTGTTTATATTTAAGTATACGCACAAGTTGCGTTTTCTGTTTCAGGATCGCTTGAACTCTGAATACTGAAGCTAAATCTTTTAGGCTTTGGATTCCATAAAAACAGCCAAATGTAAGATGCAGGGATGGGAGGGTTACTTTAAAAATGTAATCCGTTACAATTACTAGTAAAGAAATGATTACTTTATATAAGTATCACAATATAAAAGTAATGTAACCTGATTATGCTGTTACTTTTGGATTACATCAATGCAAATAAATAGGAGAGAAAATAAGATGTTTTTTACTCAATATTAAAGTTACCTTTTTGTTGCATCCTGATTACGTAATCCCATTTAATACGTTACTCCCCAAGCCTGGTAAAATGTTATTGTAAATCAAATAATGAAACAATAATTGACAAAATCATCCCAATCCAGGTCGTTAAAACAATTATTTTACAACAACAACAACAAGCCAAATCATTTTCAATCAACAAGGATATTGACAAATAATGGACAGCACCAAAGACGTTGAGCATATGACCAAATAATGTGGATTTTCGGTGAAATTCCCATCACCTTCGACAGTGAATGCGTGCACATATTTGCGGAAGAACAATTAAATGAGCAAAATATGAGGAAGAAAAGGATTTGCCTTCATTTTGGAATGGTTAAGAAGTTTCAAGTTTTATTTGAAAGAGTCAGATATGTTGTGCAACTGATTATGAGAGGAAAACAAATGTCTTCACAGTGTATGGTTGGTAAGTTATTGACCAACATGTCCCACATTGGGTCAGTGATCTGTTTAAAGCGTCCTGCCTGAGCAGTAAAGGGGAACAGTGTGAAGCAGTGGAAGGATAGCAGAAGGAAAGGCATCTAAAAACTATAGTTTTAGTGCTGCGAGCTTGAACACTTCACCATGTATATTTTTAAACTCAAAAGCATAAAAATACTTTTAGTTGCAGCACTTGTATTGCCAAAAGGAAGTTTGGCATCCTTCTACATCAACTTCTTTGGTGCATCTCAGTTTTCTGTCCTCTAAACCTGCAGTCTGTTCAGAAAGTAAAATCAGTTGTCAGAGATAGCACAGTTAAGAAAGGGTCAGATCTTTTAGAAAATAAGCAATAGGGTTGCAACATTTTAAGGATCAGCCATAATTGGATAATATTTTCCAAATAAACAAAGCTTAATGGAAGCATTGGAACAACTTCCCATGTTCACTTCCTCTCTCGGAATAGAACTGGACCATCTTCCTCTTGTCCATGCCAACATGTTTCTTTGGATTTTGCCTATTCTCAGTGTGGTAACTGTGAGACTGGATTTGTGTTCAAATGGCCTTCAGTTTGTTCATAACAAACATTTCCTGTCACTGAGCAGCACCCCATGCTCATCAGCCATTTCTCTGTTACCATTTCCTCTTTTGTTGTGCCTCCACATTGGCCGAGCCGGCCGTCCCCTTGAGGGACTGCTTCACTCATGCCTTCCACTGTTGTGTCTCGGCAGTCCTCTGCCTTTTGCACAAACATATCGATCACTTCCACCTCTCCTCCTTTGTCACCGTCCTGGGCTAAAAATACACTTTCAGAAGCAATGCGTGTCGCTGACGTCCACCTCCAATCCTCTCTCCTTCCTCCTTTGACCCCTCTCCTTCAGCTTTAATCCTTTTCATATTTCAGTCTGGAATGTATGTTTCATCAGAGTCCGTCTCACAACCTCCTCCACACCGTGTGACCGAAAGGTAATATCGCTGTCCTGTGCATTTGGAGTGGATTCCTTTGTGAAAGCCCTGAAATGTGCCGTCTTCCAATGAATGCTGATTGCTGTGTTATTTGGTTCCTTTAGCTCATAAAAACATGACAGCCCATAGGTGTTTACAGAGCCAGGGACTTTACAAGGGGTCAATACAAGGAAATTGCTGCTCAAAGGAGCTGTGGGTGTGTGACTCAAGACAACTCTATGGCCTGATCCAAAGAGAAATAAATAACAAACACACGCCTTCAAGGCCCTTTGTCTTTCTAATGACAGATAAAGTCCATATTTGGTATTTCATTGTTTAGCTGAGTCTTGTTCTCAAAAAGTGTGTCTTAACTCTGCCCTCTCATTGATGAAATCTCACCTGTGATCCTCTTATCTCTTTGACAGGACTGACAATAACAAGCGCGAAGGTCAGTGCAAACACACTGCTTTACTCTTGAAATAACAAGTTTGGGTTCCATAAGGCTGAAGTGCTGGCAATAATGTCCAGATCAGTGGACCACACTCATACCCTTGACAATACAAGAAACGTCTATTTGCCGGAGGCTTCCAGAAGGTCACGAAGGCAAGGCCTCGACTGAAGTGTCTCAATCAAGGCAGAGCAGAGGCGGGGTCACCTGATGGCCAATGCCATGTGTTCCTGAGGGTACTTAACCCTGGATGAGTAGCTAATGGAGGGAGTCATCCAGAGCGGATTCACCTAACCCATTTAAATAGGCATCCACTCACAAATGCACGGAGAACCGTGGAACTGCTGAGTGCTACGAAGCCAAAGGTGCCATTAAGGGGACAAAATAACGACTCAACAATATACACAGATGCTGTTTTGGTGTGCACTCAGCAGATAGTTAAGTATCGTGACATAAAGAAAAGATTTTCTTAAACATTAAGATTATTCATTATTTCAATTAACCCTGCGACCTTTAATGGTCTGTATGTTATCTTTGCAGGATAAAGCACACATACTTAATGTGTAGTACGAAGCATCACATTTTTTTGCAAGAATTCGAAGAATAGCAAGACACGGACTATCACACTGACAGAAGTCAAAGTGAAAATCAAGGAAAAACATGCGGTAAAAAACTCAACAACATATTAAATCTGATCGCGGCGAAACGAAAAAGCGAGTAGTGATAATAATAAGCTCTGATGGGGCACTCTTATGGCTCATCGATTTCCAATAGCCGAGATCATAGAAAGCTGGGGGGGTAATTACACTGTGCAAGCAGAGGTCGTCCTGAGCAAATATCATTATCATCAGATTAGAATGAAAGGCTGGCGAGGGTCGAGCACGCGGGGGTGAAGGAGACCCAGAGGAGAAGCTTCTCTGCACACAAGGGTGACCCTTCATCTGTCTCAATGTCCCCACCCGCTCCCAACTCCACGGGTCAGCCCTACATCACACTGACACAAACAAGGGGAAGGGGGGTGGGTCACTGAGGCGCAACCATTCATCAGTGAGAGACAAGGCATATGATGAGAATGATACCTCAGAGTAGCACACACATAAACAAGGGGACAACACAAACTGAGAGGTGTGCTTGGTGCAGAGCTGATATGGTGCGGATACACCCGGAGCTACGGTGTTGTTGGTTTTTTTCCATACAGTGCCATGCCGAATAATGTCGGTTTTATTTTTGGTTAAATAGTGCCTTCTAATAGTCATGAATGAAGGAAGATCAAAACATATTTCCTCTCAAATGAGCATGTCATTCATATCAAGAAACATCAATGTCTATCAAAGAGGCCCTATTATGCTTTTTGGTTATATGTTTGTGTGCATGTAAATGGTTTGCAAAGGCTAAAATGTCAAAGTTCCCTCCAGACTACATTTCTCTCCCACTCTCTTTTTATTAATGTAAACAAATAGTACGGAGTTCCTAGAATCCAAATTGGCCTCTCTAAAGGGTTCATAGTGTCTAACCAACAGTCCACAACGCAAGGACAGTCCATTTCAAATATCAAATGAAAACAGAACATGTCATTTGAAAAAAAGTATTAGTCATGTGTGTAATAAATTATTATAACTGTTATTATATGTTTGATTAACTTATTTGACTTTATTACCTAATATAACTGTTCCAGTGCTACTTGAATCGAAATATTTGTTGATTAATAGTCACAGCCCAACATGAGATTATATTACAAAATAGTATTATATTTAAAAATAAATCATTTTCATATTTATTTTTACTATTAAAAGGGAATAACAGTTTTACCCCACACTCCCTTGACGTTTCCTGTAAATTGTTTGGTACATCAGTTCGGCAATTGTTATGAATAACACAACACGTGCATAGGAAATACATGCAAAACCTGCAGTGCATAGCTAGTTTTAACTGTAACTGTCAGTATCTGACCCTATTAAAATAAGACTGAATAGAGAAAGAGTCAGTATGAAAATGTTCAAAGACGCATACATTAAAAGCAGAACCCTTCCCTCTTTCCTTTTCTCTCCAAGGTGTCATTTGCGGTTCAAACGAAGTGTGGAGAAGTAGATGAACCATCCACAGATGATTAGGTGGGAGGGAGTCCCAGCAGGCCCGCCTCACCTCACCTCACCCATCTCCCTCACCCTGGGTACTTCTTCACAGCCTTCATATGTGAAGGCAGAGATCCCGGGTAGCCCAGTGAGAGGCTGCGAGTGGCACTCTGACGATCCTCTGACGTCTCTATCTGCTGCTCAGTGTGGGAGCTGGCCCGGGCCACCTACATTAACATAAACAAGGCGTGCTGCTGGGGTCTGCCTGTCAGGGGCTGTCACCGCCGAGGACAGAGGACAGACGCCTCTGCATTAACCTCCAGGCTTATCTCACTCTCTGTGCGTCCCACAAAAAAGTGCGGATTAGTGCACAGTCAGGAATTGCTTTTGGGTCCTTGTCACTCCTGCCAGTTATTGAACTCCCTCTTCTATGCTGAGAATATTATTCTCATCCTTCTCTGCCACTTTCCCAGAGGGAATCCCTGGGGTTTGAAAATGGCAACAGGCAAGATCTTTGATTGTGGTGACACCTTTGGTGATAAGTTGTGTTTACATGAGGCGGTGAAATGTATCTGTGACAGTCTCGAGTCGTTACATAATGAGTTGCTAATTTAAGGTGTTATTTGTACATTATGTCCATGTTTTCAAGCAGATAAACAAATGAGGGTCTTCACAACAAGTATAGAAAGAAAGTGTATGAAAAATAAATCTTTTTTTTTTTTTTAAAATGTCAGTTATATTTTTCATTAGTTTTACCAAAAATTACTTGAATTAATTGTATTTAAAATAACAATTCCAAAGAAATGAATCCCTTGAATCTGCCTGTTCAGTTTCTGTTGGAATGTGAAGGGTTAAATGAAAGAAGCTCGTCTGGCCCTCTCTACGATTCACAGAGGGCCCGCTATAGTAACTCAATGAGAGAGTAATGTCAAATGACAGTACAATTCAGAGTGTCTAGGTATACAAGTCACGGCTTGCCACTGATCAGAGGGGATATTCAAACATATTGGCACAGTGACACGAGACCCAGCACCAAACAATGGGCTCCACCCTCCAGGAAGTGCGCCAGACATTGAAGCTAATCTTCGGTAAATTGTAGTACCACCATTTGGTAGTGGCCAAATGGTGGTACTACAACGTACGTGTCAGTCCGTGACATCATTGGGCCCATTGAATTACATTGGGAAAGAGACGTCTGTAAATCAGCTGTGTTTTTTTTTTGCTTATCAACTACCAAGTATGAACACTTTTATAGCCCTTATAAAAATAATTAGGGTCTACTGGTAATAAAGTAATAAAATGCGCTGAAAGCCAGAGTAATTCGCTCTCCATTCATTTGACTGGGATTGGGTGACCTGTGGATTGGAGGCGGGGCTTACGCTAAATGTGCATGCTTTATGGGCCCAGATAGAGGTTCTTTCTCTGCAGTCAGTTTGGCTTCATGTGCCATTGGGCAACTTTAAAAGGACTGAAGGGGGTCCTGCCTCCAGCACTGTATCCAGTTCTCTTTATACATCCATGGTCCATCCTGACCCAACTCGCCATGGCAACTATGTCCACTTCTTATAAACTGTCTATGCTCTGTACTATTATGCATGTAGACTACTGTGCCTTTTACTGAAGAAAGTTGTATTTCTGTTACAGTTAAAAGTCTGCCAACATGGAATATATCCAAAAAAAAATATTTCAAGTTCACAAAAAACTTAGAACATAACTTAACACAACAGCAGAAGTGATACAAACAAAGTATTCTGAAAGGTAATTTCCTTGACAAATATTCACATCTTGAAAGGACAGGGAAAGGTTAAAATAAAACTTTAAAAACAAAATATTAAAAAAGAAAAATTATAATTAAGGTGTTCAGCTAAAGCTTCTCAAAATTCTGAGAGAGCGCTTATTCAACAGTCAAATAAAAGGCTTTATGGACTGTACTGCTGAACAAATTGAAAAAAGAAAATGATAACTCAAGGTCTACTTATTAGCTTCTTACACAAATAAAGTGTACCTTGAGAAAGGCTTTGTTAAAGCGCTGTTTCCAAGGTCAAGAATGAACTTGTGGACCTGACAGAAGTTTCACACCATATAAAGTCTATCACTGCCATATTTGCAGGAAACCTTTTCACCGAGAGACCCAAGAACATGACACATAACAGAACAAAAAAGTGATTGATTTGTTCCATGTCGTTTCCTTGAACTTGAGCTATACAGAATGTAGAACAACTTTTTTTTTTCTCCATCCCTTCGGAGCCAAAACGACACCCCCACCGCCTAAGTATTCCTTCAGCAGATGCTTGACATCCCTGCATTTCCGGGGGAAGGTGCACTCTCGTGGCACGGACGATGATGTGGCGTGAAAGGCAAAGGTGTTCCAGGAGGCTTCACTGACAGAAAAAGTAAACAGAAGTTCCACTTCTCCACCCTCCTCTTCCTCAGTCTTCATCTGCACGTGGCTCCCGGCCAACAAAAGACGGCAGCGGTGTTCGGCTGCAACATTGTGAGAGCCTAATCCATATCTCCAGACCTCAGGCCTAATCAAACAGGCTGAATGTAGGGAAGGAGTCAATAGCTGCTTAATTACTAACGAGAGTAATGACAATAACAATCACGTTCCTTTCCGGCTGACGCAATTAAGGGGGGCATGAAAGGCATACCGAGGGAGAGCCGCCTCCAAGCAAGGCAGCAATTAGGGCAGGAGCCGAGGAGGCAGCTTGTAGCAAAGGCATGAGAAGAGCTGCAAACACTGTCTCAGCCCTGTCTTTCGTTTTACACCTTGTCCTCCTTTCAGCCATCAGTATCATCAGTCGGTGCCATACACTGACAGCGCCGGGCTTCATTATATCTGTCCTGCCCATCATCGGTGGTGCGAACACCGTGTTGTTCAACCGGCTTCCACCAGCACGTCGCTGGCGGCTGCCATGTTTAATGACCCTCCTCCTCCTCCTCCTCCTCCTCCTCCTCCTCCTCCTCCTCCTCCTCCTCCTCCTCCTCCTCCTCCTCCTCCTCCTCCTCCTCCTCCTCCTCCTCCTCCTCCTCACAGCACTCAGTAAGCACAGCGTGAGACGTGGGGAAACACTCAATTTCTGTAATGGCTTGAAATGGAGTAAATATCACTCGCCCCCCTGCATTTGTTACTCATTCAAGCCCCGTTATCACTTGCTGCCTAATTTCCTGGTGCACTGACAAAGGCAGAGGGCGTTTCCATGGAGAGGGAACCCTTGCGGTTTCCATGCTTCTCTCAACTTGGCACTCTGTTCATTTCACAGCAATTATACTGAGTCATTCCACACATTTTGCCACAGAACTCAAGGGAAGGACCTTTCAGCTAATTGCTTTCAAATGGAAATAAAAAATAATCACACGGCTACTTTGTCAAAATGCCTCCTGTTAAGCAGCATTTGGTATGGGAAATTGATGTGGGATTCCTTTTAATGTGCCATTTACAATACCTCCCGCTCTACTTCCAGATGAAAACCTTTCTTTAAATGCATTTAGGATCGCATGCACCATGATTCTTCAGTTTCTCAGAAGCCAACATTTGTGTGGACAACTTTTTATTATGTTATGTCTTTTACCTGCAATGTGTGGGTCTGTTTGTGCTGGAGCAGCGCCTCTGTAGTGTGAAATTCACTAGTCAACGCCTATAAATTCTGCCATTTATTATGACATTAATATTTAATGGTGTGTTTCATAGTTATTGACTTAGTCTTTATGTCCTTACAACACCCTGGATTTTCTTTTTTGTTTAACTAACTTCTCCAAGCCTGGAAAGTAAAGGGAATAACTCTAGATTTTTCCTTTTGCTAACATACAGTACTCTTTTTAGAAAGTGCGGGTACAAAATCACGACTTGACGTTGCGCTGTGTGTAAAAAATAAATTACATCAATCATGAATGAGCTGCCAATGTTTGTTTAATATTCTTGTAAAACTGTAAAGAAACAAACTCTAAACAATTACTGGAATGCTGCTGCTAAATAACAGACTGCTGTAAGTCTGAAATGCAACCACATCCCTAGCATCCAGGGTTAAACTCTCTTTGTCCAACAACACGGAATCAACTCTTGAAGAAGACATATTTCATGTATGTTCATTTTCAGCTTCATATTTCTATTTTGTTCCTCCACCGGGACACGTCTCCACGCTTTAATGTTCAAAAAGCTCTTTATTTTTCTCATACTGCCTGTGCTGCAGCACCTCTTTTCACCCTCTGTCTGAAACCAGAGCCCAGTCTGCTCCGATTGGTTAGCAGGCTGCCTCTGTTATGATTGGTCAACCACTTAGAAATGTGTCCGTAGTGTCTGGCCCCTTAGCTTGTCACGTAAAATGTGTTCGAGCGCTAGCAATTAGAAGCATGAGTGTTGGTAGTAAGTCCAATGAATGTCAAAAAACAAAAACAGCTATGTAAACAGCATTATTGGGCGCTAAATGCTAATGCTAATATAACATCAGTATAGCTCACAATAACGATGTTAACATGATGATCTTTAATGTTTAGCATGTTCACAGCCATAGTTTGACATAAGTTAACATTTGCTGAAGCGGATAGTAATGTCAATCGTTTTGCAGATCTTTGGCCAGAAAGCTTGAGGCTATATTTTAAAAAATCATGGCAATTCATCCAATAGTATTACGGTCGAGATACTTCACTCAAGGTAAAACGAATGGGAGCCTTATAGTGATGCTGAGAAAAGGTCAGAACATTGCCAAAGTCAATAAGATGTGTCAACTGGGAGCAAAGAGCGTCTGGAAAAAGTCACTTTTCACTAGATAAGTGAGAACACTGAATGGTTTGTGGCACTCGATTAAGAGTTAAGGGATCAATGTCATTATGTTTATCTTCTGGGGACATCCTCGTGGGACCATGAACGTCTGTTCAAAATCGAATAGCAGTGCATCAAAAAGTTGTTCAGATGTTTCCGTCCGAACAAAATCAGTGGCCTAATCAGCCAGCGAGCTCAGTCTAGCTGTAACCAAGCTTTTCGACAGCAAGATTATTTGTGTCAATACATATCAACCATCCTAATATGAGCTGCAGCGGCTTTCGGGTTTAGCGCGCCTCATATTTTGGGGCGTATGGTGGGAGGCAGGAAGAGGCAGCTGCTGTTCATCTCCATGAGAGGAAGGCCACTTTGAGAGGATGAGTGGAGAGGGGCCTTTCAGAAGATCTCTGAGTCAGAGCGAGTGGGGAGGCATCAGGATATTATTAGGGAGGTGTGCCTGCTGCCCTGCTATTATGACTGAAATAAATGCCTCTGCTGCTTGAGGCCCAAGATACACCTGCCCGCTGTTTCATCAGGTAGTACAAGTGAGATGTGAGATTTAATACTTTTAAACCTATCATTTCTATCTGATTATAGGGCTTTTGACATTTTAGATTGCTGTGGAAGAGACAAAGGCCATCAGGAGGAAACCTGTTCACCACAGACACTAGAAAGGTTTAGAAAAGTGAAGGAATATAAACCTGAATAACTCTTAGACATTCACTGCAGTTCATTCTATTGTATCCTTGTCTTCAGGTATAGTTTAGTAACCTGAAACAGTTACAATATATAACAGGGCCTCCAATAAAAGACACCCAACGGGAGGCCTGCTTTTTTATTCCCTTGAATCCCTCAGCTGATTGAGTTTTACAGACTCTGTACTATCTCATGTGAAACAGCCACACTGCACTTAATCTCTACTTTAACTGCACTTAAATAAATGATTGAATGTATAGCTCAGGAACCGAAATGTCACTGATGAGCTCCCTTTTGAAGCTTTGTGTAAAACATAAAGGCAGAAACGAAAATGTTAATGAATTGTCTGAGGAGTAGAAGCTCAGAGGAGCCAAACGAATTTCATATCACACCTAAAGACCTGGCATTTAATTAAAGTGGCCTGAAAAATGGCTGCCTGGTTGGCTGACAACAGTTTCTCTTGAAGCAAATTAAAGAAATCAATTACTGCCGTGTGAAAGTGTAATGCCAGCACACTGGAGCCCAACAGAGTCACAATGAGACACCAGGCCAAGGGGAGAGGAGCGAGGAAGAGGAGGAGGAGGAGAGCGCCTCCACCGCGCCACATCTGACTGGCTCGGCTACAGAGTTTATCACGTCAACCTGTTACAGGCAACAGAGCCTGAAAGGGCCCACGCGCTGGAATGAAGCCGCAAATCAGCCGAGCTGCCTCCACAAGCCGAGCCTCCTCCACTCTGCTCCCAGCTCTTACTCATTCTCTCACCCATATTCTCCCTCTCACACAGTACACACATATGGTACGCATGCTTGGGTTAAAGATGCTTTCAATATTGGCCATTTATGATTGAATGCATATTGGATCATCAGTGCTCTCTTCTCTCTTACTGGCTACAGATGTATGTTAATCAATACAATACAAATGTGTTGCATTTTCCATGTAATTGTCTGCGTTGTTGGGGGAGGCTGATTTGTGAGACTACCCATGACCATGATGTGATGCAGTCATGAGTCCTAGAACCTGGAAACATGCTAGCATTTGACCACTTCTGGTTGACTTTCAAAGTGTTTGTGGTTGAAATAAGGACACATGCTCACAAGATTTCTGTGTTTTGTTCTATGACATCAAATATGTCAGTAAATACCCACTCGCCTGAAGCCTGAAGCTTCGAAGTTTCATAATAATATTGGTTGCTAACAAGTGACTAAATAAACTACTCAACAACATCACAGTGACACAAGTCCGCCTTTAGCTTAGCGGTTGTGAGCGGTTGCTTCAAAAATCACAAAGCGGTGCTAATATGTGGAGATTATCCTGCTGAACAACTGTGATAAGTATCATACATGTGTGTCGGCCACAAAGCTAGTTTTCTACAATATAAACTGTTTTGGTATCGAGGGGAGCGCTACTTGACAATTTTCACATGAACATTCACAAGAAAAATCAATATTTTAAATAAATGTTGAGATGGAATTCAACAAGAACGTAAATACTCAACAGGATGAACCTTTTGTTCTTTTGACATTTGAGTGCTATCCTGAGCACAAAAAGCCTGGCTACTGCTGATACTCTAGAAATAGAACAAATAATGTTTGATTGCTTTCATTTGCATGTAGGGCTTTGGACTTCAGTTCTAAAGAAAAGGACATTATTTTGTCAACAAATTCCATCCCAAAGGATTAAATGATGAGATATTATTTCATGTCTTGCTATGAGGACTCTTGGGTTCGTACAGACTTACTTATGGTACACTCATGATACAAGTAGTGCATAATAATTATATAGCTTTGAAAGACTGCTGCAAGGAGAATATTTGTTGTATTGATCACATATGCCATTTCTGTAAATATTATTGTAAATAGAGGTCATTATTTATTTCGTTCTCTAGCTTGTTGTGTGTTATAATTAGGTCATGTTGTATATCATGATCATCTGGCTTTTATCAGGGTAAATTGGAGGTCAGGTTTAAGGGAAAAGTACAAATCAACTATTTTCTAAAGGTTAAGTTTAAGACAGATTTGATGGTGTAGCCTTTAGCTGATCATTAACTAGATTTGATATGTTCTCTATAAATAACAGATGGTGACACTGCCTCTGCAATAACAAACAACAAAGAAAGCGTCATGTGACTCGATGCTGCTCAAGAGAGCAAATAGGGAATTAATGAAGAGGAAAGCTGATACACTGTAGGTTAGCAACTGGAAGAGAACATGATTACATGCTAGTGACCTGCTGGAGGAAGAGCTACTTTATTATATCTGCTGTCATATTCCTGCTGCTCAATTCTAATACAGTAAGTTGCGTACACTGTGCCGTTCAGGCGGAACTGACTGCCACCCTGTCTAAATGTTAATCTCATTATCAAATCAACGTCAACACGCATAAAAGGAGCGGAAATCACATATAGACTTTATCCAAGGATAGACAGACACTCAAGGTCAGTTTGAGTGTTTAGTTTGATTCAGTGCTGACATGAACACTAAAGAGTTGATGCTCCCCCAATAGATTCAATATATATATTTTAAAACATCAGCTCCTTGTATGTCACTTTATTGTGGATGTATGGCCCTGGGTGATGCTGATAGACTGTTTAAAATATATGCATAGTATCTGTGTCGTCACCCATAGCAGTCTGAAGAGCCATTGTGAAGCTCAGTGGGGGGGCTCTGGCTGTGGCCATTGTGCCATTGTGTCGAATCCTCCACCACAGATTGATCCAATAACGGGCAAAAACGTAGATCGTCTGTGGCAGCACCAATCTGTCACTCAAAGAGTTCTCCCCCTTAATGGTGCATTACTTTGAACTTCAGGTGAGTAATATAACAAATTACATCCTGCAAGGATTGTAGCAATAGAGACCAAAACTGTTTTTCGCAATATGCTGTTAACATTTGATTTCTGCTGTAGAGTACGGCATTTAACAATGTGCTCAATGGGGTTTGCCGGGGAAGTTGTTGAGCATATCGCACTTCCGAGGTTGCTCCATAGTGCTGCACTTCAGTCATGTTTCTGCTGCACCAGGAGTCCAGGACCTTTGCTGATATCTGGTCGGTTTCCCTGATAAGACTGCTCCAGAAAGGGGCCGGTTGGAGACGAATGGATCAGCATGCATCACAACATGCCACATATAGAGGGGTGGGGATAAGGACTGAGGAATGTTCATTTCCTAACAATAACTTTGAGCCATTTCTATTCAATCATCAACATTTGGAATGAAATAGTTTCAATACTTTCCACATTCCATACATATACAAAAAAAAGCATTAGCATTGTAGGGAAAACAACTGGCTCAATTTGAAGTTGAAGTCAATGTAATCAAATATCAAACGTAATAAAGTTATCTAACTAACGTAAATTCAGTGTTCAAATATTTAAAAAGTTCTACCCAGTACAAGGTTATCAAAAATCGAAAAAAATGAAGATAGCCAAAACTATATATATATATATACAAATATATACGATATAAATATATACAAAGATCCAAGTGAAAAACATTTACCTGACTGACAATTAACCGTTTTTCCAAACATATCTAAAGGAAAACGGTTACATAATGAGCCATGCTTTAAGTTTTTTGCAAAAGTCTCCTTGTTTCCAAATATTCTAATATGAGATTGATATTAGTTCAAATTCAGCCCCGTTTAGATTCCTCCATTGCTTGGTACCATAACTGATAAAACAACATTGTTATCCAGCGTGACGACTATGTTTGAAATTTTAAAACAATGTGGTATCAATGAAAACACTTTTTATCAGAGTGAGAGTACGGTGCACCTCCAGTGGAGTTTTCCTGTTTGCATTTTTACGCTTGAACTTACTTGCATGTAACCTGATAATAAGCCATTCATGCATTCAGAGTTTGTTTGCTCACAATTCAAAACACATCGATCTCGGCACGCTGGCATGCACCTGATGGTCTGCTTCCAGTCACAGCAGGGAGAGAAGCAGCTTGCCATTCAAACTGCCAAGTGAGCAGAATACAGATGCAGTTAAGATGTATTGGATAGCCGTATTTATATATTTTACTCTTGGATCACTTTAATCTGCAAGTCAGATTTAAGAGTAAACATTTTATGGGTATTGTTGAAATTCAAACATTTTTGTTGTTTGAAGTATACTGAGAATGTTTTGTTTTAATAAAACTCCAAATGTTTAAACTGAAATACCGCATTTAGATGATACAAAATTGCATCATTTTATACAACTCAAGTGATATTTAGGTCTATTGTATAAAGATTAGAATGCATCCTTACATCCAGGCATACAGCCCTAAACACCTACTTACATTTTCTCTGGCTCGAACCGAGCAGCTTTACTCTTCATGTTTATTCAGAGGCACTTTATGTAAAAGTAAATATGCTAACAGCATCCTGAAAAAATATGTATTTGGTGTTCGTGTTGTGATCCAAATTTCATGTGACTACTCTTTAAAGACCTGAAAATATGTTGTCAAATAACTGAAAAATATCTATGCAAACCTGAAAGTGTAGGTGTACCACTATGGATTAATGTTGGTTTATTTGCGATTACATCAACCTTCATCGGGTATATGGACATGCATTACAACCATGCTAAATATAGTTATAATATACAAGTTGAATTACCAAAGGATCACTCAATAAAGTCAACTAGTGATGTCATTTCCCAAATTGTAAATACATGTGATCAATATTTGTATTACATAATGGTGCTTGATATACCTGATATTACCATTTTCTAATTATTTGACTTTGGAACATCAGGTGAACATATGAATGAATGTTGTTAAAATGTTCTTATAGGGTAATCATTTTCGCATTGTTTAGTTTTGCATTTCTTAAAGATTTTTATTGTGGGATGCTTTAAGATGCTGTCTGTACAGACTAACCCTCAATGTGTGCTTTTTTCACCTATCAACACAATTTAGCTTTTCTCTGATTGGATGATTTAAATGTCATAAATGTACTGTATGTTCGATATATGGAAATGATCTGATGGTTGTTGTTATGTTGTAAAAGATGAAGGTTGACAACCCTAGAAAAACAAAAACTCTAAGAATTCTTCCGGGAAGACAAGTTTACTCAAAAGTTATTTGACTTGTAGAGACAGATTCAAAAGTTTGTAGTACACATATATATATATATGGACACTTATGTCCAAAGGTTCTAAGCAACTTAAGGTATCATGAACATGCAGCATAAGTCTGCATGAACAGAAACGTTGCTAAAAGATAAAAAATAATGAACCTTCGGCTTGGGAAATAACATGTTATTTATTTGTGAATTAGTAATGTTCTCTGGCTCAAACTAATGCAACTGTTTTGGCTTTCTATCTTGGTCAGGTGTACTGCAGTGGTTGTGGATGGCCAGCAGGGAGTGCTAAAGGCAGAGACTTCACCTTTTTCTTCAAGAAAATGTGAGGATGCCTAAGGGAACTCTGTGCAGGATTGAGAGGGTCAGATCAAGTTTGATTGCCCCTCAAATTCAGCCTGTGTGTGTTTGATAAAGTTATCCGTGCAATGATCTGACACTTGCACGAGTCTCGGCAGTCCAAAACACTCCTCCAAATCTTGCTGACAGAGGAGACGAGCGGATAGAGTTAATATGAGAAAGCTAATGAATATGAATGAGGTAAATGAAAGCTGATGAATGTTATCCCTTATCTCCATAAAGATTGTACAATTCCCTTGAACCTCTGCCAAGGACGCACACACAATAAAGAACACATTTGAAGGGTTAGCTTGTTTGGACGTTGATAAGGTTACATCACAAATATGGTGATATATATATAATGTCTGTAAGAGAACAGCAAGTATTATCCGAAAGGAGAAACACTGAGGAGGCTGCAGTTAATAATGTAATAGGTTGTCCACTGTCAAAAATCAATGTAGATTTTAACAATATCCTGGGGCGGTAAAGTTAGTAGAGTTATTAAAATGAATATGACTATTAGGGTCTTCTATTCCCGAGAGACCACTACTCTGATGAAGAGATATATACTCTCATTTTCCTCTTCATTTTCCTGGTGTCAGATCAATCATGCACCATCCCAAGTCAAGGTGAAACGCATCAAAGTGTCGTTCCCCCATTGTCAATGATTCAGAGTAAACTCCGACACACAGACGGGCGGGCAGACAAACAGAAAGACAGCATCAACAAGCGAGTTAGGGGGAAACAAACAGCCATGATACCCGGAGAGATTAATCTGCTTTACTGCCAGTCCTCAAGAGCAAAACAGGAGGTGGGGGGGAATTCACTGTGAACAAAACTCTTAGTCATAACAATTAATCATTAACACCATCAGGCCCAATGTACGGTAAAAAGGTCCTATGATAAAGTCTATCCAATCTACGAGATAAGATAAGTTAGTGAAGCTTTGTTCACAAACGGATGGCTTCAGAGCTCTCAGTTGATATGACACAGAGGTGGATCTTTTTGTAAGTGAGAGTGTCAGCTGCAGGATATAGTCAGTGTAGATCTGGGAAGTGTTTGCCATGCTGTGGATTGCAAGTCTCTGCCTCCTCTTGGGGCCGTCCATTCTTGGAGCCCCGACAAACAAACAGAGACAGAAGGTGTTGCTGATCTCCTTTGATGGATTCCGGTGGGATTACGACCGCGATGTGGACACCCCACACCTTGACAAAATGGCCAAGGACGGAGTCAAAGCCCTGTATGTCACACCTCCTTACCTCACTATCACCAGTCCAGCACACTTCAGCCTCTTGACAGGTAAAGTGTTTCATTTTCTACCACAGTGAATCCTGTTGGTAGGGGATCTGCATATCATAGCGGAATAGGAAACTGCTCTGAATTTACTTTGCTAGGATTGAAAAAAGGCCACGGGAAAAGGGAATTAGTTGTAATTGAATGTCCCAGGGTCCAACAGCTTTTATAGCCGAGTAAGATAATTATACTTGGATGACTGAGGGAAGAATTCCCTCCTTCTTTTCTTATTTTGACTCTCAAATCATCAGAGCCAGCTAAAAGAAATGTAACTTCCTTGAAATTAAATTCCTCTAATCTCCGAAGTTGGTCATAAGACCTTGTCCAAAAGCTTCATGCCACTCAGCCCGTTAAGTTGATAGAATTTCTAATATGAATGTGTCACGCTGTGAATAATGAGTGCAAGCAGACTGACAGTGATTCTCTTCTGTAGGCCGCTACATTGAGAATCACGGGGTAATCCACAACATGTGGTTCAACACAACCAGCACTGAGAAGAAGCCTTACTATCAGACTCAGTTTGTGAATGAGTGGTGGGACAATGGCACTCTGCCTATCTGGATCACAGCGCAGCGACAGGTATGTGCAGAACAATTCCCATCTTATCTCTCCGAGACATTGTTTTGCAGTTTGCAGCACTAGAAACCATTTATCTTGACAAAACACCTATACAAGCCTGCTGAAAAAAATCAGTTTCTGTAAAATTGAACTAAAAGTTAAGAGGTAGGCTAAAGAAATTAATTTAAATCCAGAACCAACTGATTTGGTTTCTATGTTAACCCACAGTATACAGATCAACCCTTGGCATGCTTTCAAACATGTCAAGTACATGTGTTATATTTATATGTGGGTGGTAATGTGTATTTTTCCTACCCTTCCAGGGCCTTAAATCTGGCTCTCTACACTTTCCTGGAACAGCTTCCAGTTACCAGGGAGAGGTTGCTATGGTGCAGGAAGTGGAGCCACTATTTTACAACTACAAGAATGAGACTGCTTGGCGAGAAAACGCAGACAAGGTGATGGACTGGTTCAGCAACCAGGATCTGGACTTCATATCCCTTTACTTTGCGGAGCCAGACGGCATCGGTCATAGGTACGGCCCCGACTCCCCGGAGCGACAGGAGATGGTGAAGCAAGTGGACCGGACGGTGGGCTACATTCGACATTCGGCCGAACAACACGGGCTGAACGACAGACTGAACATCATCATTACAGCAGACCACGGCATGAGCTCGGTGTACCGAAATGGTCTAGTGGAAGAGATCACGCTGTCCAAAATTCCAGGGTTCTCGTTCAGCGACATTGCCTTTCACCTGGTGGACTTTGGGCCTTCTGGGATGCTGTTGCCTAAGCCGGGCAAGCTACAGAAGGTCTATGATGCTTTGAAGGGGTCACATCCACACCTCCATGTGTTCAAGAAGGAGGAGATGCCAGAGCGCCTCCACTTCGCCAAAAACGATCGAATCCTCCCCATCATTTTATGGTCCGACCCTGGATATGTAATCAACGGGGTAAGTTGAAATATAGGAGTAAAGTCTCCTCTGTTAAATCTTTCTTGGTCATAGATTTGTTGTTTGACGCCTGGAAATATAAACTGTTTACACAATCAGTTAGAAATGATCAATCGTTATCAAACAAATGCTTTCTCTGCCATCACTGAATTGGGTTTAGCCAAAAAAGCAACATGTTGGAAAGTTAAAACCATAGAAAGATGTGCAGCAGGAGTTTTCTGCCCGCTGCAAATACTATTGATTTACCCTTTAAAGTGAACAGTCACCTCAGGTTGCCATTTGTGCCAATCACCGTGCCAAGCTACAGAGTGCAGTTTCAAAGCAGCAGCAACATTTGGAAACAGTACTACAACTGAGATTATGAATATGACTAACTGATTATAGGCAAGGCAAGTTTATTTATATAGCACCTTTCAACACAAGGCAATTCAAGGTGCTTTACAAAAATGAAAGACATTCAGACAGGCATTTAAAAACAGTCATTAAAAAGAAAAGATAATAAAAGAAACATTAAAAGAAAAAATACATGAATAAAAAGTACATGAATAAAAAGTACATGAATAAAAAGTTACAGTGCAGTTTAAGATATGAATAGTTCACACAGAAGTTCCATTTTACTGATTCCTTTCTTTAAGGTTTCTCCGAACATGAGCTGTGTACGCTTGTATGGCACATACGTCCCGAGCAGCATACACAGAGAAAACCAGCCAGGACAAAGTCCCCAGACACTGATTACCTGGGGTTACTAGCCCCAAATGTTCATTAACGAAACACAACCGCTCAGTTTCAATTAAAAGCAGTGGCAAAAAGAAAAGTCTTCAGCCTGGATTTAAAAGTAGCAAGAGTTGCAGCGGACCTGCAGGTTTCTGGGAGTTTGTTTCAGATATTTGGAGCATAATTATTACATTATGACATTACATGTTACTTGTTAGACGCTTTTATCCAAAATGACTTACATACTCAATACTGTGGGCAATCCCCACAGAAGCAAATTGTGATGAAGTGTCTTGCCCAGGGACACAACGAAATGCTGACTGCAGTGGGGTTTGAACCTGTGACCACCAGACCAAGGCTCTATCCACTGCGATATACGCCTCCTTAATAATAATAACTGAACGCTGCTTTACCATGTTTAGTTCTGACTCTGGAGACAGACAGCTGACCAGTCCCTGAAGACCTGAGAGATCTGGATGGTTCATAATTTAGCAATAGATCAGAGCCTCCCTCTCCTCTGTCATCATCCTTTTGGACCTGTCTGCTGCATTCAACACGGTGAACCATCAGATCCTCCTTCACACTCTCCAAGAACTTGGAGTTTCAGGCTCTGCACTTTCCCTCCTCACCTCATACCTCAAAGACCGTACCTACAGTGTAACTTGGAGAGGGTCAGAGTCCGACCCTTGTCAATTAACTACAGGGGTCCCTCAGGGCTCTGTTCTTGGTCCCCTCCTCTTCTCCCGGTACACAAACTCGCTCGGATCAGTCATTAGCCCGCAAGGTTTTTCATAACACTTCATAACACTGCTACTGGCCCTCCTACATCCAGGACATGGTTAAACTGTACACCCCAGCGTGTGCACTACGCTCTGCATAATAATAATAATAATAATTCCTTGCATTTATTATAGCGCTTTTCCAGTGCTCAAAGCGCTTTACAGATACACATTACACATATTTTGTATACATGCAATGGTCACTGTGGACAATACCCACAGGAGCAAGTTCAGGTGAAGTATCTTGCCCAAGGACACAACGGCTTTACAGATGCAGCAGCGGCGGGTTTCACCCCTTGATCTGATGATCATTGCACAGCGCACTGCGCCACACCGTCCATCTTCACGCCTCGAAGTCATCGAGGCGCTTTTACAAGTACACATCGATATTATACATGTACTGTGGACAATAACCACAGGAGCAAATCCGGGTGAAGTGTCTTGCCCAAGGATACAACGGCCTGACGCAGCAGGTTTCGAACTGGAGTTCCCCAGCACCCCCCTTGATCTGATGATCAGATGCACAGACCACTGCGCCACCCGTCCCATCAACAGAATAGCTCGCTGCTCCCGCACTGCGAGGGGGGGACTCAAGTTCCCATCAGCAAAAACACGTGGGTTTGCTATCCTGGCTCCAAAATGGTGGAATGAGCTCCCCATTGACATCAGGACAGCAGAAACCTGCACATCTTCCGGCGCAGACTGAAAACTCATCTCTTTCGACTCCACTTCGAGCGATAGAATTACTAACAAAGAATTACTAACAAAGCACTTATATACTAATAAAGGACTGGCTTATCTACAGCCAGTTGAGTAGCACTTGAAATGTTTGGCTCTATGAAACCTGATGTACTTATATGATTCTGTGTTCTTCAAGGTTGTGTCTTCCTGGTCGAATGTACTTATTGTAAGTCGCTTTGGATAAAAGCGTCAGCTAAATGCAATGTAAAAATGTATTTTGGGCCTAAACTATTCAGTGCTTTATAAACCAGCAGCAGTATTTTTGAAATATATTCTTTGACACACAGGAAGCCAGTGTAAAGATTTCAGAACAGGAGTGATGTGATTCTCTTTCTTAGTGTCAGTGAGGACTCGAGCAGCGGCGTTCTGAATCAGCTGCAGCTTTCTAATAGATTTGTTAGTGAGACCTGTAAAGACACCATCACAGTAGTCTAGTCTACTGAAGATAAAAGCATGGACAAGTTTTTCCAAATCCTGCTGTGACATTAGTCTTTTAATCCTAGATATATTCTTTAGGTGATAGTAGGCTGATTTAGTAATTGTTTTAATGTGACTGTTAAAACTCAGGTCCATGACTACACCTAGATTTCTGGCTTTATCTGTTGTTTTGAACATTGCAGACTGAAGCTCAGCGCTAACTTTTATACGTTCTGCCTTGGCTCCAAAAACCATTACCTCAGTTTTGTCTTTGTTTAATTGGAGAAAGTTCTGACACATCCAGTCATTGATTTGTTCAATGCACTTACTCAGTGTTTGAATTGGAGCATAGTCTCCTGGTGAAATGGTTATGTAAATGTGTGTGTCATCTGCATATGGTAACTTATTTTGTTGTTTTTCATTATCTGAGCCAGCAGTAGCATGTAGATGTTAAAGAGAAGAGGCCCCAAGATGGAGCCTTGAGGAACCCCACATGTCATATTTGTCAACTCAGATTTGTACCTATAGAAACAAAGTTGTTTCTGTCCTTTAAGTAGGATTCAAACCAATTTAGAACTGTTGATGAAAGTCCCACCCGGTTTTCCAGTCGGTCTAGTAATATGTTGTGGTCAACAGTGTCAAATGCAGCACTGAGATCTAATAATAACACTGAAGTTCTGCCACTGTCTGTGTTTAAGTGGATGTCATTGAAGACCTTTACAAGAGCAGTCTCAGTGCTATGGTTTGGACGAAATCCTGACTGGAACACATCCAAAAAGCTATTTAAATGAATAACTGATAAATAAAAGGACCATAAAAAGGTCTTTAAATGCTGAATGAGTGGAAAATAATCAGTCGTGTGAATCCACAGATAAAGCATTGGTGGAGAAAGTCTAGAGGTTATGACTGGTTATGATTATGATGGTATGACCTGATTCTTTCTTCTCCCTATTTATGGCCACTTAAAGTCCTCTTAGTTTGATCTGATAAGGATAAGCTTGTTGAAGCTGTTACATAACTGCTAAGATATGCTGATACTTCTATCACATTGTGTTGGTGCTAAATACAACATACAACTATGAAGTAATTTGCCTTATGATTGTTTTATGAAAGTTTACATTTTAGAGATGATCATTCAGCAAATCTCTTTAGTTTATCGAAGTCACAAATAAAAAACAGTCATTCATCCTCCAGAATGGAAATGACTCTTTCTCTTAGACAATACCTCCCTCTGCTGACTAAATAAGAGCAAGCCATTATGTGTCAACTCTGCTGCCATTAATAAAATCACTGGCTTATAACAGTTCAAATAAAATTGAATCTAACAAACTGGGTCATGCATGCTATGTGATCCATCCCTCTGTGTCCTTGCAGTATTTTCCGGTTCAGTTCCACAAGGGTGAGCACGGCTTTGACAACCAAGACATGGACATGAAGCCCTTCTTCAGGGCAGTGGGTCCAGCATTTCACAAGAACCTGGAGGTGGGGCCTTTCGAGACGGTGGACATCTACGCCTTGATGTGTCACATCCTGGGCATCAAGCCGGAGGTCAATGACGGCCACCTGAATTCCACCAAACACATGCTGGTTAGCAGCACTACTACTCAGGGTGAGTTTACATCAGACTAATGAGTCTCTCCCTGTGGCCGCAAAAGTGTGTCGCTCCAACACCTGCTCCTTCATTACTAGGCCATTCATCCATCATTTCCGACTTCACATTATGTCCAAATTAGAGCCACTGTAGGTTAAAAGTAGAAAGTAGATTGAGGATTGCTTACGGTAACTTTGGAAAGATTTTAAGAAAGGAGGTCTAAACTAAGGACAACAAGTGTCTGGTTTTAAATCAATTATAATGCTGGTGGTTTTCTATACGTTTTACTTGTCACAACAAATGCTATGAAATGCCCATTAATCAATTTGTGGGTTTACCTCTCAATAGTATCTACATTTCACAAATATGGTGAGCGAGTATGTGATTTTCTAAAACAGTGGTTTTCTGTATTTTTTAGCAAACGTTACTCAAGCTAAAATAATGTGCATTTGTTGGACACTATTTTTAGGCGATTAAGTGCTGTAGTATTTTGTCAGCAGGACATTTCTGAAAGCACCAAAGCATAGTTGATGGATGATAATCTAGTTTTTGGGCCACGCAGTAAAGAAGTTATTGAAAAGAACGTAAAAGTTGTCACAGCGCCATCGTGTGGTTGGTTGATGCAATGTAGGGCCTGAGTAAAGACATTACTTTTGTTGTGCCGTTTTGTTAGACAAGGTACTTTTAGGGGAAAAGCAGAAGAAGGAAAATATTACTATGGTCCCATATACTTTGTTTATATAGAAAAACAATTCAATGTGATCTCTGTCATTTCAATTTCATCTGTTTCCAGGTGAAGACGTGGATTTCCTGAACAATATATTCAATGGACTGGCAGCAGTAGCTGGATTTCTTGTTGTAGTTTTTATCATGGTGACATCCCATAAATTACTCAAGGATAAACGCAAGAATAAAAGGTAATGGTTGACAATTTGTAACTATTTTATTTATCATCCTTGTTTTTTCTCTGAATGGCTAAACAATATGGGTAAAACAATATTGTGTTTTGTTATTAGATATTAATAGTAATGTCACAATATCGCAATTGTAATCAAAATCAATTTATAATATTTTAAATAATTCCTCTGTAATGATTGCATCAGACCAAAATCCTTAATATTTATCATATTAAAAAAATGTATTTTCATTTTGGTTTTGTTTTAGGGCCGGGACTTTAACGCGTTAATTAAGATTAATTAATTACACAAAAATTAACGCGTTAAAAAATTAACGCATTTTAATCGCACTTATTTTTGCACAGCGGAACGTTTCTCACTGGATGAGTTTCAGGCGTACCGATTATACTGGAGCACCAACTAACGTTCATGACTTCAGCATGGGACTTCAAACAACAACAAACCACGGTGAACAATAGTCAAGCATGAACGAACAAGCTGATGAGACCGCTTTGGTCGGCCCCGTGGATGGGAAATTTTGTTTTAAAAAACGGACGGATGGAAGCGTCGACAAGAGCACGGTTGTGTGCAAATTATGCCAAAAAGAATTTGCATATCACCGCAGCACATCAAGCCTAAAGTATCACCTAAATGCAAAGCATGTAGCAGCTAGCGTGGACGTTAGCCCGACTCCGAGTGCAAGGAACCACACCCTGACCCAACCAGATGACTGGTTTCAGGGCCAGGATAAGTAAGTCCACGTCTGAGAAAATAACCAACTCCCTGGCTCAAGCAGGGCTCGACATTAAGGACTGCCCGATGGCCCGGGGCCATCTAGTATTTAGCTCGGCCAATGAAGCCTCACCTGCTGGTTGCCCGATCGGGCAATCTATTATGCCAGTATTATGCAGCTCGCGGATCCAGTAATGAGTGACCCGACAGTAAAACTAAACATCTATAACTATTTTAGGTAGTTTGAGAGGTAATTAAAATAGCTACGTGTGATATTCTAACCTGAAGTGTGTGTTTTGTTCCGCTCACCGCTGCATGTGCTTATGCAGAGCTGCGTGTCGAGTCTCGACACGTTAGCAGCAGCTGATCTCTCTCTCCCGTCAGATTAGACTTCACTCGCGTTTATGTCCATATCGATCAGATCCAGCTAGTTCTAGCTAATGATATGACTACCTGCTTATTAAAAGACAACTACACAATAAGTGTCGCTATGCAACTGGATGAGGCCCCAAAGTATAGCGCAGCATTATGCATTTGTTTACATAACCACCGGAACCCCGAGGCATTACCAACAGATCAACCCATACAGGACATCTCTTTCTCCACATTAAGTGTTAGACATTAGAGTTGACTATTCTTGTCTGTCACATACTCTTCTTGTCTGTCAGATAAGTGGCGCAACTGAAGCGGTATTGCTCTAAAAAATTATTGGAATATATGGAAATTATTTTGACCGAAGATATTTAGATTGGCTGGCTAACAGGAACTCTGACGTGTGCTTCGCGGATGCGCTCGGCTCCTCTCGACTGCTGCTCGGGTCTGCTCGGTCAGCTTCCGGATGAGGAGGCATTCGTTCGACCAATTTACAGTAGTTAACATTACAAACATTTTTAACAGGGGCCATAATAGTGTAAATAATGTTTGTTTTGGCAGTTATAACTGAATGTAATGTGTTCTACTTTTTTCCATCTGGGAAGGCATTTGCCTTCATCAGATGGAAAGTGTTGTGACCAACAACTTAAGTATTTCTTATAGCTATGCAGGGCATGCAAGCGAGCAAACACAAACAAACAAGTGAAATGAAGAATAAAATTGAAATTGTACAATATAATATTGTGGTGGTTCATCTTATAATTCAGTCAAGAGAATGCACCAGACAGCATCTAAGACCTTCAAAAATCAAAAAATTCTAGGGGGACTGAGGCCCCCCAAACCCTTCGTGCCATTTCGTCCACGTGCATTTTTCAGGGCAATCTCTATTGGGCTCAGGGCCATCTGTAAATTAGCTTAGATGGCCCACAGGGCCATCTCCCAAAATCCTTAATGTCATGCACTTGGACTGTAGACCACTTGGAGTAAAATCCATGTGAAAATTGCTTTTCACTGTTCTCAGGTCAAATATGTATGTTTGATTAAAAATGCGATTAATTTCGATTAATTAATTACAAAGCCTCTAATTAATTAGATTAATTTTTTTAATCGAGTCCCGGCTCTATTTTGTTTATAAAATTGTCATCGATAACATAACTTCTTATAACAACAACAATTATATTTATCTATCAGATTGTATTTATTTTTCTGTGTTTCAGGTCAGTAAGTTCAGATCAACTTCCGGCAAAAGAAATGATAGACCAGACTTCACTTTGAACGCCACAACAACAAATAAAAAACAAAACAAAAACATGCTGCTACAGTCTGTCATTGAGAAAGCTGCTTGCTGGAAATCTCTTAATTATTGTATTATCACATGTGAAGAAATGCACTCTGCACAAGGAACACAAGAGCAGAGTTTTGCATACCATTTTGTTAATATAGTGTTTGTTCGAAAACGGAGAATAGAAGTTAACAAAATGTGTTGAATGTAATTGTATTAAATTCATAAAATAAGTATCTGCTAATTTTTTGTTTATTGTCATTCTGTTTAATTGTTCGATGCGCGGACTGTAATAACATGTTCTCTTCTACGTATGGTTATTAAGTGTCTTACAATTGTGTAATACCGTTAGTTGCCTTGAATAAGAGAATTCCTTGCTGCTTAAACAAAGGCCGTCAATACAACAACTTCTGTTAAATGCTAATAATGTAGAAGATATTTAATAACTTTAAAACCACAAACAAGTAAAAAAAAAAAGGCAGCATTAAAAGACATTTCTGTTTAAAACTTAATTCGAAAACAATGTTTTATACGATCGAAGCAATTATGATCACGTCTACTTTCACTTGCATTAAGCGAATAAGTGTTTCGATCAGAGAACGGTGGCTGCCGGGGGACACATTTAAGCAAACACGTTATAAATTGCCCGCCTCTCTTCGAGTAACATGTGTCAAGCTATGCGCGGAAACAGATCACTTCCTGTTACAACTTTCAAAATAATGTGATGTATGACATCTTTGGTGGGAGTGCTACTGTTTTTTTGTCTGCTTATAATTTGTATCAACATACTTCCAAGTGTTCACATTACAAAATTCACATCAGTTTAAATAACTTACTTGTCTAAACAATGGACATTGTTGAAGTTACCTGAGCTATTTCTAAAAATACCACTCATAATATTTTAAGCATCAGCCTATACATTTACAATCATTATTTCAAATCAGAATTAGAAATCAGAAACTAAGTAATTTAACATGTAAAGAATTTGCCTTGGTATTTTGAAACGGTCACAATAAACAAAGTCAGACTAAAGAGAACCTGTCTATACATTACAACAGAAAATTAGTTTCGGACGAGATACATTCTTATTTCCACACAACCAATGTTCTACCTATTGCCCTCATTCATCTGGTGAATGGATTACTTCTAACTGTGCTTGTTATCACTCAAATAAATGTAACACCTTAAGGTTGCATGAAATTGATTGTTTTCTTGGAGTTTAGTTGATTATCCTTTTTTTAAAGCCTTTGCTTCTTATTGTGTTTTTAAGTTATACAATTATGATTATTTCTATATGTGTTTATATTTTGAATATACTGATATGTGATACTGTTAATATTGCATTGTGTTGCACAGTATGTGTAGATAAACGTAATATAACTGATTTTGATACAGCAGTAGGAGTTATATTAAGTCCATGATTGGCATTCATTGTACAGGAGTAGAGAAACAGAAAATATAAAGTACTACATTTGTAGTAATATCAACAGTAGAACGTTAAAAACTGTAAAAAAAACTTAAGTATACATGATATTTTTGGTGGCTTTATGCTATTTAATGAGTTTGATAAGGGGTACAAAACTTTCTTCACAGTAAGAGCTTTATTTTGAAGGCAATACTAAGCACATCCGAGCGTCATTCGGTTCAGGTCCACGCGCCTCTTGTATCATAAAGGATTGTTACTCGGGGCGAAGGCAGACATGGAGGAGCTGAGCGCCGTGGGAGAGCAGGTCTTTGATGCGGAGTGCATTTTAAACAAGCGGCTGAAAAAGGTCAGAGCTGTGAAACAATTCAAAACTTTTAGTCGCGGTTATTCTTCTTCTGGCTGTTTACAAAACGTTCTTCCGCTCTTGGTTTTTCTTCCAGGGAAAGTTGGAGTATCTCGTGAAGTGGAGGGGATGGTCATCCAAGTAAGTACAAGTGGACCTGTGCTCCGCCCGAAACAATGAAAACAACAACAACGTGTCGCTTGTTGCTTCGAGTTAAATTAATCGCTAAACCGTTATTTATTATAAGCGAATTACCGAGTCATGATGACAACAACCATACGATTTCCTCGCATTTGGTTTCCGAGGGCGGTTTTGGACAAATACAGCTCATAAATGCTGCCTTTACATTTGCTTTCTTTTGTTCATAACACCTCCAATTTGGGAAGTTAGCGGACAACCACAGCAAATACGTTTACGGCTAAATCATTATTCCGGTTTTACACACTTCGGATTTAATCACATAATTGTAATAATTTTATATTTTTTCCATGACTTTAAACCAGTTATTTGTGTGTGACCCGAAAACCAATCACTCTACTTTGCAATTACTATTTATATATAATGTATAACCATGGTATACGTGTTTTGTTACATAACACCAAATGTTACTGTTATTTTTGGTAAGTTTTTATAATTCATTTATGTTGCTGCTTGCAAGGCTCCACTCTGCCTTCATTTCTTGTCACTTGCCCTTTCTGTTCACTGCACATTGTTGCTGTAATCCACCATCAATGCACACTGTTGCCTGCCAGCTCCATAGCTTTCTGTTAGAACCACATCCTTTGTGTGTGTGTGTGTGTGTGTGTGTGTGTGTGTGTGTATGTGTGATGGGTGGGGGTTGATTATTTCAGTGGTGACTGCTGATCAGACTATAGGCTATTCAACAACAAGTGATGAGGAGAAAGGTCATTACAAATGCATGTAGTTCAGATCAGCTCAAGAAAAAAAACACCATGATCTGGTTTTTAGTGTGTTTCTGTAGTTAAGTGAGTATTTTTTCACACATTCTTTGTACAAAAAAGGGAGCTGACATGCTGATTATTATATCTACAACGAAACGAGAGTACAGTTTAAGAAAAAGTAACCCTTGATTAATTCAGTGCCTATCACAATGTGCAGGTGTTATTTCTGCACATTGTGCACACTTATTTTTTAAGTTATTTCTGCCATGTGAAGTCATAACACTTCTTTGACCTAAAAGTGATCTTTCTTCCTGGTGTGTTTATGTTTTTCTTCAAAGAAGAGCAATCTGGTTTTCATCACTCAGAGTAAAAATAACTCAAAACTGAATCTGATTTAGTAGCTGTGGGAGGCAAGTCCGCCTGTCACTGAAATAGCCAAACTTTCCCAGAAATTCCCCACATATTTCTGCTACAGTCCAATATATTTTTTAGAATTGGCAAAATTATGGAAAAGCGAGTTACATTTTTACTTTTGAAGAGGAATACAGAACTGAACCTCTTTTCAAACTTTCAAAGGAGCTAGCCAGGCGTGGTTTAAAATGGATGTGATTGTCTATTTAAAAAAAAAAGAGAGACACGTTTTGGTTTTAATCGACCTTTTCTGTCGATTACTCGTGTTTTGTGCCATTGTCATACTATATAACATGTTTCCAAGAAACTCAAGGGCACATTTCTGGTAAATACAAAATGTACTGCAATTATTTTGCATAAATCAACTGAAGAAGAATGTGTAAACAGCCAGTTTACTGAAGCATAATAGATTTCTAGTGTTGTTCTGTCTTGAGCTAACTTGAATGGTCTATTTCAGCCTATACTAGAATAGCTTTTCTCGGGTACCATACTGGCTGCCTAAAGTCATCTCTAAGAGAGTACTGTTTTCTGATGTGAACACGGTCTTTATCTAAATGCGAGTTCCCTGCTAAGATTGACGGTCATTTTAATATAGCTGGATCACCATGGTTCTGTATCTTGACTAATACTGATCTGTAACACTCTTGTCAATTTATTACAGACACAACAGCTGGGAACCCCAGGAAAACATCCTTGACCCAAGACTGTTGGCTGCATTCAACAAGAAGTGAGTGTCCTTATCGAGTAATTAAAACACCAATGAGTGGTCTATCTTTAAATATTAAAATCAGCTCTGTAACGCTCAAATGCGCATTAAAGCAAACACCAAAGTCATTTGATGGCTGTACTGCTCACTGTACTGTAATCTTGAGACTTCAAGTTGTTGTAGCTTTCACAGTACATGACTGACTGTCAACACTCTTTCACACACTACGAGATATTTTGCCAGGAGGAATCCCTGATGATACAGAAGACCCCTCTCCCCCAGGTTTCCCATGAGCCTGTGTCTTGTGCTATCATTCACTGTACCTCTGACAGGTCTACATATTCACACAATCACTTAATGCCAGTTAATGTTGTCGTTGGCACGTTATTTATTGTAAAATAGCCTGTTTGCACATGTCTTTACCAGCTATTTATAGCCTCTAGGTGCACATCGTCAGTCCGTGTTGCAACACATGGCAGCACATACACATACAAGTGACCCCTGCTCCAGTTTTCCCCTCCCCAAAAACTGTCGAATACATAATCATGGCTTGAGAATCCTTGTGATCCTTCAAATAAACTATTATAAATTGCTGTTTTTCATTTAGCTCACCCACTGCATGTTTTAATCTAAGTTGAATCACAAAACCAGAAAGATTTGGAGAAACGGTATTAGTCAGTGAATAATGTTGTTGTTATTATCCCCCTGTCAAGCATTTGCTTATTTTTTGTTGTTGTTTTTTGGTTTTATAGAGAGCAAGAAAAGGAACTTCTTATACTTAAGAAAGGGAAGAGACCCAGGGGACGACCACGGAAAATTCTAGTAAGGACAAATCAGAACAGAAGATTATTAATAATTTGTCGGATTAGCATACAGCAGCTAACGTTTGTTATTTTGTTTAGGAAAATGTGCCTGAAGAAACAAAGTCAAGCAGCTCTTCTTCAGGCTCATCATCATCGTCTTCTGATTCCTCATCCTCGTGCTCGTCCTCTTCATCCTCTTCAGAGGACGATGACGACGATAGCAATGTCACACCAGTAACCCCAAATGTCAGAACACGAGACCTTCACCCTGTCCCTCAGAAGAAGGCTCAGATCCTTGTCGCAAAACAGGAGCCCCCAAAGAAACGAAGCAGGAAACCTCCGTCCCCTGAAGTGAAGGAATTTCAGCAGAACAAGGGCCCTCGCAAAGTTCTGAAGGCTTCCAAAGATGCAGATCTTCCAGGAGCAATCAAGAAGCCTGTTCACCCAGCAAGCTTCACCTTCATGGGTTTTCATCGGGGCTCGCCAAGGGATACAGTAGGCAGTCAGAACAAGAGCTCTGTGACTCAGGGCGGGGCTGTAAAAAGCTCTGTGGGATCAGGGAGGTCAGTCCAACCCGCCTCCCTCTCCCTGAACAAATCCAGCCAGAGCAGGAATGTCACTGAGGGTAAACTGTCCATCTCCAGCGTGAGCTGCAGGACAAGTCTGGATTTGAAAGCGGCTGCTAGTAAATCAAAAGGGGTGGCAGCGTTGAATTTGAATACATCCAAACACCTCATTCAAGGAACCACTCAGGATACACTAAGCTCCCCCAATGGACAAAAGAAAGCCCAGGCCCCTGTGTCAACACTGCAGCGGTTACCAAATTCTAAAGCTGTGGCTGCCTTACCTTCTAAAAATGCCTTGTCCAATCACGGTTCTGGCCCTCAGCCACTCAATCTTCAGAACAAACTTGTGAAAAGCAACGCTGTTCCTGGAAACGGTACTGCTCCAGTATCGGGCCTGAGAAATTCAACACTACCAGCGCGGAAAACTACTGTCCTGCAGGATTATAATCCTCCAAAAAGTCCTGCTACCCCTGGAAGACTTCAGGCCAGAAAGAGCCAGTCTGGGGTAGACATGGTCAAGGAGGCGACTGAGTTCCAGACCCCCAGAGTCCAGGGCAGGCTGGCGAAGGGCAGTGTGCAGAAATCCTCCACGGAGGTCCAGATCCAGCAAGACAGATTGGCCCCCAAAGACGGCAAAAAGGCCAAAATTAATGAGATGAGCACGGGTGAAGAGGAGAGCGGCTCGGACACGGACCAGGATTCTTCTTACGTTGGACAGGATGGCTCGGTAACGGTCCAGAACCAGGACTGGAAGCCCACCCGCAGTCTGATAGAACACGTGTTTGTAACAGATGTCACTGCTAATCTAGTTACTGTCACAGTCAAGGAGTCGCCAACCAGTGTGGGCTTCTTCAGCAACTACTGACGGGATTCCAGACACTGCGAACCAGGTGGGCTTTGAAAGCAAACGGGGTTTTTGGGGTTCAGAAGGAATTTAGATAAACCTTTTGCGAATTCCTGAAGAATGCATCAGGGATCAGGGGTTCAATTGCGCTTCATCTTCTTTTAGTAAAAGACCAGTTTTTTAGGTTTAGAAAAAAAGAGAGATCCGAATGTGAGTTAAATATTGCTATTATTTATTTGTCTACAAATTGTTCAAGAAAAGACAGAGAGGTCCAAAAGGTGACATTATGGTCTCGCTTGACAATGTTTTTTGGTTTCATCCATTCCAAAATTGGGCTACTACTTTGGTTTTGGATAGAAAATAATGTTAATGTCTTAAGTGTCAATATGGAACTCCAAAACACAGTGTAGGTTTTTGAATCTATGTGAAATATAAGCATTCATACATTTATCCATGGTAATAACTACTGTGTGTTAAGAAGAATGTCTAAATGAAGAAATAAGGAAAGCATATCCTCTTGTATGCTTAGCACACATTTAGTTCATAATGTGTCAATGGTGTAAACCCATATAAATCAGTAGCTAATGTAAAACCAGTTTCTAATTCTTAGTATAGTATAGTTTATTTGTATAACATTTCATAAGTTAGCTACCTCTTTATTTTGATGTTTTGCTGCATATGTATATTCATTTCTCATGGGATAGGAAGTCCTTCCCCTGCAGGGTATACCATGGTTTATATAGTTGAAATGTGTCGGACACGTATGCTGTGTTTAACTTGGTTTCGTAGCAGCAGCCAGTTCAAGCAGCAGAAAACTGCTTCCTTTCTGTTTTGTGAAAAACTCCATCAGAACAGCCTCCGAGCGCCTTTTATTCCTCAGTGGAGCCAGTTTATCAGCACAAACGAGCTGAACCATGTGGGGAGTCAGATACAGTATCTGTGTCTCCCCCCCCCCCGGTGTCTCAGATAAGACTGTGGGGTTTGCTCTTCTGTCTCTGCATCAGTACTGTCCTTCATTCACCGACAACTCTAATCTTCTCAGACTTGTAATGAATATGAACACAGCCCAGAGAATCAGTGCTTGTGTTGACATGGCAGGCTGATCATGGACAGTACACCTGACAATGTCTTTCGCTCACTCTGTCAGGGCTTCCCATGAGCCTTTGAGGGCGCTGAAGGCTTTGAAAACCACTGTGGGAAAAGGGGTGTGGACAATAAACCGTTCAGCTTTGTTTGTCGCTGACCACAAAACACCAGGTGTCATAGTGTCTGATGCCACTGGTGTTTTGAACATGTCGAGGACTGAAACACAACATTGGGTTGTCTTTCTTTTTCCTCGCAGCTGCAGACGTCTCATTTCACCCGCCTGCATGGGTGCAGGAGCTGCAGGCCCGGCCTCCCAGAAAAAGAAGAAAAAAGATCTCTATCTGATGTAACGGAAAAGAAACCACAACGATGTGCGCTACTTTCTGCTCCCCAGAGAGGAGTTCAGCAACAAAGCACTTCGACTGAACTCTTCTGTGTAATCCTGCTCTGCAGACTGTGCCTTTTTTTCTCTGTCCAAGACTAAACACAAAGGCATTACCCCAAAGATAGCTAACATTTCAGGTTGTTCAGTAAAAGGAGTATCCCTAGAGAACAGAGAGCGGACGCTTTTCATGTCCGTATAGTTTTGAAAGAGAAAAAAGGAAGATGTATCAAAAATATATAGAACCGACACATTTGATGCCTTATTGAAACATGAAGATATTAAAGTAGATTCTATTCAGGACCAGTTGAAAACAAAAAGAAATGTCTTCAAATGTTCTCCGTTATATATTTCTTTCAAAGTCAAAGAATTTCATCAGACAGTATAAGTTTAGTTATTTATTACTTCCATGTAATAGGCTATGGGGTAATGCACAGTGTTTATATGAAATGTTTTTTTTATTCTTGCTTTTCTTAAATAATGAAAAGAACACATTCTGCATAAATGTTTCCAGTTGTCTTTTTATTTTATGTTTATTTTAGATCTACTAACCATCTCAATGAGACGTTGTTCTCCTTACAATCTATTTATTTCAAATCAAGAGCTTTTCAGGGTAGGACGGTGTCATCAATCCTTGTATTGTGTCACTTGTCGAATTGTACTAATAAAATGGTTCAGCCTATTGTCTGATGTGTGTGTTTTGATAATGCAAACATATTCTTAAATCATTCTTCTTAAACGTGAGTATTTGCTGCTTATTTTGCATTATATGACTGTTGACAAACTGGACTCATGCTATTGGTAGTTTCTAACATTTTACAGACTTCATCGGTTGATAAACTAATAATTTAATTGGGTGGTGTTCAACCTAAATTACGCGGTTTTGGTCCGGCCTCCTCCGGCGTCATACCCTACAGGGCGCGTTTCACGAGCGTTTCAGAAGCATGAAGCGGAGCGTCGTGCATGTCGGCTCGCAGTTCTTGTTGATTTGGGCATATTTCCTTTTTGTATTTCTACAAGAAAGAAAGTAGGCTACGTAGTTAAATGGTTTATTTTTGTGTCTGTTTAAATCGTGTTTACTGTTGTTAGGCTATTTCCTATTTTGTTGTGTTGTAGACTACAGACATAATTAATAATAATTGTAATAGTCCAGTTAAAAACAACATGAATCAAAGATGGGTTGCTGTATTTTAGGGGTAAAAACAATGCATTCATCATCATAATTATTCTATATAATTTACACACAGCGCCTGTAAACCGAAGGAGAACGCTGGCCTTTATTCTCCTATACTGGAAAGACTACAGAGGAGGGATGGGGGAGGAGAAGGAACCGGTTTTGGGGGGTGGGCCGGATGCTGTCACCGTTCCACTTCCTGCCCGACATTACCTTACGGCTGCGTCGCGTCGAAAAATAGACTTCAATCCCATTTCGAGCGGAGCCCAGCGGTGAGACGCTTCTGAGCCGTAATGCGGCACGTCTGGTGGAATAGCATAGCGTGGCCGCGATCCTTGCGGACGCCGCGGCGCAGCCTCAACGCGCCCGTAACGCTCCGGAGACGGACCCAGTGGAAACTAGGGCTAATAATACGGCCTTCTGCCCATTCACTTTGAATGGGGTGACGTCACGCTCCGCCGAACTGCATTGTGATTGCTTTGTTCGCGTTGCTCGCTTCAAAAGTTGAGCAATGTTCAACTTTTGAAGCTTCGACGGAAGCGTCAGCCAATCGAATCATATGCCAGTACAAGATCTAGCCAATCAAACCGCGTGCTTTTGTGTCCGGGGCGGGAGATTCATGTGATTGGTTGTCGGTCGAGTTTCAGACACGACCACCGGCAAGCTTCAACGCACGCCGCCGTGTGGACGCTGCGTTAAGCTTGTTTGAGGTGCCCTTGATACTCCAAAACAAAAAAATTAGTATACTAAGTATAATAATGACTATTAATTTCTAATTGAAAATGAAGGAAAGAAATAAAATATGAGTATTTAAAAAGGTCCCAAATGTATTAATATACACACCACATTTCATATCTCAGTTGTATATTTGTTGACCATTATTATTAGAAAAAGTTGTTACATTCTTAATATTTATGGGTATTTCACATTTACACCAATAAGAAATTCCACAAATCAACTGCTTAGACTTATTTGCATTTCAATCTTTGCTATTGTAAACATGCAAATCTTGAAAAGAGTTTGCTATCGTCAGTTATAGCAGGCCTACTTCCAGCATTTTAAGCAATAGATAGACTGAGATGAGTCAGAATATGTTTGTCTTTTCAGAAGATGCCATGGACTTTTTGTATGACTTAATTATTCTGTTGGATTTGATCTTTCATCCCCTCTGAAGCAGTGTGGTTTTCATTGGCAATGCTACTAAATGAGTCACATCCATTAGTGCAGAAACAAGATAACAGTCAATAAGACTTTCTGTCTCTTCCCTCCACTGCAACACATGGACAAATTAACTGCAACAGCCACTAGATGGTGCTGCTGTACTGAACGGCAAAGACACCAAAGAGCACTTCAGTTTCCTAATTAACCATAATTATATAATATGTTGGTTTAAACACTCAAGATGAAATCAATTATGCCATTATGTCTCATTATCTCATTATATACAGCAAAAAAACTGATTTCTGATTTCTTGTATCCAGCTCCCAATACAGTTCCACAATAGTATTCTCTCTACAGTATAATAATAGTGCAGCAGAATACACTGGTATTTCCTATTCAGTGAAAGACGTTTTCTATACTCAACAATGGTTTTGAGTGACTAGCATTTTTCATTTCAAGAGCTTGCCAAGAGAAATGTAGGTGTCCAGCGTTTCCACCGCATCCTCGTCTCGTGATCTTGGAAACTAGGGAACCTGTCTCTGACATGCCAACACTTTCACTGTATGGCCATTGATTCAATTTCAGCCACTCATTCCATGTGATTTTCCTCAGGTCCATATAGGTTTTGGGTATGTGTGTGGCTTGGCACTGCAATACATTGTGTCCTGAACACCACCAATTTGGAGTAGCTCCACGGAGAACAGTAGAGGCAACCGCAGAATAACTCCACTTTTGATTTGACACTCAAGTCGTTCAAATTAAATAATCTCTCAGTGACAGGACAGATATGTTCTCTTTACTGACACAAGTGGCTGATTATTCGTTAAGCCAAAATACAGAAAGAATAATGGAGAATCTACAAGAATATAACCCAAATTAACTTTGTCAAAAAAACGCCAAAATGTTTAGGTTCTGGCTTTAGTGAATAAGCAGCTTTTCTATACTTTGTATCATTCCATTTACATACCTAGGAGTTTGTCCCTTCACACAAAATATGATAATTGAAAATGAAACGATCGGCCTTGGAATTTAAAAAACGGTATTTCATATACCCAATAGTTAATCAACTAATGCATTGTGTTTTACTAGCTGATTTTGCATATGTAAGAACTGAATCTGGAAAATAACTTAAACTGTCAGACAAATGCATTGGGATAGCAAGTACAATATTTCCCAATATGGAAATGTAGTGTGGTGTAAAGCAGCATGAAATGGAGATACTCAACTTAAAGGAATTCTTTAGCCACCCAATGATCATTTTGTATATCAATTACTCACCTTGTGTTACCGTTAAACTTTCTTTTTTCATAATCAAAGCAACAGGGAACATTTTTGATGAATTGAAGTAAATAAACAGAAGGAAAACTATATCATACTATACCCCTGTATTATACAAGTCTCATTTATCAAATCCGGTTTTCCCTAAAACCGTACTTTTTAAAACACTTACGCACCAACTGTCTCCAGTTTGCAAAGGGGTGTAATTCGTCCTGACTTTTAGTTTTAGTGAAAATGCATATGTTGTGAGCAAATGACTAAGTAAAGGAGATATGGGTAATGCAGCAAGAGTTGGGTGAGAGTTTGTAAACGCATGTTTTTATAAACTATTGCTGTTATTATACTTGGCAACCATCACTTCAATCCATCAATACTTTACTCGTTTTTTTGATTCCCCATCACCATTGAGGTATGCTAGAAAAACTGTGTTTTCTCCAAAAGTTCAAGGTAAAATCTCAGTTTATAATCTCTCAGTAACAGCAGACTATATATTTGTTTTTGACAGGACATAAATGTTTTATTTACTGCAGCCCTGACTCCAACGCCTAACCCTTTAAGTGCAAATATATCAAAATTGTACAGTACTTGAGTAGATATAACTAATAACATGACATTCCTCACTGGTTCTCAGCAGTGAGGGTAGTGGTGTAAGAAGCTCATTTACAGCATTGTTATTGTTCTGTTGAAGAGACTAAATGAACAAGAACGTCTGCAGCACCTTTCAACACGCAGACACCCCTCTCTCTCCTTCACCACCCCTGTATTTACACACGCTTAAAAACACTGTCACACAGGCTGACTAACTGACAAAAGTTATCATTACACAAAGCGCTCAATTCCATAATTTATAGAGATCCCCGTCCCAGTCATGTGGAATTCTCCCAAAATAAATTCAAGTAAACACTTACGCGACAAAGAGGCACTCACAGTGGCCTGGTATGCATAAACAGTATGCACAGTGTGACAGTGTAATCCCCCCCCCAACCACACACACACACACACACACACACACACACACACACACACACACACACACACACACACACACACACACACACACACACACACACACACACACACACACACACCCACCCACACACACACACACACACACACACACACACACACACACACACACACACACACACACACACACACACACACACACACACACACACACACACACACACACACACACACACACACACACACACACACACACACACACACACACACACACACACACACACACACACACACACACACACACACACACACACACACACACACTTCAGCCTGGGGTTGGAAATGAGCTTAAACCCCCTCCTCACCCCCAGCGCCGATGCACCAACCCCGATCCCGGCACCCCTCCACACCCACACCTGACTCCTGGCAAATTAAGCCAGACTCCAATCCATCTTCCATCGCAATAACACACACCCCAAACCATGTTGTTTTGAAGAGCATTCAGCAAGTTCATCTCTGGGGATGTTTTTGTTTTCTCCCCTGGACGTCTTATTGTTTTAGCAACACAAGATGTCGTAAATCAATCAGCTCTTTGCTTAACTCCGGCCTTTGTTTAAACGCCAAAAATAAGCTTTTTCCATGAGGCATTGTTGAAAGTATAAGCAATTGATATGAAGGGTGAAACCAGAGGGGTGATTAGGGACGTTGGAAACTTATTTTTTCACCTACCTTTTCATTTGCAGAAAAGATTTGCAGGGTAAGAATAATACTACAACATATAGAAAATGGTAATAAAATGTATTCTATTCAGAAAAGTACACAGTAGGGCTTCTAATAACAGTTATATTGTGTCCTTTATTGCTTTATGAGGCTCCATAACAACACCAAACACACTTTTTATCTTCCACTACTATTATTCTCCAGGCTCCAGGCTGGATGTTGACTATTATGGGTATTTAAAGACGAAAACTGATATTGATATTTAATTTGCTCTGTTTGTGTTTGTGTTTGGCCTCCTCTCTACCTTGAGGATTGTAACCAAACGGGGCTGGTGGAGTTTAAAAAACGCCTGGGATGGTTGCTATTCGATTTCAAAGGGAATGTTTAGAAACCTGATCCGACCCTCCAGCGAGCATACCTTCTACACCCACGTCTCCCTCGCCCCTCATTCTAAATCACTCCACTAGAGCAGTGTAAACAAACTTCAGTTTGCTCTCTGATATTGAGAGGTTAAGACAAGCGGCAATCCTCCACTATGACAACACGGCCTCAGACAGACGATGTCATCTGTCTTACCTCACTCTCCATCCATCACTTCGCCGGAGTCGACATGTCTGACAGTCCCACTCTCGCTTTTCTCGCTGGCACAGGCCTCTCCACATCTGTCACATTTTCCTCCAAGCTTACTTTTATTACACCAGATGAACCGCCTCCTTCCCTCTGAATGCATGGACACCTGAAGGGCAAGCAGGCAGAGAGAAAACCTATTGATTAGTCATGGTATCTGATATCATCCTGGCTCCATAAACACTTTTTCAACTGCTACCCAGCTACCTGTAAAACGTGAGAGAGCAATGTTGGAGCCACTCTAAATAGACACATACCATTTCAAAGTATTAACATAACAAATGTAATTATAATGTAACTGAATGACTGCATGAGTAAGGAATGACAATATAAGGAATAAAGTTTTCATGTAACAAATGGTATAGTTAACATTTTACAATTCAATATATTGAGTGATATTAATGTTTGATCCTACATTGCAGAAAATGATCAACAAATGAGAGTTAAATAGTTAATAATAATAATAATTTTGAACTGAAGCAAAAAGGTTGGTGATTGATATTATCAACGGTTTCTGCTTTAGTCGGGTTTATGAAGAGGCTATTAAAAGGGTGAGCTATTTAAAAGTGAATACAAGTTTAAGTCTTCTTCGAATAATGAGCAGGACAACCCTAGATACTTTGGAGAAATTATACATGTTACATATTAAAAGAACAACTTTAAATGACAGTTTTACTTCCTCCACTCATGGTCAGTCAAATTTGGGATAACCACAATTGACTTGTTGCTTTTTAGGGAAGTAAGAATGAAGCATATTATAAATAAATAAAAGTGTGTAAGGGAAAGAACTGACCAGGAAAATATGAATTGATGAATATAATAACACTATCTTTTTTAAAGTAAAAATATCAATAACCGTAGCCTAGTCGGAGAAGCCCATACATTTGACAAAATGTGAGTCTTGGTCGGGTGGTAAGATGTTATTGGACATCAATAACTACTGTCTATCTAACATACTGTTAGACAAAGTAGCAGCAGGGCCTAATGTTTTGTAAATGGCAACAAGCAGTTGCAAAACATTTAAACCGATGTGTATCCGGATGACATCATAGTGTTTAAAGATAACACATTTGAGGACCTAAAACTGAGCCCTGAGGCACACCGTACACATTTTCAGTTAAATATTAAATACCTATTTTTCATTGAATGTATTTAGTAGATCTTTGGAGTGACATGTATCATTAAATATCAAACAGTACCACTAAGTAGACTTTTTAGCACCCAAATAATGTTTTCCTGTTGATTGGAAAAACAATTGATTTTAAAGTGCGATATAGATAAGAAAGGAGAACATATGGAAACCAGTGGTTTGTCACTGCGAATTAACCTTCCATAGTCATCGACTCAATGTTAATATGAAATATTGATTAATTCAGAACTCAGTTACACCAACTGACATAAATTGACTTTTGTGTTCTTCATTGTATGAACCATGCATTTTCATTACACACTCTATTGGCATGACTCTTAATGTTGGTTAGTTCAACACTGAAATATTGACCAATAATAAATGGACTGCCATGATGATTTATGACCTAATTCATGAAAACAAAACCAATACCCATCAGCCTCTGCTGTAGTTTGTGTTTAATGTTATAAAGCAGATGTTAGCATGCTGACACGCTCAACTGGTCTGGCTCTTCCGACGTCTTACATAATTATGTGTTGCCTTATAACACTCAAATACAATTTGGTAAAACACTGCTACAAAATAGCAGAAAGAACAAGAGGAAGTAAAATATAACCGAAGGGAGTACCACAAAGAGTCTGAGGAGTTTTTGTATTATCTTTTTTGGACAAGAAGACCCATTTCTCTTCCAGCAAGCAGTTTCTTTTAACCCCACAGGGCATGAACAAGGAGGAATCTCCCTCTGCTGTGAAACTAAGGTAACAAAGTCAAACTGTATCTAGCAGACAGAAGGTGCCAGCGGGAAGTTTGCCCCTCTGATCTTTGCATAATCTGCTCTGGGGAAGACACAGCTTCTCTCCTTACCACCTTCAAAGGCTCCTCTCCTTAACTCTCAGCCTCACATCCTAATCCGATTGAGGAGGAGAGAAAATATTGACCATTTCACAGGACAAAGCAGTGTAAATATTTAAAGCCACTGCTATGATACACTTGTGGAAATGGGGCACAAATACTGACTATTTAGGCAAATATTTGAGAAACAACTTAACTATTTATTTCAATGTAAATGACTTAAGTTACAGGTTCATTTAATGTCTAGTTGTTCCTTTTGAACATAGAAAACAAGGTAACAAATGATATTTACACAGGACTTCAAGCTTTGACATTCCTGAATACGCCATTCATTTCCACCAAAACTGGGGTTCTTTGGTCAAACCACATACAACTCCATAAAGCCAGTGGCACCATGAGAGGCACGCTGATAAATCAGCAGCAGGGCCACAAACAAGGCCCGGTGCCGGCGGACCTGTGTGCAACAGGACAACTCTATCGGTGAATTTCACAGGTCATTACTCTGGCTCCAGCCATCGCAGCCTCCAGTGGCTCTGGAGACGGCCAGCTTTTTTCTCAGAGACAACAGCTTACTGGGCTTTGTGCGAGCTAAACAAGCGTGTCTGTCTCACAGCAGTGGATTCATGTCTAGATAGAGGGTTTGCTCCTCAGGGAGACCTGTGGAGGAGCCATCCTTCAACCTTTGGAGGCCATTACACAATAACAAAATAACAAAATCTGAGTGAGGGGCTCATTGAATGAACCCTGTCCTCCGAGGCTACAGAGAGAGCCGGCAAGGAGACAAAGGTATTGGAATTAAGTTGAATTTCCTCAAAACATATAAACAGTTCTGCAGGATCAAACGGAGCTGAAAGACGATGAATGAAAATAATAAGAAACTGGAAAAGTATAAAAACAGAACAGCTAATGCTGCAACTAAGGATTATTTAATGATTGATCAGTCTGTCAAATCTGTTCTCGACTATTCATTAAACAGTCATTTGCCCTTTTTTAATGGAAATTCCTTATTCGACAAGCATTCTAAAACTCGCTGAAACTCGAGAATGGTTGGCCTTTTTGGGTAAAAATGTACAGGATTATCAAAAGAATAGTGCCAATTAATTCTTAGCCCATAGACTAATGGATTAATCATTGCAGCTCTTCGGCAGCCTCCCTCTCCTTGCTTTGTGGGCCATCAGCAGCTTTAAGAGCGTTTTCATCTGTGAGAGGGTTTGTGTGGTAAACACACAAACCCTCGACACTTCACATGAATGACAGTAAACAACACAGGATCTGTGGCTGGGCCCCCCCACCCTCCACCCCTGAGGAGAAAGGGCTCACACAAACACGGCATCTGACTGGCTCTTAATTTGTTTAAAGCAGCCCATTCAAACAGGGTCATCAACAGAGAGAAAATCTCGTTTCCAAGGCTGTCGCCATGGCTTGGCCGTGTTGTTTGGGAGGGGAGATCAGGACGCCGCTGACGACTCAGCTGACTTCCAGCACACACAGCTTCACAGAGGCGCCAGGTTGTAATTAACACTTTGCAGATTACGTTTACAGGACCAACATGGTCTGCCTGAGTTTTATTACCGCCTGGGTTGTACTTCAGCCCTCCGGGGATACAACACACTCTCTGTGTGACGTTGGCCTGTCCTGTGTGAGAACGCTTGACAGGTTTAGATCGCGGTGAGAGTCTTCTGGCTGTTCACCGTTGCTCACAGATAATGAGATATCTCCGCTTGCTTCTGCCAGTTCTCCAGCTATGACTGCACGAAGACACAAGCCGTTGTCTGACAATATTAATCTATTTCTGTCTCCCTATCTGCAGCTTTCATTTATTTATTTGAGCTCACGCTGTTGGTCTAACGGTCTTATTAGGGGAGCAGTGAAACTAATCCATTTCTCGGCAGCAGGTGGCAGACAGCTGGGCAGTGAGGAGTCACAACAAAGTGGCTGATATAATTGCGGTGTAATCATTTTCATGCAGCTCCTCGGCTTCTTCTGAGACCGCAAGCGGTGCTTCAGGTTAACATGCTATGGTAATAAAGCAGCCATTGAAGGGCCCATGACCTCAGAATGTGAGAGCCATTCAGCTTTCATCAGTGCGTGCCATTTAGTGCAGAAGGAATTGTCTTTAAACACACAGGCATGCAGTGTGTTTATAAAAAAGAAATGGTAACTCTATAGCTTGAGGTACAACTATTAACCAATCACTTGTTGATCATAAGCATGCATATCATTTCGCCTCTTTGTTAATAGTTATAAAGCACTTGATAATGCCTGCATAAAGACTGCATTCTACCATTAACTTGATATGTATTGTATCTTGATATCAAATGTTACCAACAAAAATAGATATAAATATAACATGATTGAAAACAACGAGATACAAACAACTTTTTTAGGATCCACTGTTTTGATTCATTTCGGTTGGATCTAAATATATCAGAGTAAAGCTTAGCTAATGTCCTGTGCTAATACTAGCCCTAGTTAACATGCGGAGCAATCGTTTGTTTCCATCACGGCAGTTTGCATGCTGCATCTATCATCACCGATACTGGCAGTAACATTTTAAGTGCAGCTATGGAAAACATCTGCACACATCTGTACCACTAGATGGCACATATCCACTGAAATACTTCAATGAGGCAGCAGCTGTCATTTGTATTGCTTCAATGAAAATACAAATCTGATGGCTTCCTGTTGTGTCAGAAAAAAATATAGGACTTTGCTCCGGTTAAGAAGAAGTCAATTAATCAATTAAACCCAAAACAAGACATGCTTCAAATACAGACTCCACATGCAGCACATTATCACTAAAGCCCCGTAAACAACTAACTGTGGAAACTACGACGGAGAGTTCATTATAGATCGGAACACAGAGAGGTGTCCGTCTCCACGGAAAAAGCCTGGCTTTCCCATTTATCTCCAGAAACCACATTCGTGTCTTAAACACTTCACACTTAATTAAACTGAAGTGGAAATCCACTCTCCAGACTAGCAGCGCTTCTTTCCACTCCATGGCTGCCTGGGTGATACATCTGTACTCTTCCAAAGTGTGCTTCTCTTCTCTCTGATCAGGCACCAGTTGGTTGCTTTGCTCCCAAACAAGGCTGAAGGTTCAGATCTGCATTTGAGGCGGGCCAACATAGAGGTACCTAACATTTGTAAATGAGTCTAATTGAAACGCAAAATGTTTTACAATTGACTTGATACGTTTCGGTTCGGGTCTGGTTCCTGTTCACACGAACCAACCAATATAAATTAAGTGTGAAGTTGTACAGGTTTACCGTTAGCTCGGACAGTTCTGGTGTTCATATCATTTCATCAAAATCGACGTGGGAAAATCCAATTTCGTGGACAGACAGAAGTTTACGCAGCACTTTAATGTCTCTGTTTGTGCATGTTTTTTGGTGTCACAAAGTGCTATCACAGAAATAACAATTCATATTATTAGACTGCAAATCCACCGCTTGTTATGAATAATGGTAGCGGTAACCGGTAGAGACAGGAAGAGAAGGAGGCGTCTAATTACTTAGGGTTATTACTGTGTGCCGTCTCACACTTTGTAACGAGCTTCATTGATACAAGCACAGCAGTTTTTGATCCATTAGAAACAATGTAATTAACCACGACTTAGGGAGTGCGCTGCTGTCGTGAAGTGAGTTACAATTGGTTTCCCCCGTTTAGGATTACTTCAGAGTTCATCATTGTGGAGGTTTTTACCGAAAGCGGTCCACAACCACAATGCTGACGCACGCTCAAAGTCCATTGGGTATAACCTTGATTCAAATGAAAGATTTGTCTGAGTCTCTAATATCTTTGGGAAACTTTTTGGATTATCCCATAACTCAACAAAACATATAACATACGTTTTTATATATTTTAGTTCAGAAATGTTACATATTATACTTGTATTCAGGGAGAATGTGCAAACATGTTAACTTGGTTACAAAATGAATGACATGACCTAATACAGATCCATTATAAGATGGGATTCTGAACTGATTTCTTTATGATAACCATGTTGTTGGCACGAGTCACAGCATATTGGAAAATGCAGTAAAAATGCGGCGCTGGAGACGGTAGGAGATTAGCTGGTTTTAGCATAAAGACTGGAAACATGGTGAAACAGTTAGCCAGGTTCTTTTCAAAGTAAATAACACATCTTGCCAACAACTGAAGCTCACTAATAACGTGTTGGAGCTTGTTGGTTTAACTCCAAAACAGAAACCTAAACATGTGTGGTTTTAGGAGGAATTACGTGCTTCAACTATTTTGTGACAATTGATAACAATTAAAATGCCATGTACTGCAAGCATATAACGCTGCAGGTCAAATGTGATATACTGTTTTAGGCAGTTTTCCTTTTCAACAAGTATGATGAAGATAAGTATATTAGCGAGAGACAAACACGCTCACATATCCCTGCTGAGATCTGGGATTATGCATTAGGTGTTTCCATGAAACCACAGTATGCATGTGACACGTCTGTGCAGCACCTTGACAGAAGGCAATTATATCAGCAACGCACAGGCGTGTTAATGAGGGTGCTGTATCATCAGGACGCAGACATGAAGTTGTTTTAGTCTCCGTTGCTGGTGCTGGAGGGCTTTGCCTTTACGTTACACTAACTTTCGGTAAGCCTGCATTTGAGTAAGGCTGCCAAAACTGTCATTTCAGCTAAACTCTGGCTTATATTCACCTTCTCTTTTAATGGAAGTTTCTGCTCAACTTAAGATCATTCTCTTTTGACTTTCCCCCTCAAGTGTTTTGCTACAGCATTGCCTCTCGCCCCTCCAGCCAAATAGCACTGAGTTTGGACTGGTGTCCTTCATTGGCCAACAGTAGTCTTTCGGCATCATGAAGTGTGCCAGAAACCACTTAGGCATAATGTGATATACACGCTAGCAAGAGACCCAATCAGGCACGGCTTCTACTCTGTGCTAAAGTTTAGGAAAGGAAACACTTTACTAAAAGCTTCAGACCTTCATAAACCATTCATCTTGATGCCGAGTCCACCCGTAGTCGTGCTTCTCAATCTCCTGCATAATAATTATACTACGCTTTCTTTGTGTTGAAATTAGGACTGTGTCCATGTCAACATCTAGAAAAAGGGGGGGGGTATTACCATGGTTATTATACGATATCACCTTTTATGTTGCTTTTCAGGTTTCTTTCTCCCCGATATCTTTGTTTGTTTTTGTGTTGGTTACAAAGTGAGAATATATGTCAGCCAAAATAATGCCAATTTAATAGAAGTTGTTGTTGCATTAATATCAAACGATACAAGATTATGGAAAACATCTTTAAACCCTCAGTGACTAAATGATTCTGACCATTAATATCATATCAGCTAGTATACTTAAATTCATAATTTAGCACAACTATAGGGAACAGAGCTCTCCAAACCTACATATTGAGCATGTGGCAATCAAGAAATGATGAATAATCCTAATGATGATTCAATCATGATCACACATCTTTATCTGTGCTGGTTTTTATCACTTATACATTTTCCAATAACGCTTTGTTGGCTTCGAATTCATTTTGAATGATATGTTAGGTATCAGAGGAGCAGCCCTTGGTAATACTTTCTGGAGTTATTCCACGTAAGAGGCTAAATCAAAAAGGGGTGTTCCTGGAAACAATTTGCAACGATCCTTAGGAACGTCTGAGAAGCAGAGAGGATCTCTTCTGATCAAACCACAGGGAAATGATAAGAGAGTATACATAAATATCCTTTAGGAGGCGTGTGCCGTTGGGCAAGGTGACAGGATGATGACAGCACTTGGGAATGGGTGAACCTGAATTTGCTCGAGGTGCCAGTGGGGGGGGGTGCTTCGTAGAAACCGGGAGACACGGGAGAGGAATGACGGACGGCTCACACGCCAGCCATTGTGAGAAAATGATAGCAAGGTGCCGCCAACTGAGGCAGTGTGGCGGCCAGCCAAAGCCCCGGGAGAACAAAGAGTCAGGGTCCCCTGCCCGCAGAGCCCCAAACCTTCATATTTACATGTGACGCTCAAGAGTTAATTGCAGTGAATTCCTGCGCCGGGTGCAAAGTGGGGGCCGTTGTTGCTTTATTTTACATAACAAACACACTGTTTCTACTCACTCCTCTCCGTTTCCAAGGAACATGAACCAACGATGCAACCGGGGATTAAGATCTTACAAATCAGAGACAAACCTCTTCATCCAAAATGAATAAACTAGTAAATGCTGCTTGTGTTTTCGGTTTAGGGATTGGAGCTGTTTTTGAAGATTTATCGCAAAGACAATCATGGTGAGTCCACGGTGAGAACAAATGGAGGCAGTCGGGTGATACTTGCTAATATTTGGGTTATTTTATCTGTGTTGTCGCGGAGCTTTCTTCTTATTAACTGCATTGGTGGCTCCCTGAGGAAAACATGAAAGCTCGACACATTCCTCCGGTTACCCCGCGTGTTTGGGGAAAGATTTGTATTTGATATCGCTTCTCGGGAGAATGTTCATGTGTGCTCTTTCTGCTGCTGCAGAGCTCAGAGGCCCCTTTAACAAACCAGACAGTAGTTGGTGGACAAAAGCCAACATGTGTCAGGGTTGCTACAGTTCCTGATCTTTGGTACACGAACAGTGCCCTCTCCACTCTGTAGACTTGGCGGGGCTGGCCCGTGCACATCAAAGTAGGGTCTGACCTTGCATACCAGATGAGGTTTGGATTAACGAGCTCTGGACATCAAACAGCAGGATCCCTCCCCACAAGTCATCAAACCCCGCTCCATGAAATTTACAGCAGACCAAAAATGCTGGAAATATCAACATCAACCTTGCCACGCATCGTAGTTTGAAGATTGTGACCAGGACGGGGAGCAGCGGCAGCAGAGAGGATATTTCAAAAGCCCTCCAATTATCTGATGTGTGGGAGAGCACAATGAACTGGGCCGCATGCCAAACAGCATCCTTTACCAAACAAATAAAACTTCTGACAGGACGTGTCTGCCGTTCAGAGGACTGCACACTAGCAAACTGCTCAGGCGGGGCGGTGATAAATGCTTCTCATAATCAGTGCTCACTGATTTATGTAACTTCATTTAACAAATTACAGTCATACTTGTGTGTTCTCTCTGGAGCCGTTTTAAACAATATGTTAAGAGGATTACGAGAATCACTTGTATTTTTACAAAGCCACAGTGATTCATATATTAAAAAGGTACTAATTTGGGATTTTAGCCTTTGCACAGGAAAGAGAAAACCGCAAAAAGCATAATAGGGCCCCTTTACAGTTATTTAGGCTGCTGTATTGGCAACCCATTGTGGAAGATTTGGTATTTTCTCACCACAAGGCAAAGTGCAGTGCCTTGCTTTGAAGACCTTGAAGCCTTTCATACAGCTGATCCATCTCATTGGTTGGCAATGAAAGGTCAGCAGCAATCCATTTGAAATCATTTGAAACGCTGCGCTATTTGGCAAGTTCAAGCGGAGCTTCCCCCTCGTAGGATGGCTCCGCGCTCTCCATACCAAAACAACGGCAAAGCCAGCACAGAGCGTCTTTACCGCTAATCATGCAAAGGCAGCCTCAAACATGCTCGTGAAGGGCTTGCTCAGTCAGCGGAAAAGGATTGCAAACAAAACTAAATCAACAATCACAAAACGGCATACTAAAAACAATAGCTTCAGGTCATGGTCAAAAAGGAATTTGAAGAGAAAAAAAGTGATTGGTCACAGATCTGATAAAAATGTCAGTTAAACCGAAACTACCATTGAAATTGTGCTTGTTGCTACTAGCAACAGAAGACCTAACTGAAACCAACTGCCGGTGGCACACACCAAAAGTTCATATATAGGAAGTATAGGAAAACTAACATAAAGGTCTTTCTATTTGATCATAAACTAAAATATTGGAGGAAAAAATGAGGCGTCAGGTTTATATCTGAGGTGTGTGAACCACATAACAGCTGTTCCCTGTTCCACAACACCTGTCTTCATTCAGGGATGCTTCCCTGAGGCCTCTGCTGCGGCCACAGCTGGACAGCAGCTACTTTATATTTGATCATATTGACAGATGTACGCAGACAAATCACTCAGACCATTAAAGCAGGGTTTGTCTTCACTGACATATACTAATGAAATGCAAGTTACCAGCACTCAGAAGGGTTTATGACAGATCTTAGTTCTCTAAATGGAAACCGAATAAAAAAGGGTTCATTACCAGGAGTCACGAGGGTGACACATTCTTCTTCTCGTGCAGGCTTGGTCAGTATCTCTATTCATTTATCTCAAACATATAAAGGTAGGAATACAAACTTTTCAAATGTGTGCTTCATTTGAGGCAAGAATATTTTGGAAACGATCCACAGTTTAATGAACCAAAGTAACCATGCATATAAAAGACTATTAAATTACGATATAAAACATTTTAAAAAGTGAGATAAATAAGTTTAAAGCCGGTAGTATGGGCTGTATTTACCACTTAAAGCTGTGGATATACAAAGTATTTGTCAGTAATCCCAAATGAAGTTCTTGAACGAAAAACATTTAGAAAATTAATCTTGTGTTGAATGTAAAATGTTGTCATGTCTTTTTAAGTTCAAATGATTTCTCTTGTATGAAATGTGTTTCTCTGTCCGGTCAGATCTCTCTCTGGGCTGCCAGCGTTGTGAAGATCAAAAGGTATGTTTTTAGCTTTCATCATGTTATTACAGAGTTGTGGTACAGTGGTGAACATGTATTCAGTTCGTTCCGACCTGATCGTTACAGTACATCCTTTCATGTGCTCAGCTTTTAACGGCATTATTTGAAATTTGTCATTTTCAGGGAATAAACAACCCCGTAGCTCTGACTTTTACAAACTTAGCTGGCGTGCTTTTTGCATTCGTGATGAAGGTGCCACAGAGGCTACCTTTGGACTATTAACGAGCCAGACTGAGTTATTTTAAAACTAATTGTATCATCTGTAATGAAAAATGAACAACTCATGTTTGATATTGTTGGCATATAGCTCACAAGGAGAAGCTTGCTTTGATCAGGAAAATATCTGAGCCCTGTAGGAGAATTTAATCAGCAACAAGGTTTTGGCTACAGAATATTTTAAAAGAAAAAAAGAAAGTTGATTAGGCTGCGGAGGGAGGGAGTAGAGGAGCAATAAAATGAGCCCATTCCCAGAGAGATCATTAAGTAAATGGATTACTGGCGGCTAAAAGCATTACATTGCTGTGCATCTGAGCTACGGGGATGTGCGGACAGCCGAGCCTCGCCGAGCCTCGCCGAGCCTCGCCGAGCGCCACGCTGAGCGGGCGACGCTGAGAGCTGAGAGCGGCTCAGGAGTGACGAAGGGCATTAGCAGCCCTGTATCCTGCAGTCTGCAGCTGGTATTAGCAGGCACCAAGCGCTCTGTCAACACGTATTACTACACACACAAATCATCTGACCGGCGTCAGCACTTTGCCTGCGCTTACAGCAGGAAACCTGAGGGAGAGATGGAGAGAAATGACTATTTGGTTGTAAAAAAAAAAGAGAAAAATGTACAGTGAGATGACAAGGAGATGGAAATACACTCAGCAGGACACTAAAGACAAAACAGGTTGAAATATAATAGATCGCAAGAAAGCATGTCTAATGTTAAAAGATTTTTTTTGTACCTTTTTGTTATAGGGTTGTGGTCAAAAATATATTAGTGAATATCTATTCAGAGCTCATCCTTTTTGGGGCGCCAGTTGCTCAGTCTGTAGGGACTCGGCTTGGGAACTGAAGGGTCGCTGGTTCAAATCCTGATCAGAACAACATTTTGGAGTGTGGACTAGTAGCTCCACCTCGGTGGTGTCCTTGAGCAAGGCACTACACCCCCAACTGCTCCCTGGTGCCGGACAACCTGGCAGCCTCTTCGCTCTGGCACCTCTCTATAAGAATGCATGTTTGTGCATATCTGTAATCAGACCTAATCTCCATAGGTCCTATGCATGTGTGTATTTGTAATCTGATAGTACAATAACAGAGTCTTATCCTTTCAGTTGCTCAACTTTTAACAGTTTTATTTTAAATGCGTCATTTTCATGGAATAAACATCCCAATCGTTTGACCAGTGTCAGCACTAATGGCGAGAAGGATAGAATATCTGAAGAGGAATAACTTTAGTTTCTCAGACGTTTTAGAAAGGCAGCATCTTTACCATGTGTTGGGAAAAATAATAAATATTGAGATATTATCAGTGAGGTGACAGGGGAATGGTAATAGATCAGGCAGAAGACCAACATAGCAGACAGAATAAGGTTGAAACATAATAGAAAGTGGTGGGAAAGTTTATATGATGTGTGTTTTTAGGGGCAGCTGTTAACAGCCTAGCCTTTAATCCCTTAACGCCCTCCTGACTATGACACATAAACCTGAAATAGGTGGATATCCACACAGCTTGTCAACTGCAAAGCCTGACCATCATGAGCCTTGTGCAGCAGGACAAGCAGAAAAGACAAGAGGATCACTGTCAAACAATGCGGATGCAACACACACACTCTTACATGAAAGGCTATTTATTATTGTTAGTTTAAGCTGTATAGTGGAGATCATCGCCCTTACGCCGCTATCCGGTGACAAGTACAGGGGATTTGTCTGCTGCATGTGTACATGCAGAGGGCTCTGAGGCTAAGGAGCATCATTACGGGGCTAAACACAAGTGAAACAAAACACAGGCTTTCTGGTGCCCCACAGTCTACCCCACTGAGCAGTGGCAGGACAGAGGGAGGGGGGGGGGGGGGGGGGGGCTGTGTTTAGGCAGTGTGAGGGAGAAGCTGCGACGCAACAATCAGAAGCTGCGACGCAACTTATTTATTGAAAACTATTCTTTTTACTTCTCATATTCTACATGACCAACCAGTGGCTCCATCTTTGTAAACACACAGGGCTTTAGATGATGGGAACACTATTTCCTTTTGCTGTGAAGCTGTTAATGATGTTTTTTTTCTTTTCGAAATGTAAAAAGAAAGTAGAGTTCGAGAGTGCAAGAGATGAACTGGCATCATCAGATCCAGTAGTCAGTAGTAGTTATGGTGGTAGTGAAATGAGAAGGAAGGTGCACGCCTGCCAAATATGAAGCAATCACAGATTACACAGTGGTGGAAGAAACATTTAGATCTCTGACTTCAGCAAAAGTAGCAGAGGCACACTGTTAAAGTACACAATAACTATTAATGGTTTATACGCAACACAAAACGTTGTACCTTCTTTATTTCAGAAAACACTGCACTTCTTACTATCTAACAGCTATAGTTACTGAATTATATTGTACTTCTATTTGAACACTAATAACACATGCTACTTAATAAAACATGATGCACTGCATGATCTAATACAGTAAAGTAGTTAAGCTCCGCCTCTATCACATTTTATACTTTGAATCTGTTTTATGGAGTTTTTGCTTTTTTGTCACTATTTTATTTTACTTTTTTGCTGCTAAGTGCTCATTGTTTTAATGTGTTTCTCTATGTCACTTTCATGTACCATCGATCCATCCTTTAATCAATTACCGTTGAATTTCTCAAGGTGTATTTAACTGCAGTTTTCCTACAGGAAAGACCCCGGGGTGTTAATCTGTATTTGAATAGCGCTGTAGACCGTTTCTCCATGATTGATTTATATGAAAGAAAATAACCTGTAATCTATTATATTTCAATGGTGGAAGATATTCAGTAAAACGCTCCTTGCTGGAGTATAAGCTCTTTTTTTCAGCTGGGCTTCTGCTGGGCTGCAAATAGAGAGGAGGGGTTGTGCAGATGAAAGAATGAGAGCTATTAGCAGCTGCTGATTCCCTCAATCACTGAATCCCTGCCCCTGCCTTTATCAGCATGTAATGGCTCTGATGTATGACTGACGCTTTTATAGTCATTAGATAGTGTTGGTTAACCAGGAGAGAACTCGTGACCACATGTGGTAAAGAAATCAAACATTGATATTGCATAATAAATCCAATATAAGAAACCTTGTTTCTATTACTGGTGGTGGCACATACATTCATTGAAACAAAGTACACCGTGGGTCAGAAGTGCATGATTGTAAAAGTAGGTAATGCGTAAAATGTTAGTGTGAGAACTTTACATTGTGCGCCAGTGGCAGGTGACCTAAAGGTGTCCACTCATTCAGGATGGTTGGAATCGACAGAAAGAAGAGACAGAATAAAATAGTGTTAGTCATTTCAGTGTCGTTTTATTGTACGAATATAAAGAATAAATAGCACATTTCCTTAATTTACAGGATAAAACAAGTCACCGACACCCGGCTGTATCAATAATCCACGTTAAACTCTGAGGTCGATCTGCTTCATCCAAATATGGAAAAACAGCACGTGGCTCTATGCGCCATATTTCCATAAATACAACATATATAACCATTATTCTCCACAAATAAAGTAGGCTCTGGTTACAAATAATACTGACTTTGTACAGGGAGCTATATATAACTGCATATACAGAAAATACATTCCTACACTCGGTAGTGCACGTGAAAAAAGAATCACAAAAATAATGAGCTTATAATTTATAATTCAGAGTCTTTGTGTATTAACTGGAACAGGAGCATTTGCAGTCTGTGATGATCGGGTACTGCACCGGTATCCAGGCGCATTTCAGCCCCCCTTTCCTCTGCACGCATCTCCATCTCAGTATCGTCAGGTGGGTCGAGTTCGCGGGTTTACACACCATGCCCTCCGGAACCGAACACGACCTTTTGCTGAGGCAGCTGCCCACCCGCACGAACCGCGGCCAGAACCTGTTCCCCAGGTCGGTCCACGTGTACAGGACCGGGCAGAAGGAGTACGCCCACAGCCACTGCTGCAGCCGCCGCTTCAGTTTCTTACTGGGCTTGTGCTTCTTCCCGAACTGCACATCGAAATCCAGCGCTCTGATTTCTTTCGGCAGTACTCCACCGGGCTTTTGGAAATCATAGTCATCGAGCTCATCGTTCCCAGTGTATTTGTCGTCCACGGGCGGCAAAACGGACAAATAGCGGCTGTCAAAGTCCCCCAGCACGCTCTTCAGCTCGGTCTCGTTAAGGTCCCGCTCCCTGGGATCGAACACCGGGTCCGGGTCCTCTTTTAATTCCACTAGCGGCAGACTGTCACTCGGGATGGGGCGCAGAAGTAAGTAGTGCTGACAAGTCCCCCTGTCCATCAGCAGTCCGAGGGACAGCACCAGAAGATACATGGCTACACACTGCTGAGTATGATCCATGGCAGAAACCTCCAGTGGTGGGATCAACGCGCACTGGGAGAAGCTAATGGGACACTTTCTTGTGCGCAATTACGCGTGAGCCGTATCCAAAATTGCGTCTCGAGTGTCCCTTAAAAAACACAGTTTCCCATGATGAAAATCCGTTTCAGAAATGTTCATCCAAAATTATTTTGTATGACAAAGTGTGTGACAGAATTCTCGCCTCATGATCCGTGCGCGCGGCATGATGCTCCACTTGTCTCCTCTACAGAAAAGCACTAAGTGCACCTCCGTTATATCCTCCTCACGGAGCGTGACGTAACTCGCGTGCCCCCTCTTTGAATGTGGGTTTGTTGTCTAGGAGGAGATCCCCAATACCTCCTTCTTCCACCGCACTGAGGGGGGTGGTGGTGGGTGGGTGGGGGGCGGGGGGATGCAGGGAGAGGAGACGCCCCCTGTCGGTTTTCCAGACATCCTTAAATCAGTCTCACAGTGGGAATGATTGTTGAAGTCTCATCTGGAGAATCCTTCTGCTGGAGCTGCAGAGCACCCAAAGGTCCCAGCGCAGAGTCTGAAGCCTCCCAGAACATTCTGAACTTTTTTTGAAGTCACCAGGAACATTAATTTATAAAGTTCTTAGGTACAACTTTGAGGAATTTTAAATCCCGTTTCATGTTACTTTATATATTAAAATGCTACACTGCATTTAGTTCCTACTTTTACTTACTAAAAGGATCAAAATATTTCTCTGACCACTTCAAAATCAGTTGTTCAATGGTTCTGCTTCAGCACAGAATTAATGACGCAATGATATCAAGTTGTTCCGGTTGAACTGAGAACCTTTCAGGTGTATTTAAAGTCAAATTGTACCTGACGAACACAGAGCTAATCAAAAGCATGGGTCAACTAAACCACTTGATGCCTATCTGATGTCGATGTGTCTTTCAATGCAGGTTGCAATAAAGAGTAAAAGAATAGGTAAACTATTAGTATTCATTTGGTGACCTATGTTCATGGCAAACATCACTTTATAATAAATACACTTCCAGTATATTACACTTACTTTAGAAGAGCTCAAAAATGACCATGCCTGTTCAGACTTGTATTGTTTAATAAGTTAGAAATATATCCTCAATAAGTTCATTCATCCAGAGATCTTATAATTCTTTAAGCATTAAATAAGCTTTCAGTCTTTGGGATGAATGCTGCGCAGCCAAATGTTTTTCAAAACTTCAAAATCTTATAAAAAGATTAGAGATTTCAAAGTCTACAAAGATACAAAATGAGGCAGATAGAATATTGGGTACATAGATTTTCCAGGATGTAAAAAAATGAGTCTTGGTATTGAGCGTGTCCTATACGTTCTACAAAGAGCTGAAACATCCTGATAAAGAATCAATGTGTTATAGTGGCAACAATAACTACATTATAATTCTGTAAAGATGATGTAACTTTGTTAAAGCCTCAGAAGTTAGGAGGGATCATAAAGAAAATGCTGCACGTTAAGGGGTACTTTGCAATTTGTTCATAAATTGTCAAATGTTTCCAAAAGTAGAGGGCTCCACGATGTTCACATTTTTTAAAGGAGGCCCAAGACAATCAAACACGGCACACTATATGCAGAATACTTGCAATTAACCGCCTTAATATGAGACAAAATGGTCTGTTGACTCCACTTTGTGCAGGGTATGTACTGCTTATGTCCAGCTCATGAGGGACAATATTTCTGTAACGGTGCCACAGCGAGCCTCTCAATAAAGCGGCCAAATTAGCGCCCAAATAAACAACGCTCACTAAGCAGCAGCCATGGAAAGTCACCATTTGTGAACCTGTCTAAACTCACGCTCAGAGAATCATTCTTTGAAAAATAATTTAATGGAAGAACTTAGCCAGCAGCTACATCAGCCATAAACTATCCGCTTTAGATAAATGCATCTCTGTTTCATTTTGAATGAGCTAATTCACACAAGCATTTGAGCGACTCGTTTAGTTTCAGGTAAATGATGGCGAAAAGTCTGGAAAATGTCACCCTTATATTTTTCATCTGACCAGCACGTATCATAAACTATCGCTCCCCTAAAGAAACGCTTGACAGATCAATCCAGTGCATTCAAGTTGTGGGATGGTGCAGAGTCAACGCGCAGATTAAACCTGATGTCAGCCTCGTAAAGAACATTCAGAACGCAAGATATCGCAGAGTTTAACACCAAAACACCCATGAGATGTAAGCCAGGTAGTCGAAATGACTCAGGGTTTTCAAAATAAAACCGGCCTGTTAAATAATATTACACGGCTGGAATATTTCATTTTCTAATGTGGCTGCAAGTCCAAATATGGTTCTCATTAAGTGTCATCAGGATTGCCAGGCTCATTTAATATTTTTGTTTCTTCTAATCCCTTCCGACTGTTTTACCACAGGAACATTTTGACAGTGAAATCCCTTACTTCAAAAGACAGGCTACTTGAGACAGACGCCTGCTTAATTGAGGTGTTTTTCTTTATTCCTGAGTTAAACAAACACAGTTCCCTTTGGCTAATAAAGCGGTTGATGTAATGCATTTTTTTTCGTAGCGGGGTCTGGTTCTTGAGAAGACCTTTAAACCTTGCACTTAAGGATATGCGCTCAAAATGAATCTCCTTGTTTGAGGCGTGCGCAGGTCATTGTAGCCCTCCCTGCTGATTTCTCATTTAGTGAGAGAAAGCAGACTTCTCTCTTGGCAGGCGACTGCAGCGCTGGTACCAAGAGAAGGCACGCTCAGGTAGAAACACAGAGAAACAGAAAGGATTGTAATCATGCAAGAGCACACAACAAAGGCCTGAGATGTTTAGAAAGACTGCTTTAGTCATTTAACGAAAAATAAATCATCCGAAGCTTGATTTCCCACCTCTATGCGGAAGGTTATCAATGACAGAAAGCAGTTGCAGTGTCACTCAGAAAACACAAAGCACCTTTCAGGCGCTTTATCTCCCTCAGCACGCTGTTTCACACCTCGTGCTAATTGAGGCCACATTGCCAAGCTGAATACACACAGACATGGAGTGGGTGCTATTCTGTTTGCTCTGGCACTTGGGAGGTGTGCAATTTGCTAGTTTGTTTAGCACTATTTTCCATTCCTCTGCAATCCAAGAGCACACAATCACAATAATCACTCCTGCTGGGAGCTTAATTAAAATTAATTGCTACTTCTGACCACTGACCAAGAGACGAATGGCACATTTGCATTCTTGGAAGTCACACTATTTTATTCATAAGGACTCTTTTACCTTCCTATTCTCAATGCCATTAAATCAATGTTCTAAAATACACTGCAAAACTTGGATTTTATTCACATTTCTAAGTAGAAAGTAGTGCATTATAACGATTAAAGCCAGATAATAGAGTACTCCAATGGACATTTTATGTGAAGTCTCTATTATCTACCCGTAAATATTTGGGGCTTAACAAGCTCTATAATTAGCACATTTAGCTCCTTTTTCCCAGAGGTACAGAGTTGATGCTCCGGTGTGTGTTCCATCCACCCCTCTATAAAAGTTTTCACAGACACAACCTCTGCATCCAAACAAAGTCATTAAACCAAAAGTCAGAACAAAGTACTCAGTACTCTGCAGACTGAGTCTGTATTGAGGCATTCAGGTGACAGACGACTTTATCAGTATAACACACGTGAAAAAAGAACAACAAGCAAACGTGACAGTGCTCATCCTCTTTGTCTGTTGGAGAAGCTGAATAAAATGCCAAACTGTCACCATATTAAACTCAAGTCCTGGAGGGATAACATAGTTTCCAGTAGTTTGGCTTAAGTGTAAAGCGCATCATTGGGTCAACTGGGGGCAAATGTATATTTTGACAACTTATTCCTAAACTATGACTTAGGGTCGACCCCAGCCCATGCAGTCAACATGTTGATGTATCCTTGGGCAAGATATCTAACCCCTAGTCCTCCCAATGGCATGGCCAAGCAAGTCTTAAAAACTGGAAAAGCGCTATACAAATGCAGGCCACCCACTTCTTTTAAAACAGGCCCTATTATGCTTTGTTTCCCTTTCCTGTAGTGTGTTCTAAAGGTTTTTGTGTATGTAAATGTTCTGCAAAGGCTCACTCCAGCCAGTGTACATTCCCGACAAATCACCAAGAGGTTGACCAATCACAACAGAGCCAGCCAGCTAACCAATCAGAGCAGACTGGGCTCTGGTTTCAGACAGAGGGTGAAAAGAGGTGCTGCAGAAAAAAATAGAGCTTTTCGAACATTATGGTGTAAATGCCTATATCTACCAAATACAAAAGTCAGCCGGATTAGTGTTGATACTGCAAGGAGACGTATTGCGTGAAAAGATGTAAGATTTGTAAGATATAAGACGTAAAAGATGTTGTTTAATTGTTGATATATTTATGATCCACGTCACGTTTTCAGTGTCGGCGGCAGTTCTTCCAGTTTGTCTAGAAGTCTTCTCATCAGGGCTCTATAAATAGAGAACTACGGCAGATATGTAATATTTAATGCAGCCGAACCGTGTATTACAATGCCGTTATGTGATGACTTTCAAAGAGAAAAGCAAGCACACTCAGAATAAAGTTTTTTTTTAAAATGTTTTCAGATTTCACATCGCATAAACACCATATCCCAGCGTGCATTGCGGCTAACCCATCCAATCACCGAGCTGAGGATCTTGCCTACGTCTGTTTCCAGTATTGTTTATGACGGGTGTATTTTTTTATACACACATTCCTTCACCTCCAAATCTGAGGCCATGGTTCTCAGCAGGAAACCGATGGACTGTCCACTCCAAGTAGGGAATGAGTCCTTACCCCAAGTGAAGGAGTTCAAGTATCTCGGGGTCTTGTTCTCGAGTGAGGGAACAATGGAGCGTGAGATGGGCCGGAGAATCGGAGCAGCGGGAGCGGTACTGCAGTCGCTTTACCGCACCGTTGTGACGAAAAGGGAGCTGAGCCAGAAGGCAAAGCTCTCTGTCTACCGGGCCATTTTCGTTCCTACCCTCACCTATTGTCATGAAGGACCCTTAGGGATAAGGTGAGAAGTTCGGTCATCAGGGAGGGACTCGGAGTTGAGCCGCTCCTCCTTCGCGTCGAAAGGAGCCAGTTGAGGTGGTTCGGGCACCTAGTTAGGATGCCACCTGGGCGCCTCCCTAGGGAGGTGTTCCAGGCACGTCCAGCTGGGAAGAGACCAAGGGGTAGACCTAGGACCAGGTGGAGGGATTATATCTCTTCTCTGGCCTGGGAGCGCCTTGGGATCCCCCAGTCAGAGCTGGTTGATGTCACCAGGGAAAAGAAAGTTTGGGGCTCTCTGCTAGAACTGCTACCCCGCGACCCGACCACGGATAAGCGGGAGAAGATGGATGGATGGATGGATGGACATTCCTTCACATTTAAATTTACATTTACATTAAAGTATTTCGTGAGGCCTTCTAACATGTTTTTAAATATAACTACGGTTCTAGTTGAAGAGTTTGTAAATTAACATGAACCGAAGCTGTTGCGGCAACACAATCACACAGCGTCACGTCCGTTAATTCCACATCCACACACATAGATTAACATCGATTTAATACATTAATGTATCCTTTGTTTCTGCTAAAAGAGGTGTCGACCAGCTGGGGCAACAAGAAAATTGGCGAAATCGAGTGTGACTATTAAAAAATAAATAATTATTATATTAATATTAACAATAACAACCGACTGTCGGGGTAGAGCATTTGCTTGGCATTTCCGGGTATATCTCCACTGGTTGGGCCATGTTCACAATACCGTGTAACTTTCACCTTTGAGGGGACGAAATCGTGACATCTTCACGTCTCCCAGCATGGTAAATCGTCACATGTTCACGTGTTGCCGTGATACCGGGTTGCACAGTAGAGGCACAAGATACAAATATGAACCTGAAAATGAGCATAGTATGTTCTCTTTAACTACACCATAGTACAGATGCCAATCTTAGAATGTAAATGAGAAAGTAAAACAATCTCTGTATCCATGACGGGATCTGACCTGCTCCAAAAATCATTGACCAGTGCTACACGATTCCAGATCCCATGAAAATATTTCATTTGCCCCAGACAAACGTTACCTATATGGTGGAGGTAAGAGAGTCAGCCATACTTCAACAGGATCCTTATCAGCTTGTACCGGTAAAACCCTAGAAGTACTAATACTCACAAGTACGAAGGCTCAATCTACCTCCATGTACTTTCTGTTGCTTTAACATGTTGGCTTTCAGAGCAAGCCTAGGTCAGCGGTTCTAGATCAGCCTTTATTCTACTGGAATCTAAGTAAATACTTGTGCTCTTGATGGATGATTCAGCACTCCATCAACCTGCCGTGAGATATAAATGAAGCCTGACGAGCAGCACAGACACACAGCAGGGCGTCTGCTGCGGCTAGCGGGGAATTTAGCGCATTTCAGCGCTCTGCCGAAGCAGAGGCGTTGATCCCCACATGGCAATCTGGCTGGATTTCTACAGATCATCACAAGCCAAAGCTGTAGCCATGCCAGAGGCTCCTGTGAATGAGCAAACAGGCCAGGAGTCAGGGCGTAGTGGTGGTGGGGTAGGGGGGGATGACGGGAGGTCGTGGTGTCTCCAGCCCCTACAACACAGACGGCTGTTTGTGCCACGCAACCCCCACCGACCCCACCTCGGTCTCAAACTCTCAGCTCCTAATTCACACTTCATAAATCAAGATGACCTGTCCTCATGTGAATTCATCTCTCTCTGTGCTGGATAATAGTGGGGCTATTGTTCCATGGCGAGGATTCATTTTCAGGGACATAAACTATCCCGGGGGCCGATGTACGCCCCCTTGATAGTGGTAGCAGCTCCTGGATGTCCACACGCAGACGTCCAGCACTGAGAGCGCAGTCCTCCGTGTCAGGCCACGTCTGGTTGGTTATATTTTCAACTCCTCTGGCAGCTAAAATAGTTCCAAAAATAAGAACACTAATTGGCCAGTGTTTATTTCTGCATGGGAGAAATACTCTAAGTGTTTTTAGCAGGTTGTTTGTGGCACGATGGTCCAACAGTCAGGGCTCTCTGGGAGGTACGGCTCGCTCCACTGCATGGAAAAAAAGCCGTCTCTCCCCTTTTTTTAATAAATAAGGCCTTTTATACGAAAATTGGTAATACAGTATAGTTGTGTGTGAGACTGGCAAGGCAGCGTGTGACATCATGAGTGTTGACTCATGAGCAGATGAGTGATGCACACTGAGCTTGTTGCCTCCTCTCAAACTCATGTTTAGTGCCACAGAAACAGCAGTAAAGCCTCTTTCTACTGCTGTCTGTCCCCCTGTCCCTTCTTGCAGCTTGCGGGGGCTTGGAGGGGGCTGGTAATGAAGCAAGTGTTCCTATGCAAGGGGGCTGTCAGCTCTACACACAGCAGACCTCTGTCACCTGTTGCCACCAGCGGGAGGCTCGGCGACGGGCGTGGAGCCAAGCCTGGCGGCCAGTGGCAGGGCCCTGGCTCCACCTATAGACAGCTCAGCGGGGAGATTTTCTCTCCATGCAGAGGTGTCTACGGACACTCATGTATACACTGTTATAGTAGCAGGGGCACCAAGCCAGGCCAATGTCTGAGTTTGTACGCGCCGTCGTGTCATGTTGACATGAATAAGTGCGGTTTACTTTAGGATTGTTTGGCATGGTGGCTAAACTAAATGGATGGCCCAGCTAATTAGCTCTTTCTTCACTGAATTAGGCGGGCATAAGACACCTCTGTAGGCAGCTCAGAAGACAACAACGGCCAGTTAGGGTTCAGTATACTTTAAACAAACAGCGTTGGACGGTGTGTCGGCTGGTACGACGATGTATTAAGGGCAGTGTAGGTTAAAAAAGAAGAAATAGCTCACTTAATTTCTGAGACTAAAGTTGTAATTTTTTTTTTTTTTTAAACAAACTAAAGCATTCTTATAACATTGTTATTTGGGCAGAGTGTTTTTTATTTGGGAGACACAGTGTTGAATGGGGGGAAACATAGGGGTCAACAATGTGAAGGTTCACAGAGCCGACTCGAACTCAAGTACAAGGCAGTGGATTCCTCATGTGGGCCGCCAGACCAAAACACTGAGCTATCCGGCAGCCGGAAGAAAAAAAAAATCTTGTATAATTATCATTAATAACAACAACAACAACAACAACAATAATTATAATAATAACAAATCTTTAAGAGAAAAAAACATATTTCAGGCTCTTAAATGGACCGCTTCAATCATAGATAATATCCAAGTGTTATCTCTTAAATGTCCGACTTTAATCTCAGAATTATTTTTATTTTATTTACAATGGCACTGTACCAAATGGCCATGGCAGTAAAGAGCCCTTCTTATCTGTGTCATGGCTGCATCCCACTACCTCCCTGATTTCTTGGCAATGATTCTGTCCAGATAATAACACACTTTCGGTCAATCACTCCTTCAGGGCAGTCTTGTAGTACTCAGTTGCTCACACTGAAAATGATGATGCAGTTATATGAAGAAGGGGGGGTTTGCGATAAGCGTTTCACCTGTACTTCTTTAAGAAAGGCAAAAGGTGGACCAGCCAGCTATAATGTCATTGAAATACTTTATAACTCTATCATTTATTTAGCAGGAACATGCATGTTTGCCTTTTTTGTTACGCTCTACCGCAATGAGAAAGCGCTTGGAGTCATGGAGAGTCACAAAATTGAAAGGTTGGCTGTCAGAGACCACTCAGCATCTCAGTGAGAGGAGACAGTTGAGCGGAGTCGTACTTTATGAAAATAAGCTGCAAAACAGTGCGGCCATTGCAAGTCCTGCAGGAGTACATGTCTTTAAAATGACTGCAACAGTGTTTATTTTGTTAAGTAAAATGAACTATTACTAAATATGTTCGTCAACAACCTTTTTTCCATGACTAAGACGAGATGTCATTAAACACTTACGGTGTATATATTAATATATGTAATATTGTTGACGAGAAATAAAAGACTTAAATGTAGTAAAAAAAAAACTTAACAAAATGGAAGAGGAGTTTAGTTTCCTTTGCAGCGCACACATCAGGATTACAGCGGCAGCACACAATGAGCCCAGTAAGGGGAACTCAAAGAAACTCACTAATGTTAACAATCACAACAAAAGTGCACGGGGGAAAGAAAGCGGGAGATATTTTGACTACACTAGACTGAAATATTCTACATAATCTAGTTAGCTGTTTTTTTTAGATAAGACTAAAAAGCAAATACTTTGAGTCAACTAAAGCTTGACTAAAACAAAACAGGATAAGGTTGATAAGATGAGAAAAACTAGAGAGGACATTTGACACAGAACTCAGACTAAAGCTTGACTGCAGCCATAATGGATTTCCTCAAGGTAACCAATACAAAAAGTGATTCAGAGATTTTAAATAGCTATGGTTATGTACAAGTTTGTTCAGGTGATCTGCTGGCTCTCTGCAAAGGACTCGGTGCAACAGTAGAAGAGACAGAGAAATGAAGACTGACAGCAAGAGGAATGGGAATCGAGTTAGGCTAAAGGGGGGGGGGGGGGGGGGGGTCTGGGTCTGGCCGGCCACTGCAGCAGCCAGCGCCGCAGTGGAAAGGGTTAACACGAGACAGTAAAGTGAATCCAGATGTGCTGTTATTATTAATATCTCTGGCTGATGAATGGGAAGGTAAAATTACAGGCGCCAGCCAGCCAGGGAGGCCCCGTGTGTTGCCCTGCCACCCAGGCGCTTCCCCACTCACCTCCACAGCTCCGGCAGCCGCAGCAGAGAGGGGAGAAGGGTGAGGCCGTGAGCAGGGGGGGTGGGTTCAGTCAGCGGGGGGGAAAGGCCGTCTGCCAGCCTCCACGTGGCTTCAGCGTGCCAAACAAGCAGCAGGCAGGTAAACACACGGGCAGGGACTTTCACCAGCCGGCAGCACCGCACTGGGCAGACTTCATCCTTCACTTTATCTCAGTCCCAGGTTCCCACAGCTTATTATACATTACATTCAACGACTTTTCAAGGACCTTTTAAGCCCTATTTTCTAAAAAGGTGAGATCCAACACAGCATAGTTTAAGAAACAGATCACAATTTCTTAATTTTACTGCACAAAATATTACATTCCAAGCACTTTGAATGACCCATATCTATTTGTTAAGAACCTGAGCGAACCATGCATGTCAAAATGAAGATTTGATGTGAACAATAGGTTTCTGAAAGACAGGCTATGTGGTGATCAGCAGATCTTTATGGATTGAAGCTCAATTACTTTAACGCTTGAATCTGTTCACTTACATGAACGTTGGGTTTCCTCCAGAAACAGGGTTAAGACAATGAAAGTAGAACCAAAAAAACATCTGTCTGTACATGAAAGAGTCATCTACATTCAGAATCTGTTTCCTGAAAATTGATGTATTTTCATCCTAACATAAATATATAGTTTTAATATCATCAAGTTTTTCTCATCAATATCAGGAGGTCAACTTATTAATTTGGACATTTTGATGGGAATCTTGCAATATTTTCCAACAAATACTAATTATTCATCCATTTATTTCATAAATATGTCTCGAAAAGCGTTACTATGACAAATAACCTCAGCGCCTCTGTATTGTGACTGTTAAAATAAGAGCACCATTAGGTCAGATAAAACCATTAAAAGGGAAATCAATGAAAAAGGCCCCCCAGCTCTGTGTGTTTGTTTAACTATCAGCTGCTGTTGAGTTGAAGCGTCAGTGGCTCTGTGGGCTCGATAGGAAGGAACCTATAATCACTTTATTGGCTCTATAAGCGCCTCACACCTCCTCCACTTCACACCTCCAGTCACTCTGTGTGTTGTGTTGGTTCAACATGTGACAGTGTTGTTGCTGTGAATTCAAACAGACGTGCAGACAGACGGGATTTCATACCGGTTCTGGCAGACCGAATCGGTTTTTCTCTCCTTTTTCCCTTTCATCATAAAACGTGACAGGACGGCAGTGAGGTTTCTGTGCTCTGTTATTCAACAGCAGCTCTGTTGCTTTACATCAAAAACATTGTCAAAAAGAAATTTAAAAAAGGCGGACGAGCACCACACCATGTTCACACCCACACTACTGATCTTACTGATTAACACATCCCATTGTGGTAGCTCTTTAGTTAAGTTGAGTTAATATAATAAATATCATTCCTTAAACCGTGTCCTTTCCACCTTCTTTGTTATGGCCAAGAGCCAGGCTAACTTTATGCAAGCGGCAACATGGATCGATTTTCTGTGAAGTGAGCTAAAGTGAGAGAGGAGACGGCGTCTGGCAGAAAACGTCACTTGCACACTTTTGGCTGTCTGTGGAGACCGAGTTCCCCCACCTCGCCAGTAGAAGTGCTCATTCCCTTCCCCTCCTCCACCTACCTGTGTGAGTGCGGGTTTTCCGCATTGACTTTGATCAAAAGCAAGTGCCGGTCAAGGCTGCAGCCAGAGGATGATCTGCGTTTATTCCTGTCTCCATTGCATTCCCTCATGACCCGCCTGTGCGCATCAAAGACGCAGACTCATTGTTCACTAAAGTAGGGGTGAGTGTAATAAGGAGGCAAAGCTGACGTTCAGTGTGTTGCCGGGAGCAGATAAGCATTTATCCACGATGTTGAAAATGTAAAAAAAAAAGTTGCAATCAGTAAGTCAGCACGGTAGATTCAAACACACACACGGAGACGAGACGAGAAGAGAGGATCAGTCGAGTCATTTCAATGGCGTGCTCAAAAGAGAGAAAGGCAGACAGCGAAAACAGAGCATTTAATGACATTTTCTCTTACTGGACCTATTTGTAATGCAATTGAATACCCCTGCATTATAGAAACAACAACAACAATAATAATAATAATAATAATAATAATAATAATAGCAATAATAATTGGGAGGGGGGGCGCGGCTGTTCTTATGTTCTCTGAGGGGACGCTCACCTTCCCACCCTTTGAAAACCCCTGCTCTAAAGGGATGCTATCCTGAATAAGTAAATAAAACGCAATATCAAAATAACTATCTTCCAGGTTTTTCCAACAGTTCATGCATTCCAGGCTTTGGCCTCAGAAATAAAGATACATGTGAAAATTAAAATGTAAGACTTCCAGCAACCACGTTGTCGTTTCCATCTCTAAAACTGAGCTTTTCCTGTACGCTTTACCCGAGTAGATGCATTTGGAAACTTGGATCGACTGCTTTTTGTTGCAAGATGATTGTACTTGCCTGAATTGAATCCTTGGTGTCAATTAGTAAATGTAAACTAACTATATGCACTCCTTACCAGTAGATGTTGGTCCGTCAGTTGTCTTCTACACTCATCCATGCTGGAGCCTTCCCTGCATGAAAGTGGTGAGAGCTCTTAAGAAGTGCGTCCATCACAGGAAGATGGACAACTGAAAGCAGAAATGAGACAACATCTAGAGGGGGAACTTTAAGGACACAATAACAAATGTGAAAGGTCCAGAACACAAGCCATTGGTCAATTATTGATTGAGGACTGCAAGTGTGAAACAAGCCCAATTTCACACATAACACATGTTTTTTTAACATCAAGGCTAATATGAGCATCTAGGTATTACTTTATCAATCTGTATCTGTTGAGCATCTTTTATTAAGGTTAGTGCAGTTCAAAGTGCTTCACAGATGACTGAAGAGATACAAATAGGACAGAACAAGTCTAGACGGTGAAAACAACAGAGTTCAAGTCATAGAAACACTTTAAAATGCTTTATTGTACATATAATGAAATGGGTAGTCTTAGGGTAGCTCCCTTCTTATTTCTCAGAAATACTTTACTTTATTGTTATTTATTCAACAAATCACAAAACATTTTTTGACTTGAGGTTTAGAATTACAAACCATGAGTAGAAATATCTAGCTACTTTTTGAAGGAGTATTTAGAATCTACGGAAAGGGCCACTATTCTTTCTCAGAATTCTGACTTTAATCTCAGAAAAAGATATATATGTTCACTCTTGGTAAGATCTCATGTGGTCCTAATTGTCCTTCATAGAAATCAATTGCCAATTTTTGAAACTTTTACAAATAAGTTGTTGTTTTTTTCCTGATCGGGTCCAACTTTTCAGAAGCTGTTAACTCGAGCAGCAGAGAAGAAATGCAACAAGAGGAGAGGAGGTTTGTGGCGGGGGGGGGGGGGGTGTAGTGGAGGGTGGTGGGAACTGAGAAACGAGTGTAAATCCAGTAGGGGCGATGGAGCCTGGCTGGCCACAGGGGCTGTTGTTTTAACCGTCAGATGCAGGCGGGGGTGGTGCAGAGGTTGTAGGTGGGATTTGGAGGGGAAAGGGGGGGGTGTGTCCCTCTCGGGTTGCTGCTGTCCCCAAGCTGTCCTGAGGGAGCACCCCCAGCCAGCCTCTCTGTCGCTGTCTGCCCCCCCCCACCACCACCACCACCACCAGCACCAGCACCCAGCATGGGGCCCCCACCATCCCTCCACATGAGGGGCCAGAAGACAACCTCACGCTGGCTTTACTCACCCTCCTTTGTGCACTTTCAACACAGGGATACCAGACAAATTATGCTTAATGACCGGCGGTGGTTGCCAGAGGAATGGCTGCTTTGTTGCCAGTGCCAAGTGTGTAAATGTTAGAGTGCAGCCTCATACAGCCACCCTGGTCCCACTGAGCAGATGCCCTTTCTGTCTCCACTTAACAGGCTGGACCGCGACTTTGAGTGCATCATGATGATCCTGAGTATGTTTCCAAAATGGCTGCCTCTCAGGTCAGCTAACCAGTGTGTGATATTTACAGCCAAGAGATGGGGCATCTTTTAAACCTACTCTTAGTAATAGTTTCACTCCTTAGACGTTCGATACAATTCATACTTACAAACATAAAATAAAACTCATCTTCACTCTTATTCTTTTTTTAAAAGGGGCCCCGTTATGCTCATTATCATCAGGTACGTATTTGTATTTTGTGCCCCTAATGTAAAATGTTTATATACTTTAATGTTCAAAAAGCTCTTTGTTTATCTCCTACTGCCTGTGCTGCAGCACCTCTTTTCACCCTCCGTCTGAAACCAGAGCCCAGTCTGCTCTGATTAGTTAGCCACCGCTGAGGTGGCCCCACCCCTTAGCATATCACGTACAATGTGTTGGAACTATAGCCAATAGAAGTGCAAGTGTTACACAATGATGTTACTACGTTATGGAAGTAAACAAAGCAGCTAATGAAGGTGTTTCAGGCAGGCGGGGATTATTTGTTACGTACAAATAATCCTTTCAGACAATATGTTCCAATTCAGTGAAGGCGTTGTTGTTGTGACTACGATGCCATCTTGATGGTTTGAGCTTAATGGTTTCATTGTGACTCACTTTAACTTTTGTTTTAGTACTACAGACTATGAATGATCTGACTCACTTATGGGGATACAAAGACATTAACGTTCCGCCTGGATGGTGGTTGATGGCTATTTGAAACTGTTTGCACATTAGAAATCAGGAGGAAATCTGTTGTCTGGAACAAAGACAGACCGAGCTAGCAGATTAAGTTTGTTTTGCTTCAATGTTCCTTAATATCAAACACATTGGGAAAGGATTACTACTTTTACTACATCTTAGCTGCTTGCTATTTGGAGTCTGTGATGACGTAATGAGGACTGCTTGTAAAGAACAAACAAAACAGAACAAATCATATTGAGCCATAAAACTCTATTGATGTCCAACAACTATTAAGAACACATCAATGAGTCACACTTTTGCACTCGGTGACGTCTTCCTTCTTTACCATGAACACACACTACTATTTATTTATTTTTGAATCAATCACACACATATCGTCCTGCTGCCATAAATACTCACCAGAGCACCAAATGTGGATTCATCTGCCGCTGAAAATAGCCCCTAGCAAATGGTCTTTTACTGTTGTTTGAGTCAAACGTACAGCTACAGCGCCTAGCCCCACTGCGATGGGATAACCGTGCCTTTTTCTAAATAGATTTATTTGTGAGCAAGTTTTAAATACATTTGTCTTCAGTAAAAAAATAATTTGGCGTCGGATTGAGAGAGGAACTCCTTTCGTTGGCTTTGCTCTTTTTATGGGATTAGTTGACAACAGGAAATATACAATAACACCAACTTATTTTACTTTTTGTTATCGTTTGTTTTTTTCCTAAAATGGGGAAAGGTAAGCTTTATAAGTCTGATGCTTCTTAACCTCTCCTGTCCCTTTTGTGTTCACTGTCTGGATTAGACCAGTCTTGTGTAAATGCAAATACAATTTAAATAAAAACGTCATCCATTAAAGAATTTCGAGATGTTTGCAAAAAAATAGGTGCAACATGTTCAAATTCTGTATATATATGTTTCAATAAAGAAATAAGTGTTTTCAATTTGCTTAATTCGAATGACTGCTTATCCATATATGTAAGAATTGTCACTCTATTACTTAATTGTGTTTTTAATTGTTTAATGCAAAAATATGACCTCCTTTGGGGCAATAAAGATATGTACTGAACTACTTTGATGATGAACATCATTTTTGCTTTAGTTGTTATTTGTATTCAACTTTAGAGCAAACCAAAAAAAAGTGTTGCAGAGTTTTCCTGAGGAGAAATGATCCGAGTTCGGATTTATCTGCAGTGGAGTTAAATTACAAAAGCGACTCTCAGAACAGGAAAATGTGAATGGATTTCTAATCAATGTAACTGAGCTGTGTGGGGAAGGCAAATGCTGCAAGCTTGGATTTCGCCTAATTCCAGGAGTCTGAAAAATGAGGAGTGACAGAGAGGAGACTTTTTAAAAAGCTGGAGTCAGTCTGATTGCTCCCCAGGGAGACATTTCCACCCCAGTGTCCCACAAATGACATGTTTGTATGTAACGTAATACGCTTTCTTTAAGAGGTGACGCTTTAGTGGGAGACACATTCTTCCCAAGGGCCCTGCAGTCAAACACTAACAAATGTGTTGCTTGTTCTACTTTATCCGTCTTTTGTCACACGTAAAAATACTAGTGAGAATTCATACCTGCTCAGGTAGCTGACTAAGTTTGATTTATCGCTGTGCAGATTCCCGCAATTCCCGGATAGTCTGCAAGAACAAGAAAGAAGGCACAGCTTGTAGAAATGTAAGAAACAATAAACTATCTTTAAAGTGGAATTCAAGAACATTTTTGAAAAACTTTTTTTTTAAGTGCCCCTTTTTACCGATTAGAATCAGTGTAAACACATATAATAAAATGCTAAAAACACATTATAATATAGAAATAAGCAGATATGTTTATTTATGGATGTTTGTCAACTTAATCTCTTCTTATAGGCACCTAAAAGTGTTAAAAATATTGAAAATGTCTTCATAGAACTTGTTATTGTTGAGAAACACTGCACCTTAATGTGCTTTTATACATTAAAGTGTGTTAAAAGGACCATGAATCAAATGATGTATACACTGCTTATACATTTTTAATATCAGCACTTTAGTTTAAGTGTTATTCTGATTTTTTCCTGCAGGTTTCTTGTGGGCAGATTTTTTGGACTATGATATCGTACATCTGTTGTGCACACAAGCAAATTAACAGGCAATTTGTACCAATGCGATCTGTTTTAGTTTAAATTAGACCGTCACATAAACACAGGCAGAAAGACATTTCCCACTGCTGTGGGCTGTTTGTTTTCTGAAGCATTTTTCTCACACAGAATGAAATATAAAGACTTCCACAGACACCCAGCATGGCACCTACGACGCTCAGCAGCAGACTCAATAGGCGCATTCACACTGCGGTACTTTTCCCACAAAGGTTCATGCGAACTTAGTTCATGATCGCGTTCACACCAAAAAGAGCCGGTACTAAAAGTAGTTCATGCGAACCTTTTTACCCCCTCGAAAGTCCCTGCTAGAGAGCAGGGACTTTCGAGCGGCTCTTTTTTGAGAAAAGAGCGAATTCCTGATTGGCTGGGCGGATTGCAAACCACGCCCCGTAAAACTCCCAAAAAGTTTTGTGAAGCCGCCATTTTATTATCCTCGCATTAGCATTATTAGCATTAGCATTAGCCCAGCGCAGAAACGCAGAGAGACTAACTTATGGCAACACAAAATAAAACATGGGAGCGGTGGAGATGAGGAGGTGTCGGCGTTCTGGCGATTTACTCGGAAGGCTTCAGTAGAAGCTGCTGGGAGTCCCAGCAGCTTCTACTGAAGCCTTCCCCAACTCCGGGGACTTCCGGCCGGGGACTTTGGGCGGCAGTATACGCCGTGAAGTGGTTTGCGGCCTGCCAGTAAACCCAAAGCAGAAGAAGAAGAAGTGACGTCAGCGGCTTCATTTGCCTAATCCACCCCCAGGGACTTTTTCTGGTGTGAACGCGATCTGTACTTAGTTCATGCGAACTCTTTAGTTCGCATGAACTAAGTTCTCATGAACCTTTGTGGGAAAAGTACCGCAGTGTGAACGCGGCTATTAGGCGCATTCACACTGCGGTACTTTTCCCACAAAGGTTCATGCGAACTAAAGAGTTCGCATGAAACGCAGAGAGACTAACTTATGGCAACACAAAATAAAACATGGGAGCGGTGGAGATGAGGAGGTGTCGGCGTTCTGGCGATTTACTCGGAAGGCTTCAGTAGAAGCTGCTGGGAGTCCCAGCAGCTTCTACTGAAGCCAGTCCCCAACTCCGGGGACTTCGGGTGGCAGTATACGCCGTGAAGTTGTTTGCGGCCTGCCAGTAAACCATACTTGCCAACCCTCCCGATTTTCGCGAGAAACTCCCGATTTCATTGCCCTCTCCCGGTTTCCTCCCGGGGTCATATTTCTCCCGCATTTCTCCCGATTTCTGACAAAATCAGATTTACTCAGGACTGTTTCCACTCGGACTTTAATACAGCTACACCATTGTTTGGTTTCCATGGTAGCGCGTCTCTTTAGTAGCGCACAACTGAAAGTCTGAGAGGGTGAGGGAGATAGTCACAGAAAACTGAACAAGAATCGACAACACGACCCTCTGCTCACTCCTTTCCTGTAAAATACAGGTCCAGCCCACACATATGCTCCATCAAGGATGGTGCTACAGGCAGCAAGGCAGTGCACTTACAACTACAATGCATGGTAATGTTGATCTAATACAGCTCCGGCGATCCACTAGCTCCCGATTTCTGAGGTTTCAAGGTTGGCAAGTATGCAGTAAACCCAAAGCAGAAGAAGAAGAAGTGACGTCAGCGGCTTCATTTGCCTAATCCTCGTGATCTGTCTAAGTACTGGCACTAAGTGCGGCAAAGTACTTGGTGTGAAAGCGGTTATTGCTTCCCTAAACCTCAAACAGGAGCAGAGCAGATAATATGATAATACAACATGACACATTCTAAAAGGTGGGGGGACTGCACTTTATATTAACAAAAGTTACAAAAGTAGATCTGTCAGTAATATGTCTTTCGCTGTAGACAACATTATGGAATGCATAACAGTAGAAATTGAAATGAAAACATCTAAAAACCTTCTGATAAGCTGCGTGTATAGAAAACCAGGATCATGTATTGACACATTTGAGAAAAAGCTAGCTGAACTTTATAACTACACAAGCAGCAAGAAAATGCTCTTTGTATGTGGAGATTTTAACATTGATTTGCTGAACCCACAAGAACACAATGCAACTACAGAATTTATTAATTCTATGTATAGCAACAGTTTATATCCTACAATCACACGACCAACCAGAATAACATCACACAGTGCTACACTCATTGACAACATATTCACAAATGTTATGGATAGGAAAGTAATAAGTGGAATATTAATCAATGACACAAGTGATCACCTGCCAGTCTTTGCAACAATACAGAACTGTACTAGGATCAAAAAAGACACCAGAAAAGTCACAATTACAAGACACAAAACACCAGAGTCTGTTCATTCTTTTAAAGAAGAATTATCTAAACAAGACTGGAACAAAGTGTATGTACCAGATGCAAATGAAGCCTATGAATCATTTCTACATATTCTATCAGGGCTGTATGAAAAACATTGTCCTCGTGTAAAGAAAATGGATCACTAAGGGAATATTAAATGCATGTAAAACGAAAGATTAATTATATAAAGACTTCTTAAAGAATGCATCAGTAGAGGCTGAACAAAAATACAAGACATACAAAAACAAACTAACAAAGATAATACGATGTAGCAAAATGGATCATTACAACAAATTATTGGAGGATAACAAAAATAACATTAAAAATACATGGAATGTATTAAATACCATTATTAAAAAAGGAAATGGAAAGGCACAATACCCAAACAGTTTTCTGTCAAAAAACGATACAGTAATTTATGACATGACCTCAGTTGCCGAAGATTTCAATAAGTACTTTGTCAATGTTGGTCCTTGTCTAGCTGGGTCAAATACTGGTTGTAGTGATGGTGTTGAAAGTAAAGATATATATGTGAAGGAAACTATATTCTTAAGAGGGACTGATGAAAATGAAATTATTGACACAGTTAAAAAACTTAAGAGTAAAAGGTCTACAGACTGTCATGATATTGACATGTATACAGTTAAAAACATTATTGAATGTATAGCCAAACCACTAACTCACATCTGTAATCAGTCAATACAAACCGGTGTATTTCCAAATAAAATGAAAACTGCTAAAGTCATACCAATACATAAATCTGGAGATAAACATGTACTGTCAAACTATAGACCAACATTTCACATCTCACATTTTTCTAAAATACTGGAAAAAATCTACTATACAAGACTAAATGACTTCATCACCAAACATAACATACTCTATGAACAACAATATGGTTTCAGAGCAAACAGAACTACATCATTTGCAGTTATAGAATTTATGGAACACATTACTAAGGCAATAGAAAAGAAAGAATATGCAATAGGGATATTTCTGGACCTTAAAAAAGCATTTGACACGGTTGACCATGAATTATTAATTAAAAAACTACGGAGATATGGCATTAGAGGTGTTGCATTATGGCTATCCAGCTACCTACATAACAGGGAACAGTACGTTGAACTACAAAGCCATAAATCACAACTACTGCAGGTTACATGTGGGGTGCCTCAGGGCTCAGTCTTGGGGCCATTACTATTTATTCTGTATATTAACAATATATGTGAAGTATCAAAAATTATTAAAACCATTCTTTTTGCAGACGACACAAGTCTACTCTGCTGTGGGGACGATTTAGAACAGCTATTGGTCACAATGGAGAAGGAACTGAGCAGGATGAAGATCTGGTTTGACCAAAATAAATTAACATTGAACGCAAGCAAAACTCATAATATTTGGGAATCGATCGACCAATACAGAGAAGAAACTCACTATAAATGGCGTCCAATTAGAAAGAGTATCGGAAATAAAGTTCCTTGGAGTAATCATAGACAATAAATTAAGTTGGAAACCACATATAAGCTATATCAAAGCCAAAATATCCAAATCAATAGCAATTCTGAATAAAGCCAAATACCTAATTAATCAAGCTTCTTTGTTTATGCTGTACTGCTCCTTCATACTTCCATACATGATGTATTGTGTGGAAGTTTGGGGGAACACATATAAAACAAATACACATCCTATCTTCATCCTGCAAAAAAGAGCCATACGAGTTATACATAAAACTACCTACAGAGAACCAACAAATAAATTGTTCATCAAACTAAAAACACTAAAACTACAAGACCTGGTTGACTATAAAACTATTCAAATTATGTTCAAAGCCGCAAATCAACAATTACCTCATAATATCCAGGGACTTTTCACACGGAGAGAAAGCATGCACATGTTGAGAGGAAACTGCATTTTCAAAAAACCACCCGTACGAACAAATGCCAAACTTCATTGCATCTCATCAAAAGGTGTTAGTCTGTGGAATAACTGTAACGATGCACTGAAATATTGTACAAGTCTATCTAAAATGAAAGTATTATTTAGGAGTCAAATCATTAATGGTTATGAACAGGACCTGTAAAATCCCATTTGTTGTTATTTCTTGTAATTGTAAAAAGTAATTTCTTTCTGATTGTTTTGTAAAAAAAAAAATTAACAAGACAAACATGTCGCTGATGACGATGACCTAATGTTTTATAAGAAAAATATATGTTAGAGGGGGTAGGACCAGAAAAGTTTTTTAAGCTTCTTCTTGCCCCTGTTGAACATGAACAGAGACTATCTGAAATTATTATTATATTTTTTTTTTTTTTTTTTTTTTGTACTTTGTTATAATTATTAATTTGAGTGAGAAAAAAAAAGGAAAAAAGAGAAAATATATATATATATTATTGTTGTATGTTTTTGTTTCTGACATGTTCAATAAACTGACTTAAAAAAAATAATAAGAAGTAAAAAAAACAGAGGAGAGTAGCTCGTCTTTACATTTTTCTGAGACATGATATCCACACATGTTTTCATTTTAAGGACTCCCATATAGATACATATTTAAGCGTTGGATAAGATCAAATATGTGCTGTTTGTTGATGTGTGTTGTTGTTCATTTATTGTTGAACTGTAGATGTCCTACTTGAACTCGGTCATTCATTTTCAGGAGGAAGTTTGCATCAGAATTTTGTCACTGATTAAAAAATAATCATTTCAAAATAAGTTTTTGCAAAATAAGTAAAAAAATGGAAGGAAAGATTACTTGTAAAAGGAATGTCAATCAAAAAATGCATCACACAGTATGTATCATTTAGGGTTGCATCATTATATATTATCATTTCTAAAGTGTGGTGAATAATCCAGGGCTCCCAAACCTTTATAAACATAACATTCATGGACGTTTTTGAGACGTCCCAATTTCCTCAAATTCAAAGACTCACGAGATGTTGTTTAAGACATGGATCTATGTTAGCTTCTGTATCAACATTAAGAATTGTTCTAATGAAAAATAAAAGGTTTTACTAAAACTCACAGGAGAAAATATACAAATAACTTGAAAGAGGACATATAATGCTCATTTTCAGGTTTCATGATTGTATGTTGAGCCTCTACTGGGACACGTCTCCATGCTTTAATGTTCAAAAAGCTCTTTATTTTTCTCATACTGCCTGTGCTGCAGCACCTCTTTTCACCCTCTGTCTGAAACCAGAGCCCAGTCTGCTCTGATTGGTTAGCTGGCAGACTCTGTTGTATATGGCCAACCTCTTAGAGATGTCCCGCCCCTTAGCAAATCATGTACAATGTGTTAGAGCACTAGCCAATAGAAGCGTGAGTTTTACACACAAACCTAAAGCACAGTACAGGGGGCCTTATTATGCCTGGCCTCTTTCATTTAAGTATAAACGGGAGAAGAAAGATAATGAGCACGTTGGACCCTCAATAAACCCTAATATGGTTCAATGTGATATTTAACCTGAAATTGTAATAAGAGATGTTGGCAGTGTATCAAAGAAAAGACTCATTAAACTGAAATGTAATAATGGCTATGTTATTAGTTAATTAGTTATTTGTCATCAAAACTGTTAAGAAATCTCTGTATTTACTAATAAATGATTGGACTAATGGTTTAAGCACCGTTTCTAAACACACATGCCGCAGAGCTGCGTGTCTTCTAATGACAGATAAATGTTGTTTCTCAGGAGGAAAATCTAGATTGATAGATGGTCTGCCATGTTGTGGCATGGCAATTTGGCATGGAAGGGTGCACTGTCACCGGGGTCCAGTGATCAAAGGGGTCACAGAGTTCAGCAGGACAGTTCACAGTCTCACACCCAGACCAGAATCACTGCAGACCTCTGCATCGTATCCCCTGCCGTGTGAACTCTGGAGATCTGACTTTAGGCTGCCAGACAACCCATTTCTGGAAACACTTTAAGCTTTCTTTTAGTGTCCATAAGTTGTATATACACATTTAATAAATAGGGTAATAACAGAAATTAAGTGTTAATTAATGTATTTGTCAATAACTCCTCCTGTGGGGATTCATATGTAGAGGCTTGTTTAAAACAGAAACCGTGTCTCATGACATTTCCGTAAAACTAAACCGCATGAGTTTATAGCGATAACGGTACTAAAGACGTGGTTAAAGTTGTACAATTTTAACAGATTTAACCCTAACCCTAATAACAAAGCAATGAACCCAACAAAACGACTTGGTTAGGTTAAGGATTTAGATCGTGGTTTGGCTTCAAATGTGTTATTTTAATTCATTGTTAAAAGGAGTTTTCAATGGAAAGATGCAGTTTTCAGCGTCTGTAATATGGAGATATCCTGCTTTCCCCTGTTTTATGTCATATTAAACTGAGTATCTTTGAGTTTATGACTGCCAAAAGATATTAAAAGACATCACCTTTAATTTGGTGAAACTGGGGTGTATATTTGTCACTATTTCCTGACCTTTTGTAAAACCGAACATTCAATGGATGAAAAAATCATCAGATTATTCATAATAATCAAATAATCATTATTTGAAAGCCTAGTTGATATTAATAAAGATCATGTTTTAAAAGTATATATGCTGCTTATAAATGCTAAATTAGGGGACTTCAAATAAAGTGTTCAGTAGTTGTATTTTTGTTAAATTCTCCACGTTGTCAAGATATCTTCAGGATAGGGGGTAAAGTTGTGTGCTATTGTAGCAGCTTAACAGATACTTGGCTATTTAAAACTATTGATTTTTCCTTTCTAGATGTTAGTTTTAAGTTAAGTGCACGTCATTAACCTGGCAGAGGGAGGTTGTTCAGTAGCTCCATCAGATACGAGCTCTTTGGGGATCAAAGAGATTCTCAGCCAGCATGGGTGCTGTTTGACTGTGAAAACTCAACGTTGTGCCCCTGACGAGAAGGGATTCACTGCCAGATAGAGACAAAGAGGGGATCAGTGGCCTGCCAGGGAGGGGGGGGGGTTGAAAGCAAACAGCCTGCTGCCAGTGTGATATATGTTTAAGCCCACTGGGTGCAGAGCACAGACACCCAGCTTAAGATCTTTAACTCGTCTCAGTAGCCGGGATGGTCGATCCTGCCGACTCTGCAACTCAAGCTCCTGCTTTATTAAAGAAAAACACAAGCTGTGCTTAAATGCCCATATGAAGGCAAAGACGAGAGCATTGTCTCCATTTAAAAGTGGTTTTATTCTAGAAAATAAAACGTATTGTTGGATACAAGTATACGTTTGTACAACCTTTTTTATTCTACCCTAAAAACTCAATTGAGTCTCTTTGAAACTATAAAATAACGTTTCCAGACAACATTCCTTAGAGCCTTTGAAAGGGTTAAATGATGTGACTTCTGCAGAGGGATTTTACTGCTAAAAAAAGTCCTACCTCTAAAAAAGATATATTTTCAGACTGGAAAAGAATGTGCTAACAAAGTAAAAATAAAGCATGTTAAGGTTTCAGTGAGTGTGTATCTTGTGGAGTTATATAACAAATAATGTAATGGATTTTAGGATAGGACTTGGCAAAAAGATCAAATCCTTTATCATAGTATTTGCAATTATAAATCTTGTTGTTATATTTCATCTCGTCTTGCTTATGTTTATGGTGTCGTAACTGTAATCGAGACGATACAACTCCATAATAAACACTGCTCAAATGCTCGTTTAGCTGTCAGACAGAAATAATCTTTTTGGTAGAAAATGAATAAATTCCTTCGGAGATCAACTGATTCAGTTTCAATGCTCTTTAGTTTAAAGTGTTGCACGAACAAGTTTTAGAACAGTGAGTAAACACGCCATATGATGCTTGTGGTGACGTCCTGGTAAATGTATAATTTGTGGGTTTGAAATATATAGTGATATTTCATCTAAGCATATCAACTGTTTTATGGTGTCATAACTGAGAAATTGCTATAAATAATATACTCAAATTACAAAATAGTGGCTCAGTGGAGGAAAAGAAAATGCCTGGGGTTACATTAGAAGTATAAGTTATTAACTAAATATGATTAAATATATATTTGGTGTCATATATGATGACCAAACAATAAAAGGCTCAGTAAACATTCTGGACTTAAAGGTGGGGTAGGTAAGTTTGAGAAACCGGTTTGAGTTATATTCCATGGAATGCTCTTAACATCCCGATAGCAATGAATATCTTAAGTGCTTTGACAAAAAATCCATAAAAAAATGTCATCTGTGGAAGCCGTAGTACTGTAAAAAGCACGACCAATCATTTTAGCCGGCCCGGCTAAAATAACTGGATGGCCTACCTGCCTGTCAGCCTTCCATCTGTGCACAAACTCATCTCGTACCCTCATTGGTCATGTGCGCGTTTGTGTGTGTTGGAGGAGGGGCTCTGTAAGGAAGTGGCAGATTTTCTCCGGTTGTGTATTTTCAAATTCTAGCGCACTCGAGCTGGTTTCTCCAAAATTACCTACCCCACCTTTAATTCCTCCTTCTATTCACTAGGTTGATGACATTTTAAAAAGGGTCCCTATTCTCTTTTTTGGGGTTATCCCATTTGGGTCGTGTGTTATAGGTTTTGGTGCATGGGGGAGTTTCTCTCCCACACCGCCCACGTGAATCGCCTCCAATGGACTCCTTTGTTTACTATTGACATCACTACGTAACACTCACCCTTCTATTGGCTAAAGCTTAAACACATTGTACGTGTGAAGGGGCAGGAAATCTCAAGCGGTTGTCCAATCAAGCCAGAGCCGGCCAGCTAACCAATCAGAGCGGACTGGGCTCTGGTTTCAGACAGAGAGTGAAAAGAGGTGCTGCAGCACAGGCAGTATGAGAAAAATAGAGCTTTTGAACAATAAAGCATTGGAGACACGTCACAGGGGAGACACAAACTACAAATATGAACCTGAAAATGAACTGAATAGGCCCCCTTTAATGTCCCCTAGTTAATCATTGTAAACTGATGGAGAAACTGTACATTTATTTGACAAGAAAGACAATGTGTCTTTGTGAAAATACGACATGAATCCAACATAATCAGCCTGCATCTGTTTTTACATTCAGCTCTGTCCAGCTGCTCTGAACCGTTTTAAACTGCGTCTATGAAACATTTACTGTTCTAATTCAGCGTCCCAGACACTGAAGAATGAAAATAGTGGCTCTGAGACCCGACCCTGACTCAGTTACAATTTTCTACTTTTCCCTCTTCTTTAAATGTCAGTCTGACGCCAACCGAGGTCTGCAAGTAAAGGCGAGGGGGGACCGCTATTTGCCATGCTGTAACAATTAATTAGGAGTCACTCAAATTACCTAAGCAGTCAACCGAGAAGCTCCCACAAAGGAAGAAGATCAGCTCAGACCACCCAGATGCCTCGGAGAGCACTGCTGCAGCCAATGTCAATCATTTTTGGAATAATAGCAAATAATATTGTGACAAAAGCACGCAGCTTGAAAAACCCTATAAAAAACTAACTAATGCGGCATTAAATCCAAATATAAGGGGCTTTGAGATGATTTAACAACAATTTGAGCAGCTTTTGATACATTATAAGCATAGTGAAAACTTTCCTTCTTTTCCCTTAGGAGTTTTTTTTAAATAACAAGAGGCGCGTTCACGCCGCAGTACTTTTCCCACTTTAGTTCCGATATAGTTCCGAAATGTTGCGTTCACACCAAAAATAGCCGGAACTAAAATTAGTTCATGAGAACCTTTTCACCCCCTTTTCAGTCCCTGCTAGAGAGCAGGGACTTTCGTGGGAGAAAAAGGTTCCTATGTCTGATTGGCTGGGCGGATTGCAAACCACGCCCCGTAAAACTCCCAAAAAGTTTTGTGAAGCCGCCATTTTATTATCCTCGCATTAGCATTAGCATTAGCCCAGCGCAGAAACGCAGAGAGACTTATGGCAACACAAAATAAAACATGGGAGCGGTGGAGATGAGGAGGTGTCGGCGTTCTGGCGATTTACTCGGAAGGCTTCAGTAGAAGCTGCTGGGACTCCCAGCAGCTTCTACTGAAGCCAGTCCCCAACTCCGGGGACTTCCGGCCGTGGACTTTGGGCGGCAGTATACGCCGTGAAGTGGTTTGCGGCCTGCCAGTAAACCCAAAGCAAAAGAAGAAGAAGTGACGTCAGCGGCTTCATTTGCCTAATCCTCCCCCAGGGACTTAGTCTGGTGTGAACGCGATCTGTACTTAGTTCATGAGAACTAAAGAGTTCTCATGAACTAAGTTCTCATGAACCTTTGTGGGAAAAGTACTGCGGTGTAAATGCGCCTAATGGGACTGGGTCTTTGCTGAGTGTGCAGGAGAATGATGACGCTGAAGACAGACAGCAACGTGACATCCTGGTCTCCAACCCAGCTGATTTATTTAATATTGTAAACCATTTCACAGAATGTTCTGCAGCAACAAACAGCTGATGGGGTGAGGTCGGACAGGGAAGTGTTGACAGTGAAAGCTGAGGAGTCTGTGGTCGGGTTGTTTTTAGTGTCTCTCTGATTCTGCTTGGCAGGGAGCCGGCTTCTGTACGGACTGATACGTCTTCCGCTGTGCTTCTCTACCCTTGCATGGCGAGGTAAAGTCTGCACACACCGTTACACTTTATCCATTCAAGGTGTTTTGAAGGTTGATTTCATGTAAGCAACACTACTAAATGTTTTCTCGGTGACATTTAGTTTACAACCTATGAATTTATATCTTTACAGTCCAGCTCATGAAACTCGTGTCAAATAGACCGACGGCTTTGTTTTTAAGGAGCTCCGACGTGGCGTTGTTGTTTACGTTTGCGGCGCCATCTTGTATACTGCATGTTTTTGCGAGAATTGATATATCTTATACAAGATCAGCGCCCTCATACTATAAAACCCTGGATAGTTTATATTCGCTTCTGAAGTTCCTGAAGGAGCAAGAAGAAATTCTAGAGATCTTGGAACAACTGAAAATAACGGAGACATCTGAGAAAATGGACAAACCGCAAAACAGGTTCGAGAGGAAGTATGCCTACACAAAAGCCACCAGAAGGGACACTCCAGAAGGTGAGTGCGTCGTGTGTGGAGAGGATAAGCATAATAACAAGTTATTCTTCTGCAAGAAGTTCAAGGGGTTTGGCTTGGCTGAGAGAAAGACTGCTGTGGAGAAGGTAGGAGCATGCCGCGTTTGTCTTGGATGTCACGATGGGGTAGAAGAGTGCACAGACAGGTTCCTCTGCAACAGGGAAGACTGCCAAGAGAGGACCTCCTCGGACCACCACTACCTCCTCTGTCCAAAATGGGAACAGCTTCCAAAGGGGAAACTTGGAAAAGGCAGCGAGAGGGTAAGGGAGCTAACAGAAGAACAAAAGCTAGCCTTGTCCAAATGTTCCCCAGAGGTGGCGGCAGAGATCAAGAAAGCTTTCAGTAACAACACTTCAGTGACAAGGAGCGCTAGGAAGGATGAAGGTTGACTTCTGGAGAAGAATAGACTGACCGAGCACCCCGTCATCATGATGCTGTTGGAAGTCATTGCCAAGGCGGGGCAGAAGATCGGAGCTCTGATTGACCTCGCATCAGACACCAACTACATCACTCACGTAGCGGCTGACAGGCTCGGTCTGAGCAGAGAAGAAGTCACTCTGGTCGTGCATGGAGTTGGAGGGATGACCGTGACAGTCAAGACGAGGTACCTCCTGTGAGTAAGAGTCAAGACCCCCAAAGGTACTGTGAGGGCTCACAAGCTGGTTTGTTATGGCCTAGAGGAGATTGCTAAAGTGCATCGGAGCGTCAGACCTGAACAGCTAAAGAGGTTCTTTCCAGAGGTTGCAACGGACAAACTGAAGAGACCAGACCATGTTGAACTTCTCAGTCACAGAGAGGGGAGACTCGCTCCACAAAGACTGAGGATAGTTAGAGACCTCGTCTTATGGGAGGGCCCACTGGGTAAAACCGTGGGCGGAGCACATCCCAGTCTGTTCGAGAATATAAAAGTCACTATGCACAGCTGCTGTGGAGTACAGAGAAGTAGTCGAGAGTCCTGAGATCCTGAGGGAAGAAGAGACCAAGAGTCTGACTCAGGAAGTAAAGGCGGAGACCAGGGATACAACTGCAACAAGGAGAGAAGTTCTCGAGTGGTGGAAGTGGGACAGCATCGGTGCAGCCTGTGAACCCAGGTGTGGTGGGTGTCGCTGCGGGACATGCCAGCCAGGAGGAAAGGAAATGACCCTGGCAGAAGAAAGGGAGCTGGACGTGATTAAAGAGGGGCTGCAACTCCTGAAGACCAGGGAGAGGGCTCAGAGTGGCAGAGGGGACCTGAATTCCTGGTGAGGCCGCTAGAAGAATGGCCCATGAAGTCAGCTGCGGAGGTGGCAACCGGGGCCAGAGAGAGTGTGGGCAAGCTTCAAAGAAAGGCATTCTCGGTAATACTCACCAGAGCCCAGTCAAACAAAACCCCTATCCATGACGACACCAGTGGAAAGGACGCAGAGGCTGAGGAGTCCCTAGTTAAGGTTGGCGGATCCCCAGAAACCTCCGAAAGGGAAGAAGCTTGACAGAGAGAAGACCGGAAGGGAAGTTTCGGAGCATTGCTGGTCTGAACCTGGTGAAACCAGAGAGGTTCAGCAGTCTGGCTAGGCTATGTAGAGTGGTCGCATGGGTCCGGCGAGCTGCAGAGAAATGGCTGACTAGAAGAGGCCGAGCGGCGGGTCAAGCAAAGTGGGAGGCAAGAGTCCTGGACAACAGAAAAGTCAAACCTGTGCCTCTGCGGGGGAACCTGGCTTCGGGGTCGTTGAAGATTCCGAAGTGGAGAACTAAGAAGAAGAAACCTCCTCAGACACCACCACCAGAGCAAGGTTATTTAGGTTGGTGGCCTCCTTGGGTCATCCGACCAGGAGGCCAAGTGGGAGGTGTGCTGTAAATTCATGGTTTGTACTGGGTGTATGAGGGTTCAATTAATGGGGTTCAGTTTATGTGAGTGTGACTTTAAATCTGGATGGAGATTCGCGGGGTTTATTGATGTCTTGTAAATAGAGGGGAACATAAATTAGCGTCATTGAGATTGAGGAATCAGGAGAGGCCACTAGTAAGTGTGATTATTATATTTAATGTGATTTAATGTGTATGGGATATGTGTGATCCTAATTCGTGTATTGTTGTTGTCCTTTTTTCTTCTAAGGTTAACAACCTATTTAGATTTCATTAAATCATCAAAACTAGGAGTTGTTTCCGTCCATCTTGATTCCACCCATACTGTCGGGAGATAGACAGTACAGTTTATATTGCTCAGAAAACTTGTGACAAAAACTAAAGGAGATTCTCTATATTTTGGTGTTGGTTTAATTTTGTTGAGAAAGAGATCTGGCTTTTGGTTTGAACTATATAATATTATGTATTTTACTAATTCATCTGACAGCTAGTTACAAGTGAGTTATCACACTAATGCCTCGGTAATGGAACTCTATAAATAGTACATTTTTTAATGCTTCACTTTTGTAGCTCAAGTAGTACTGAATAATAGTTTCTTAGCTTAATTATGACAGGCAAAACCCACCAATTAATATCAAATGAGAATAAGTTAGCATTAAACACTATTTCATCTTACTATCAGAAAGTTACAGCATTGAGTGCTTCAGTTCTCGTAATCAAGTTACATTTCGACAGCAGAAGTTTTTTCCATAGTGCGCTACCTTTACATGAATGAAGGATCTAAAAGCGTTACACACTGTTGCAACATGGCATAATTTGCTATAAACACTTCCTGTCTGATGATTACTTTAATATCTGAGATATGAAACCGATATCCCTCCTACAAATACAAGCACAATTTACACAATCACATTTTGTGTCTTTTTTTGATACTTGTATTCTTATTTTTATATATCCCATTCTTTAATTTTGCCAACACTATTACGTTTTGTAATCTTGGGTATGCTATTACAATGCCATCGGCCTCTTCCTGGGTATATATATGATTTGTTATATTTTGTTTTATTATGCATTTTTAAACTATGGATGTACGTACAAAGTTGTTAACCACAACATTTTAGAGATGTAAACTGTTAAACTCCATTTCAGCATGATGGTAAGTCATCAGCCAGAAGTTAGAGCCAAATTTGAATGATAATTTCTTCTTAATAAATGATCAAACCATTCTTAAAGTGAAATGTCTTCAACATAAAGTGAGGACAAATTGAACCAGATGATGCCGCTATAAGAGCAATGTCTGTCCATGGCTGAGGGTTATAGGACATTGTCGCTGGTGGAGAGAGTATAGATAAGACTGTGCGGAGCCGACAGTGAGTGATGTGCTGCCGGTCATTCAGACACTCGGAGATTGGCGTCTCCAAAGGCTTAAGGAGCAGAAGGAGCACGCAGGGGTTAGACTAAACAAAGCCCTGTCCACCCCAGGCCTCTCTGGGGACTACAAAGCTGAAGCTGCTCCTCTCAATACTCCCAGAATCCAGAGCAGCGCTCGGAGTAGGAGGCAGGTAAAGAGTTCAGATTATAAACTAACACGTATAATCACTGCCGTATTTTCTTTGAGGAGATGATCAACATCCTGTCACTACAAAGAGGGACTGATCTCCCACAAACTAGTCCTGATTAAAAGCAATCCACTAAAGCACAAACAACGTATTCAACATCACTTACTTTTTTTCACCTCACAGTATTTCCATGTTTTTACCTTACCTTTTTTGGAAACTTTTCTTCTGGTTATATTTCAGTAAAACATTGATTTTATTTCCAAATGCCTTCCTGGTACTAATACAAAGATATCTCGAGCATCTACATCAATTCATCTTCACTCATTCTCTGATCAGATCATGTATTCATATTAACCGAGGCAAAGTTGTTGCAAGCTTTTCTGTGTTAAGATATCATTTTGGAAAATGTTGGCATCTGTTGTCGAAAAAAAAACAAGCTTTGTAGAAATCATAAAACTTTTTTTGCAAGGTAAGGTACGGAAATTGCTAATATTTTCTATCAACCAAAACCAGGCATGTATTTGGCACCAATATGAAACTAAATGTAAAATGATACTTAGCCCTAGGTATGTTTCTTGATAATAATTGACTAGTGTGAGAGCCAAAAAGGGTATCGTATAAATTGAATAGACTTAAAAAATATATACATGTTGAGATTAAGGGGCTGGTTTTGATCTACAGCATGCAACGGTGAACATGGTGATGTTATTACTCTTTAAAAAAAAGTGGGCCTCAACAAAAGTCTCCATCCAAAGTCCAGTTCAATTTTCTTTAAACAAGCTGATATTTTAGATCAACTCATTCCATATATCTTATGAAGATTGGTATTCCAAGGTCCAGCGTTCTCCTCTCACAATATTTGTACAGTTTAGCCTGCTATAGTGATTGCGTACATATCTTTAATGTGCAGTGTGTGTGTGTGTGTGTGTGTGTGTGTGTGTGTGTGTGTGTGTGTGTGTGTGTGTGTGTGTGTATGCCACTGACAGTTTAGAGCCGCAGAGCTAAAACAAACTACAACATGTGGAATCATCTCACGTAAGAACCCGTGGCACCAGACTCATCGAGACAAGCCTGAATGGCGAGCTCTGTGAGAATCCGGTCTGCAGCTCGAATTCCTTTCAGTATTTGTGAGACGGCTTAATAACTGTAGAATTAAACTAATTACAAACACAAAGTTAACTCTCAGGCTCGGGAGACCCTGAGAGTTTGGATCCCGGCCTATCTTCTGCCTCCCAAAGCATGCAAACTAAATAACCAGATTAAATGGAGGTAGATTGAATAATTTATGTACACGAGTGTTATTATGTTAACTCGGTCGTGCTTGTGGATGCAGGCGCTACATTACAGAGCCAAAGTGAAATCAATCAAAACAAAATGCGGGGATGCTGCTTTGGCACTAACGCCAAGTGTGCGGTGCAGTCGATTAAGATGCATTTCTCCAGGAGAAAGTGAAAGAGCTTCTGTTGCCATGGCTGCTGCTGCCATCAAACACTTCTGACTCCTGCCGGTATGTGTGGATTCCAGGGCAAAGCCGTAATGAGCAGAGACATTAATGATACTGCAAGATTTGCTCCCACTACAGCCCGGATTACTGCAGTTTACTGGCTTTGTATATACTTTTTCAAGCGTAAGTCAAGAAAAAAATACAGATCAGACAAAGAGTCAATCAGAGCATTACTGGAAAGCAGGGAGAGGATGTGCAGTCATGACGTCTCATAACACTCGTTGTGTTCAGAGATCAGGTCAGGTTAGGTCTTCCAACAGCTTAAAAAAAACTAAGGTTCACCCTCAGGTTGACATTTAGCTTTTTATGGATAAAGCACTGCATTGTGCGCATTCAGGAGGCAAACCATAAAAAAGGGGACGTTTCTAGCAGCAGCCCATGAATTATATCCATTACCATGGGTTTGATAGTGTGGAATGAACAACAGAAGAATGATAATAACTGTAATATTGTCACAGCCATTGTGTGTCCTCCCCCGACTCCCACTTTGTTTGTGAAAGGCGACGGTATGAGGGTGACTGGCCTTTGATTCTGGGAATCAGTAAATCAGTCTGCAGGCTACAATGAGACATCTCATTTGAGGTATTTGTGTATTTTGGGTTTATTGGTCCCAAAATGCCCCCCATCCATCTCTGACCAACACTTTTTTTTTTACTAGGGAATACACTGTTGAGAAGTTTATAGAAGAGCACTTAAGTTCACAGACGGGTTTACTGCTGGCTCCGTACGCTCGGTGTGAAATAACAAACATTTCTCTTTAAACTGTTTTACTGCTCAATAGAAAGTGTGGGGTTACTGAAACCCACATAGCAGCGAAGACACACCGATCCATATCTATATTTCATAAAAAGAAAACTCTTCCTCCCTTGGTGTCTCGACATACTGCAGCACAATGCCATTATTAGTTAATTTGATCATTATCAAACCACAAAGTGCTACCTAAGGCATTTAAAGAAAATTAGGTACAAAAATGATATGACTCACACATGATTAGTATGTCAAAACATTTAGTCATAAATATTTAGAGCTTCTAATTGCAGTCAAAAAATATTTCTAATTACGGGCTATGGGGATAAACATTTGGTGTTAAGAGTTGTCATGGCAAGGACTCAGATCATTGGTGGTTATTGGGGACCGTTGAACAAATGCCAGAATAAAATGTTTTAGAATACAATTTATAAGGGATTAACATTTTAACATAACCGAGCAAAGAGTCCGGTGTTATCTTCATCGACACAGGCTTTTGTGGCGGGATTATGTGCCTTTACACATGGGGGACTTTCTTTTCTTTAAACAACCCAGAATATTATTGGGGAAAGGGCGACAAATAATTTTCTGGATTTTTTTTTTTAGCCAAAAAAGGCATCAACCAATCACTTCATTCGGAATAGACATATTAAACATGAGGTATATAACAAACAAGGAGGCTATTTCGTCCCAAATATGACCGCCCTCAGACAGACAGCAGATCTACTCCTTCTGTTGCTATTTTTCACAATAAAAAGCCCTAGAGATATAACATTGTAATGACGTTTATTGGTCAGTGTGACCTGGTGAGAAAAGGCCTTGAGAAATGGAAAAATCATCACGGAAAGAATGCCAGAGAAATTATGGGAAGCTTGGAGAAGTAGTCAATGTACACACAACAACTCCTCAACAAGTGTCTTCAATCAACACATGGACATATTAAAAGTGTCACTACTATAGCCAAAGCTGCAGCAGATCCATGTTGAAAATGACAAATACATTGACACTCGTGATGATTTGGTCAAACATACCCAGTTTCTGCTAATTTGCCAATGATGACTGAATATTAAACTGAACATAAAATGAAGTTTGATTATCAGATTACAGTTTAAAGCCATTATGTATACTCTGACCTCCTTTGGTTTCCCAAGTGGTAAAAAAGAAAAGAGCTGATTTAACCTCGCTTTTTCTCATTTTAACACAAACAAAAATAATGTTAAGTTTTATTTATGCTTTGACAGCTTCAGTACAGGAAGTGTGCTCCACAGTTAAAACCACCTACTAAACCTCTCATGATAATCGGTTTGCGATTATCATGAGACTTCTTTGCAACACGACAAGTCACAGGTCAAAAGTGTGTTTCGTTTTTCAAAGAGAAAAACGTCACATTGTTTTACTGCAGGTCGAACATTTCTTTACTGTTTCTTGAGGGGTATTAGTGTGATTTAGTCTAATCCAAATAATCACTGAAGGCAAAGCAGCGCTCCAAGAAAAGCACTTAGGTGGTGCCAGCGCAAATCATGCTATTTATCATTCCTTGGTAAACATGTCTCTGCATTACAGGCATTTCTAACCAACACCCTAATCTTCTGGATGCTTCACACCTTATTCCATTTCAATAAGACATTTAGAATATAAGCACGTACTTTGGTTGTATGAGTATGGTTCAGCAAAAGAAAAGAAAAATCATTTGCTTGAAAGATAATGGCATAATTTGAGCTGTGGGATCCTGGCGAAGAATCAACCCAGGAGCCAATTAGCAATCACACTCAATCAAACAGTGTAGCAAGAGATCATGGAGAAAACATCCTGATATTCTCAAGACAGTGCTGGGTGTTTAAACAAAGTGTACGACACGTTGTGCTGCGTGTTCCACTTCTTGGAAACTGTGCATGCCACACTTTTTAACTGTCCGTTGATGACAAAGAGCGGAAAACTGAGAAAGCTGAGAGAGAAAGCACAGATCCCTCCTCTGCGTATCCCGCTTCACCTCCTTTACGCACAGCCATTCATGCTGCTTTGTTTCAAGCTGCTTGGCTGACTACAGGTCTGGCCTGCTGATTACAGTGATAGACATGGAGGAATCTGGCGCTGGCTGCCAGAAACCACAGAAGAAAAAGGAGAGGACCGGTAAGGAGAGGTAAACACAACTAGTCCCTCCTTGGTATGCAGGGCTTATGTTGGCCCGGAGAGGAGCTGCGACTCAGAGGAGGTGCCAGTCTGTGGTATGCTCAGTAGAAAACACAATTATTTTTAATGAACGCAAAAAAAACACCCAAGAAAACAAATAGCAGCGATTAACCGTGCAGTCTGAGCAGCCTATGAGCATTTCTGTTATGCAATCAAACCCATACTAGCACAGACAAGCAGCAGAGTTTAGCCTTTTAAATTAAGTAATGTATTCATTGTACATGAACTGTAAAAAGGTGAATTTCCTAATTGTCCTAATCTGCCTTCCACTGTATTTTGAAAACTACTAACAGGAATTGATGCACTGATGCACTACAAACTTTACAGGATAGGCGTTGGTGGATGACTAAGTCATTATAGGTACCATTTAAGAGTGCTTCATGTTTCCAAATTGCCTTTCGCAGCTTTTAGCTCCATTGTTACATATTTTTTTCTTGTAATCTGTTAGTCCACCATACATCCGTACTAAACCAGCTACAAATAAACATTTAGTTTTTTTCACATTCCCATTAATCCGGTAATTTTCACTAAGAACTGAGCTTTCTAAAAATAACCTTAAACTTCTGCCTCGTTGTTTAGAGTGTAGTAGATGATGAAAACAGAGCTTTTGGAAAACAAGGACGTAAGCCTGGTCAGTGATTCACTAAATTACAAACACCCAAGTTTTTTGTTTTGCCTTTTAAGATGTGTCTTTTTCTTAAAGATCATACAAAAATGATCCCATCACTGGTTAAACATTTATGAGTTTAAATCAGTATCAACTGCTTGTTAAAGAGGACATACTATGCTCATTTACATGTTCATCAGGGCGGGGGGGTTGGTGACCACCACTTAAGTCAGTGGTCACCAACCAGTCGATCGTGATCGACCGTGTGGTGCGGGTAGATTGCGCACCGTTAAAAAAAGTAACAAAAGAAAGAGAACTAAAAAACATAATAATAATGTTTTTAGATGTAAACCTATCATCCACCTGCCCGTTAGCAGGTGCCACTTGATTGATGTATCTTTGAGACATTCCCTGTCGCTCCCGGAAATAATAGACTGACTGAATGTGATGCTGCATATTTTTGAACTCACTGCACTTGTAGATACCAACTACAACATAATGAACATATTTCACCGTGATTTAATTGTAATACACGTTTCAAAATGATGCCGAAGTAACTACATACTGATACCGGTTAGTAAAAACCATGAATTAATGCTGTGACAAGTGTGCAGACAAGACGGCAGGCGAAAAACCTTTTAAAATACGTGTTTTCTGAATGGAGATCTGATCGATCAGGCTAAGCTAACGTTGTAGCTGCTCCGTCCACACTCACAACAACATGTTACAGACACAGATACAACAGCGACAGTATTCGCCATGACACAGACAGTCTGTGGTTTGTTCATGTTTAACTTTTCTCCAGTTTCTGAACAGATATGAGGAGCTGTGAGCTCTGTGAGCTCTGTGTGCTAACAGCTAACGGATGCTGTTTTGGTTTTCTGGTTCAACGTCAGTGACGGCAGGCTGAGATCCTCACCACTGATTGGCTACCGCGCGAACGCACCAAATGATTTGATGTAATTCAGATGCAATTAGCCTACAGAAAAGGCCTCCAATTCTTTTTCACTCAATACTGAAATAGTAGATCTCGCCTTTCACCAAGGCCTGATTAAGTGTTTGTACACAGCATTCAAAGGTTAATTAGAGTTTGACTGGGTAAAATGCACAGTAAAGGTGATCACACAACACGAAGAACTAGAATCAGCAGTCTGTCAAACTGCTTATCACAAGTTAGCGCTGATGCACAGTTGTTGTTTACCATCCACAAGAGAATGACGAAAAGTGATCCTGTTGTTTCAAAGGAGATAGAGATTAAACAAAAAAAACATGTAAAAAAAACGACCAACAAATCATGTACTAAAGTCAACGTCAACCAAAAATGTGCAATATAAGTATCTTTAGTCTGCCATTCATATTCCGTGAGTGGCTGAAACAATACTTCCAAAAGAGAGGCCTTTCATTAACCAGGTACAACACACTGGCCCTGTGAAAAGTTCTTCCAAGAAATACGATGGAAAAATAGCTTCCAAGATAGAGATACACTTTAGATCCCAGATAATCTTAAAACATTAAGATGGCGTAAATGACAGTTGAATGTTGGTTACTATTTAAAAAAGGAGAAATACAATAGAAAGAAGTGCAAGTTGTTAAATAAACAGCATTACTCAATAGATGATATCCAAACTACTTCACCTAAGACTTCTTTTATAGAAAACCACTCATCTGAGTAACCACCAAAGCTTTGTACAGTTTGATGATTTATTATTCACTGAGGTTGAATTACCTCCTAATGTTCCGTGTTTGATTTACTAGAGAGAAATACAGCTGTGCTGCAGATACTAATACTGACATCTATCTGAAGTTGGTCGACTGCATTGAGAACTGCATTATGTGTAGCCTGAAGATGAATGATAGGAAGACATTAGGACATTATCAACTTGTTTTTCTCTTGGTTAAAATAACTTTCATTAAATGACATGCAAGTAGACCGGCTGACTGTATCAATGTTCTTTTTCTTTTTCTGGATTCAGCGGTAGGACTGGAGGTTGAACGTTTTATAGTGAAAATAAAAGAAACACTGAACCGAGCCAAAAAATGTTTCCAATGAAACTTAAGTTTTCTTATTACAATACAGGAAGTTGTTTTTATATGGTCAAAAACACTAAAGAAGAGTGGGAGGCACTAACCACTACTGTTAGAGTACACAAAGATATCCATGACAAGGAATGCATAACTTATATCATATTTAGAACAGAACAAAAACTTAAGACTATTTTTATTTAGTTTTTCTATAAATATTAATGCATTTAGCATGTCTGTTTTGTTCAAAAATAATTTTGTATCAGTACAAAGACTCATTATACTAGAACTTCCAAAATCAATACACAGCACTATGGTGTGTAGTTTTCTATTGATGAACGGAAAGCAAAAAGCAACAACATTCTGAGAGCTACTGCTAAGTCGTAGAAAGTGCCATTAGATGCACACAGAACGGTCTCTTGAGTTTTAGATAAACATAATGATAAACACCTTCCACCCTCAGTGGTATATGTTGGCGCAGGGGGGCAAAAGCTACACAAATGTCACACTTTAAGGTAAGTTACAGCCAGCACGTTGGCTGTGTTATATTTTGCAGTGCTCCTGACCCCCCTCCAAACATTGGCTTTGCAGATATTGCAAACAGCCGTAGAACTTGTTGGCGTAGAAAGCGTGAAATACCTCCAAACAGCTGACATGTTTGTTGTAAGCTCCCTCAGCTCAGGGCTTTGCACGAGGATAAGGAGTAGCCAGCCTGGGAAATCCGTGGGATAGAACATTTGGCTGTAAAAGCCCATTTTTGGGTGTGTCTGGTATGATGTAGAAAAACATATAAGCTTTGTTTTCTATGTTGCATAACTGCAGAACGGTCCATTACATCATATTGTATTTTTTAAACATAGGAATTTTGCATTAGCTTGCATAATTGGTCAAAGGTTTCTTATGAGTCTAGTGCAAGCATTGATTTGAAGCAGACGCTAGTGTGTATGTAAACTGACAAATGTGCCTTTAGATGGGTACACATTGACAGTATAACCCTGCCTTAACCCTCCTAATGTCTTCGTTTCCCCCCCCCCCCTTACTTTGGTGTTCTTGTTCAAATGTAACCGGTCCTGTTTTAACTGCTATTACATTAACACAAAAACCATTAATTATCACCATATTTCATTTAACACCCTTTCAAACTGTAAATATTGTATCAGACTACTGGCATACATGAACAACTGCAGTAAATATACAAAGAATAGACACTGAACATGTATTGCGTGTGCCAGGTGTGATCCATGTGGGGGGATGGGCACATAAGAGCGGGAAATGTATCAAATTGTTGTGTGTGTGTGTGTGTGTTTCACATGGGGGATTGGGCACATAAGGGGGGGAACACATTTAGAGTATGTGTATATGTGTGTGTGTGTGTGTGTGTGTGCGTGCGTGCGTGTGTGTTTTATCTGATCCGGATGGTTAGTAATTCCTTTTCTTTATGGGAACCGGGAACACCATGGGTGTTACAAAGTTGACTAAATCATCCAAAGAAAGTGGTGATCAGCAATTTAATATGTTCAAATGTCTTCTGTGAAGGATATCATAAAGCCTTAATGCAATCGAATGAAAAACAAAAAAGTTATGATTGATGAAAGTAGTAAATCGGTCAGATTTGACCCGAAGACAACAGGAGGGTTAATGGGAAGAATTGACAATACAAATATCTCTAATTTGTAATAGGTGAACTTATGAGAAATGTGCCTTATGTAAACTGACGTACTTGCACTATGACACTTGTGGTTAAGAAGAAAAAATGGTCAGCCATTAGTGGCCATTAGCCATCACAGGAAATAACTTTCATTCTCTGATGGAGGAGAGAAGAAAATAAATTCAAGCACTGAAATTGGTTCCCTCCAATTTTCCTTCTCTATAAAATGGGCTCACGTTGAGCTTTCATGTGAATCTTCATGCATAATGGAGCAGAGGGCCTACCACCAAAATAGAGCTCATTTGCACAGTGTGTGGAAGAAAAAGGAGAAGAAAACACATAAAAGCCCATTCAGGGTCAAAGATTCCCTTGAGTACACCAATATCTCTAATAGCAATCTATTACAAATCACTTTGAAAAACCACGTTGAAAAATAGAATTCCAAGCGGGGCCATTACTTTGTTACCTCTGGCAGACAGAGAGGCACCTGGGAAATCTGAGCTGACGTTTAAGGGGGGCAGCAGTCCAGCAGAAAAACGATATCACTTTCTTAAGCTAATTAGCCCTGTATATTACCAATCAAAAGAACCTCACTCTGAAACACAACGGCTAGCCAAGAAATATATTTGTCTTCCATTTGTGGAAGACTGGCAGTGGAAAAACTCCAGGGTTGAATATTATTCACCCAAGACATTCCAGGGGATAAAATGTTGCATTCAAGCGTCTGATTCCTGTCGCTGCTACCACTGTTATTCCCAAACAGACGGATGAGAGCTTTGTTGAAACTTGATCTCATTATTTCAGATCGAATCAGTTAGTTCAAAACTGGATTCAAGCTATGACAAAGGCACTGGAGTCTGATAGATAAGGACTGATGACAGTGACATTTTACTATTATTCATTACATTATTCTGAAATTAAAGCTTTACATATTTTGAAATAATACTACAAAAAGGAGCCAACTCTGATAATAATTGATTTGTTCAAATGTATTTCATCACATTTTAACTTTAGTTGATATATGTCGATACATGCTGAAAGAGTCACAGCAGTCTTAGAATTGGTTTGCCATCTTGCTTATACTACTTAAATGTAACAAGTATTGCAGTATTACTGAAGGCACTGAGGTGTAGAATGATATTACTTTATATGAAAGGAAAATAGCATTTTCTATTTGACTTCCCATACTTTCCATGTCTTTATTAATATCATCTAATATAGAGAAGTTATTTTATTTAAGTAAATACTCTCATTTTGAACAGTATATTTGAAGATAGAGTGTTTCCCCTCTTGATTATGGCTGTATCCAACTTTATTATGTATTTATTTAATTTTTTTGATGACTATATTGCCTTCAGATTTATTTGTGTTGTACTTTATGTATGCACGCCACGTTACCGAACAAACTAATGTAAATTAAGGTATTGAGTAATTCACCGGAGAGTTTAGGGTTATAGTCTTTCCTTCATAAAGTGTAATGTGATGGTCTTAGTAAATAATAAGCCACATTTTAACCAGTCAATGACAACTTCCACCAGCAGAGGGCGTAAAAACATCAAAAATCTGTCTGAGCTGTCAGCTGGTTACAGTTTGGAGCTGATGCATCCTTGAATTGGTCTGCTTTGTGTAAAACAGATACATATTTAATGCAAAATCAATTTGACAAAATAAAAACAAATGTATCTCTTTCTAGTCCGAAATTGTATTTGCATCATATACTTTATTAGGGTGTTTGTTAAACATTATACACCTGATTCACCTCACGTGTTGTATCAGCAGTTTTATAAAACACATGCTGACTATACCATAAAATTAAAACTATGAGGCCACACATTACAAAAAAGAAGAAATCGTAAAGGATGTTTTCCCAATGTAACATGTTCAATTTTATATGTGGCATAGTCTTCATTATCACCATTTGTTTCTCCATCTCTGACCTGATGAAATTCATCTTTAAAGTGAGGACGTCATTTCACTGAACAAGCTAAAGAGAAAACCGTAAATGAACATCTCAGTGTTTGTTTGGTGGGAGGACCTTGGATAGTCTTAGAAACCTATTTCAAGTTCAATTCAGCATTCTGGTGCACTTTAAGAGGAATATCAAAAGTTACATTTAAAGAGCCTTCAACATTTGTAACATTTCAGCATTAAGATGTCTAAATAAAGACTAAACTGATAAAAGTTGTCGAGTAGCGAACTTGCATTATTCAAAATAGATAAGAAATAATGTCGAAAATGTATATTCCCTTTGAGAAACTGTCAGTTATGCCAGACGTTGTCACAAGTTGACCTTTTATCCGGTATAAACTATTCTTTCAAATACAACTTTCCAATTGTTTCCCATTGTTCTCATCATTAACTCTATATTTTAAGGATCATAGTTGCCAAATATGTCGGAATCTTAAAAGAACCACAAGCTGAGCATACGTTAGCAGCAAATAAAACAAAAGTCACAACCTACTGTACCTGCAACATTATTTGAATCCTAAAACAATGGTTAATGTGGGGAAAACTTCTGTGTAGCAATGCAGGAGGAGTCACCGACTCAAAGGAGAACAGGGGAGAGCTGGAGCTTTGATGTCAAACACTGATGGTTTATTAGGAGCTTCGGCCGGAGAGTTCACGAAACAAGTCAAAGAGCCAGAGGTTCTGAGTTCACGGTAGAGTTGCCACGTTAATTCTGAAGAACTCCACCCCATACCCATGTATTTAGCTAGTTCACATAGAATAATCAACATTGTGCATAACAAGACAGAATCATAACACCTCTATCAACTGACGCCAACAGGCAGGAACAGGGAGACGAAACACTGAGAGCACAGCAGCCAAGGCTACAGGTGCGTGTGCTCAGTCAGGACAGTATGAACTGATAAACTAGGTCAAAGTTATGGGCCTTGGAAAATATTTCCCCAACAGTTAACACCATTAACTTCGATGAAGGCCAGGAGCTGTCTCTCTTTTTAAATGTTCTTTAATAGTGCTAGGACTCTCTTACCCCCTAAACGCACCAGGAATGTCTGCGCTGCGTTACGGCCGCGCGGCGGCATTCGCGCGGCGGCATTCGCGCGGCGGCATTTGCGCGGCGGCATTTGCGCAGTGGCGTTCACCGACGACAGGTGTTCTTACTTTTATGTAGTTGACGGAGAATTTTTACTTTACACGACACTGTTCAACACGTTATTCTGCTTCACTCTTTAACAAAACAACCGCGGATGTCTTGAAAGAGTCTTTCGCTAAAGATTTTTGAAGATATCCATGTTCTTGCGACACAAATACTACGCTTCCTATGTTTTGGTGCGGACTGCGTTCACACCAGCAATGAACCGCTCCAGAGTTCACTAGCAAGCGCTCCGAGACCACCTATTTTAGCGGACCAGAGTCCGGTTGTTTAGTTCACTTAAGAGGTCTCGGATTGTGTTCACACCGACCCAAATGAACCGCACCAAGCGGCTAAACGCACCAGGGTTCGATTCAAGCGGACTATACAAGGCAGGTGTGAACGCACCCTTAAACCACAACAAATGTTTATCTGGATAGAACCACATGAATAGAGTCAAAGCAAAGACTCATCTCCATTATATTATGCCAGACAAACAGTATGGAGGGAAATAAAATACAACAGTCCACCAACATCTTCAAAACGACCCCGGCAACATGACCTCATAGGAAACAAAGAGCATCTTCTTCCCTCAGGAAACATCTGGTCCAACACTTCATTTCCACAACTGATCAAAAGAGGCAACAAAAACAGGGCGTGTCACCGCATGATTTGACTTTTAAGTCTGTGGTGGAGAGTAATCAGGAGGATAATAGGGGCAACAAGGAAATGACCCTGTAATTCATTGTTTCCACTGAGCACTCCTGTGAGGCAGCAAGAAGTGCAGGACATATACTGTGTATATCATACCTAGTATAACAAATAATCTACCTCTAACAGATATGATGCAGTCTCATAACATAATATGATCAAAACTTTACTTTATAGAAACACTGAACTTCAATGTCAGTTGTCTCTCAATCTGAAGTGCTTTATCAAACCAAAACACTAAACAATATCTGTACAAATGTGAGGATTTGCAGCTTTTCTCCATTTAATATGGCTGGAAATTGAATTTCTTTGGATTTTTGACAGTTAGAGACGTCACCTTGGTCCTGGGGGAAGTGATCATTCTGACATTTAAAAGACCAAACACTTACAAGTTACAACTCATCAGATTTATTGACAAAAACAAAATGGTGGAGGAAGTATTCAGATCTCTAAACAAAAGACAACTAAACAAAATGCTTGAAAGATTTGACAATTACAAAATAATGTATAGCCTACATTATTTGGCCAAATGTATATTGTATTTGGAAGCTTTCTCCACACATTTGGTCTAGTGGTTGATTATCATAGTTTGGGGTTTTAAGTCTTACAGCAGCAGCTCATTGAGAACCATGGTTTTGGAAAAATACATAATATTACCTCAAATTGCTGTAGTATTATATGTTCAGTTTATAGTCATAACTTTGTTTTTTAGATTATAGTTGCAACCAGGGAAACTATGAGAAGTGTCTCATAAATACTCGTTACCTTGGAAACAGTATTCAGTGTAGTTTAACAACATTTTGGTTGTCAGGAATTTATCTTAATAAACAGGCATAAACTGGAGCTAAACTAACACCCCAGAAGCTAACATATAAAGTAATATTTCCTAAAACGCTATAAATGTATTCATTCATTTCATTCCTGTTCACACTCAAAAGTGATCAGTTTAACAACATAGCAAGTAAAACGGTTTTTTGTAATTATCTAAACAATTGTTGTGCTATTTAGAAAGCTAAATCAAGCTAGCTCTGTTTGCATCTGTCAGATTCAAAGTGTATTGGAAAGCTTTCTGGCTGTCATTAGCAGGCTCTGAATATTTGTCATCTTGACCTCAGCTGCCTTTCTGCCTCAGGTATAGCCTTCTCCTGACTTGACTAGACAGAGGGTTTTTTGGAACTATTTTCTGTCACAACCAGCAACAAAAATACAGAGTAGCCACTAGCCAGTTAGCTAGCTAAGAGTGGGCAGGTATAGCTAGCAGGCTAACGTTTAGGTTTAAAGTTAAACAGCTAGAAAATAAACAATTCTCATCACAAACTAATTATAAAAAGAGTATACAACCACTTACCCACATTTTTACTGTAAGCATTATTCCATGAACATATTGTCAGTTAACATAATACAGGCAACATTTGGTTCTTACCTGCAGCAGCACCTCCACCTGGTCAGGATATGTGTACCGTGAAAGTCTCGCGCACGCTAAGGGGCTGTCTCTAAATGTGCCTGCGCGCGAATGCAAAAAAGTAAATACTACAGTAATGTAATACGTTTGTTTTAAATATTATGTATTTCTCTTAAATGTGAGAAAGCGCTGTAGAAGTTATAGAAAAAGTTATAAATTATTTTCAGTATGATGAATGAAGGAAAATAATCCATAGATGTATTATTTGTTCTCGAGTGTCAATAACTGTCCATATACTCAGTTGGCGTGATTTTTGTTTCTGCAGTTCATATTATATAAAAGGGACATTTTTGAATGCAATTGAACACTAGGCCTATACATATTGTTCGAACTTAATTGAACCAAAGTCATTCACTTGCTAAGAAAAATAAGGCTTTAAACATTTCCAATCAATATTCACAGTTATTATAATGTCCACCCCATTTATATCAATGAAGGCTCAAAACACAAACACCAGCCTGTATAACAAATACACCTCAAAAGCACCACAAACCACATCTTACAACATTTTTGTGAAAATAACATCAGCATTAAACGGTTTCACACAGTAAATCAGACCGACTTTATGCAGGTTTGTAGCCTTTATTTAACCAGGTGAAAAGATCTCTTTTTCATGGGTGACCTGCAATTTGGTAGAATGTATTGCAGGTCTGTTGTATTATAGTGAATTAGTTTCAGTAAGTAACTAATAAACTGGCAACTGGGTGTATAAACGGTATTCAAAATGTCAATGGTAAACACTATATTGGTGATTAGTGTTGCTAAGGAGGACATCATGTGCTAAGGTTACCATTTACTTGTAAAGCATCATTGTGTGGTAGTGGATGTAAGATAATGGAATGCTTCAGAAAAACAATAGACAGTTAACTACATTTAAAATGAAAGTTTATTTATTTCAATCACATCACTATTACACAGTAATAGGCCTTAATTGTGTAGATTAAACCATATTCACCTCAACTGTAGCACTGAGGTACAGCCTGAGTATTATCTCAGATAGTGTACCTTCGATCATTTGCGCCCAAAATCAGCATAGAGTATCATAAAATAATTTTTGCATAACAAATAAATCCATGAAAATGAATCACAAGAAGCCCATCGAGTGGCATTCCTCGAAAAGTACAGATTTGTAACTTTCACTACATTATAACTGATGAATGAATTACAGCCAAATGAAATTGTCACGGGCAAGATTGCAGTGTGACTTAATCATACAGTACAAAGAATCACATTATATTGCACATGTAGAGTTAAGAATCTAAAAAGATGTTAAAGTTAAAATGTCCTATGCAAGAAGCTGCAACCAAGGATTCAGTTTGTCCTGTGCATGGTTGGCAACTCTTTTCCAATAAAAGTAGCTAGCACTAGCTCAAAAAGTTGCTAAAAGTCACCACATGGAGCAATACAAACATTTGCATATACATTAAAAGTAACGGTTGTGCTTGATAAAGAGTGTTGCTGAGTATCATTGGAAATTGACAATATATTGAAATAATATAATTGGAAAAGAAAATATAATACAATTGCATATGTTACTTGCTTTTTCACTGATGATCTGAATAAATTGCTAAAACTTGGTGCTAGTTATTTCTAGTAGTGGCCAGTCAAGGCACCAATAGTAATACCACAGGGGGGGTTTAGTTGTCCTTTTCCAATTTAAAATTCCTACAAGCTCAAAAATGCTGTAGTGACTGGAGCTTACAAACAGTGATTGCACAGAAAAGATAATACAGTATTGATCAATAATGACACATCATTGATTTCCCAGCAGCCTAATGAGTGTGGCCGATCATGCCTGAGTCAAGAGCATTACATTGCATTTCGCTGACGCTTTTATCCAAAGCGACTTACAATAAGTGCGTTCGACCAACAAAATACAAACTTGAAGAAAACAGAATCATATAAGTACATCAGGTTTCATAGAGCAACATTTCAAGTGCTACCCAACTGGCTTTAGGTAAGCCAGTCCTTTATTAGTATATAAGTGCTTTGTTAATAGTTCTATTGCTCGAAGTGGAGTCGAAAGAGATGAGTTTTCAGTCTGCGCATGCTACAACAACAAGTAGTAGCCCACATCATGCCAAATTCACCCCATACGGAAACATCATATTTGATCATACAGCATCAGAATACCTCCCAAGACTGAAACAAGAAAAATAAAATTGAGTCCTTGTGCATGAGCCATTGTGCCGTCAGTTGCATTCATTTCTTCGTGCAGAATTTGCTGTAGTTGCTACAGGCCTTCTGCATGTCTGTTAAGAAACCTGGAACCCCAGTCTGTTAAAGACAAACAGAAAAAGAGCATCTATCAGGGAGTATTATGAACAGATGTGCAGAGAAGACACACCCAGGTGGGGCAACAAAGAGAGGAGCTTGTTGACATCATCCTGGAACACATCTGCTAACAATAATGATGGAAACCCATAAAACAGGCCGAAGGACGGAGCTCTCAGGGCCTGGGAGAGAACCCTTTAAACACCCTCTTTAAAGTAGATCCACGACGAATGTGTTCAACTTACAGTAGTGACGTATTGCTTGAATAAAATGGTTTCTTCAAACTTACATATGTCAGAGAAAGTATTCCTTTAAATTACATTTATTAAGATGCTTAAAATAAAGTTTCCCTGTCATCGGTTTTATTGTTAACAATGTTGTCCTCTTACTCTGAACAACAACAGCAGCAGCATTAAATGCTGTATGATGAGATATTCTTTGGTTGGAACAAATGTGAAATTCCACTCATAGAAGCAAACAATCACCCTAAGGTCCGTTACACACTAGAAAAGAAAATACTTACATCTGGCTAGATGCATAGAAACTCTTATTTTGGTGGAAAAGGGGTATTAGACATCAACATTTATAAATATTCCACTATTTTGTGGCCTTCTGGTGTGTCTAAAATAGTCTCAAGAGTGGATTAATCTAGAAATGGCTGAAATCAAATTTTGAATTTCCAGTTTTTTCAGCTAGGTGTGTTGTCTTGCAGTAGAAACCAGAGATGGAGTACTCGAGTCCTGGACTCTGACTCGAGTCGGACTTGAGTGCCGATTTTCGGGACTCGTGACTCGACTCGGACTCGCGCACTGATTGACGCGACTCGGACTTGGACTCGTGAATTCTCGCACAGGATGACTTGGACTCGGACTCGGACTCGTGAATTCCCCCCCCCCGATAAATCTTTATCGGTAAACTGATTTAACCCGTAAAAGTTCCTTCAAAATAAGAGTCCCGATCTTATTACTATCAAAATAAAAGTGCAAAACGAAAACTTTACCATAGGAAAATATTGGCATACAAATATAATCACTTCTCTAAAAAGGTAACTCATTTTAAATATAGTTTATTTATATATAATAATAATATTAATATTAGAAATAAGCTTTATATTTGTATAGCACCTATTACAAGAATTGTAGCCAAACTCGCTTCACAGCAGTTCAATAGACAGGATAACAGCAATGTAGAGGAGCAGCTACATTTCAAAACATATATCCACGAAGATTAATACATGAAGACTTGTGACTCGGACTTGACTTGGACTCTTCTTAAGTGACTCGGAATTGGACTCGGACTCGAACACAGGTAATGATGACTCGGACTCGACTTGGACACTCCTTGGGTGACTCGGACTTGGACTCGGACTCGACTACGACTCTCCCTTGGTGACTCGGACTTGGACTCGGACTCGAAGAGTGGTGACTCGAGGGTGACTTGGACTCGTGAATTGGTGACTTGACTACAACACTGGTAGAAACATATAATATGTAAATGACAACAGATGAGTCGCAAGTTTGGCTGAATAATTAAAGAGTAAAGTTGGCCATGGAGAACAGGATGGTACAATTGTTTGTCCCCAGTGTTGTGGATATTATCACATGTGACATATTATAAAACAAAGTTAGAGATGTTCTATTTTTTCCAAATGTGTGTGCAGCTAACAGATCTAAGGAAGCAATATCTCCATAGGCAACCATTCAAATCCGCTTCTTTGCAGAAAAATATCTCCAAACAAATCTAGTGTACATAAAGTAAACTCACATCTTCTTAAAGCTTAATTGTTTATTTACTTCCAAAACTTGAAAATGTAAACAACCTACAGACTGAAATGCTCCAACCAGTCATGCTAAATTACCCTTTACTAATCCCAATGAGGACATTATTTGCATGTAATCCATTTGTAACTGTTCAGTGAGGCCAAAGCCCCTAAAGCTACTTATTACATACATACAGGTTTACAGCTTCTCCTTTTTTTATTCTTGCATTGTTTGTATTCATTTCAGGAATATTAAATAAAGTAAAAGAAACATGTGTGCACTGACCTTCGCTGCCCAGTTCACCAGCCAGGTGGGAATCATGCCACCAGGGTTGTCAAAGTAATTCATGAAAACTGAAGAAAAAAAAATATGTTCATTTTTGACAGTTTTGACGTCTATCATTAATTAATCAACTGTTTTTCATTGAAAGATCTGAAAATATCACGATTTGTTTTTTTTAATGAAAAGCAAATACATTTCACAAGAGCTTTTCCTCCCAAATACTTAGATACTTTTTTTAAAAGTTAATAGGGTTAGGTTTTTGCATACATTTTCCCTATTAGTATTTAGATTTATATCAAACATGTTTTCATTGATATCACAATATGAACTTCAGACATATTGCCCAAGCTTATCTACAAATATTCAATTCATAATTAACTAATCTGAAAATGCCAGACACCTTTTTGCAGCATAAATGGCTTGAACAAGTGATTTGTAAAGAAATGTCCATCAAACTAATAGTATACACGTTTTAACTGTACAAAACACATATTTAAACACTATGTTGCTGCGACATCTGTCTTTTGTTTTCAAATCCATTAAGTTGCAGCTCTGACAAATTACACAATGGACACAATGACGTCACGGACAGACAAGGAAGTTGTAGTACGACCGTCTGGCCACTACCAAAGTTTGTTTCAACGCCCTGCGCACTTCCTGATTACTTGTTACTTGGTTACCTTTGGTTCCACAGCCTCCGTCGCTCTCCAAGGCCACGCTCTGCTTGTAGTCTTTGACCCGCAGCACACCGCTCTTTTCGGCACATGGCATCTCTGGAGCACTTCTGGCCAGGATCACCCAGATCTTCCTGCCATCCACATCCAGGTCTCTGCGCTCCCTCATGTACACATACTGAGGGTTCAGCTGTTAGGGAAGACTTTTTGGGGAAATATGCTCTCCATTACAGTATGATTTCAACTGTATAAACTATACTTGATGCTTAAAAAGGGAAAACCTTTAGTGTTCAGACCAGTTTTGTTTGTTTAGACCAGAAGGATACATCTCTGTTTGACATAGGAAATGGGTATTTTACTTCCCAGTAGATTGCATTTTGTCCACCGAAGTCCTTCTCAAAGAGCTCTGAATACAAAAACAAGAAGATCAATTACTCAAAATGGCTTTAAAGATGAATTAAATATGTTTGCGCTGCTTCAATCTCTGAGGTTACTCTGTAATGTGTTGTTTTTCATCTCTTTTGGTAAGGAAAGGAATTGGTAAGGACATTTAGATTTTTTTTCTTTGGGTTAGGGATAATCTGCCCATGACCAAATTATGGAAATAGAAATGAACAATAAACAATTAAAAGCACGCAGTACATGTGATTCAGTACAGTACATTTGTACACCTACTAGATTATAAATACAATGGGGAGAACCCCATGTTGAGACTTCAAATGATAAGCCATCACACGTTATACAGTAGTTCTTGACTATTTAATGTAGGAATTACAAGTTACAAGAACATTTTACTGCAGAAATTAACATTACAAAAATACATATTACCTCCTGCACAATATTGTTTACAAACATGTAAATATGAGCCACAGTTTTCCCTTTATAGTCATGTTGTGCATTGTTGAAACATGGTTATTTGGGCATAGTTGGCTAACAATTGTGTGCAACTGACTGCTGGTCGACTTTATTATAGGAGGGGGAGACACCATAGCAAATACAAGAAGACTCTGCTACAACCATTGACAACAAACTACCCCAAAATACCACTTTAGAAGAATAACCTACTTTAACTTCTTATAATATCACGTTAGAAACAGTAAGACATTTTTGTCCAACAGACTAGGGAGATACAAAAGGACAACAACATGTTACCTGCAGGTTACTGTAGAGTTGCATGGAGACAAGGATAACATATTAAGCATGTTATTTCACTGTATAAACCATATACAGAACACTCGCTCTAAGAAGACAGATGGTTAAAGACTGACAACAGAAGCTAACGTGTGTTACAGGCTAAAAATAATGTGTGAATGTCAGTAATGTACTGAGGAATAAAACCAATTATTATGAGGGAAAGTTGATTTGGATGGAAAGGAGAATGACAGTGAGAACCTCACTTTATTTTAGTTTTTTTATTACCTTTCACATATGTATCCCAATTTTTCCGATACGTCAAGTCCATGTAGACCTCTGCACACAGCTCTGCATTGCAGTTGTTGAGCACACCAAATACTTTGTACTCATAAAGTCCAGTTTCCTGAAAACAGCACATGAAATGTCTCTCTTCCAAATGTTTGCTACACGCCACAACCACAGTATGTGACCAATCCCATAACCAAACAACTCTCATTAGAGCGGTGTGTGCATTACACCCTGTCACCCAAAGTGTGTTGGATTGATCCAAAAGCATGGAAACCGTTCTGAAGACACACCTTTCACAATGAAAATGGTACTAAACCTGACAAACTGCATTTCTAGGCACATATTGTGTGCCTGAAAGTGTGTCAACATGAAGGCAAAGTCAAGCCAAACACAGAAATATAATTGTAGTTGTGTTCCCTTGGCAGAGAACAGCACATTAAGGGTGTAATCCAAATAATTGCAAAAGATTATCTGGATTATCTCCAATGAAACTACAAAAACATATCAAGTGTAAATGACTTTTGTTTTTCAGAATGAAATGTATGTGTGTGTAGGCCCTATTGGAGTCAATGAGGTATAGTTCAAACACAGTAAGTGAATGACGATAACTTGGGTAGCTGCAGTTTAACATTTACATTTGACTTGTTCTTTTACCCTTTTTTAAAAATCATTCAAAAGCTGCTGCCTTGATGGGCCAGATGTATACCGAATTTACGGGTGGATCTTTATAATTGACATATGCATTAAATCAGGTTTGACAATGTGTGTATACGTGTCCAAAGAAGGCAAATTTGAATTGCCACATTTGTAAAATGGAGTTTGGTTAGACTGGTCGAACAGCTCTCAATTCAATTTCCGGATAGTTCTCATGTTGGCCGCTAGGAAATCACTGCAGCTGTTTTCTTTTTACCAATGTTGTCATCAAATGTATCACTCTAAAGATAACAATCTTATCAATTGTGGATAGACAGGACGTCGCTGATGATACCGATAATACACAAGGAAAGCCCATACGGAGTCATTCATTTAGTCACGAGCAGCCCTCTTCCTGTTGTAAAAGCAGCAGTTGTATTTTAAATTCTTATAAATACCTTATCGTGGAGCCGGTAGATTTTGACTCCCATGGTCTCAGTGAAGAGTTCCCATCCTCCCTCCAGCTGCGGCTCATCCAACTCCTTCCACGCGCTCTGAAACTCTTCATCTTTAAACTGCAGCGACATGACCGCTCGCGCTCGTTCCTCTGACAACAGACACCTTACCTGTCTGTCACACAAGCCAGAGCACCACTTCCGGCTATGGCTTTCAAAATAAAAGAGCTCGCAGTTAATAAATGTTTCAAACTGGAATAACTTGAACTACTCCAGCAACACTTCCATTGATAGAAATGTAATTTGGGAAGCAAGTATTTACAACTATAAACAAATATAGCATATTGATCATGTAGAAACAAATAAATGACAAAATGACACATGCCAAAAAGATATGCCACTCAATGTATATTTAAAACAATTACATAGTTGTTTAATTACATGTGCTCACTTCTTCCCAACACAGTATTTTAATCATTGTTACATACTGTATGTATTTTACATTACATTTAGCTGACACTTTATCCAAAGCGACTTACAATAAGTGCATTCGACCAGGAAGATACAAACTTGAAGAAAACAGAATCATATAAGTACATCAGGTTTCATAGAGCCAACACATTTCAAGTGCTACTCAACTGGCTTTAGATAAGCCAGTCCTTTATTAGTATTTAAGTGCTTTGTTAGAAATGCTATGTTAGTAATTCTATCGCTCAAAGTGGAGTCGAAAGAGGTGAGTTTTCAGTCTGCGCCGGAAGATGTGTAGGCTATCTGCTGTCCTGATTTCAATGGGGAGCTCATTCCACCATTTTGGAGCCAGGATAGCAAACCGACGTGTTTTTGCAGATGGGAACTTGGGTCCCCCTCGCAGCGAGGGTGCAGCGAGCCGTTTGGCTGATGCAGAGCGGAGTGCACGTGCTGGGGTGTCCAGTTTAACCATGTCCTGGATGTAGGAAGGGCCAGATCCATTCGCAGCATGGTACGCAAGTACCATTGTCTTGACGTGGATTCTAGCAGTTACCAGAAGCCAGTGAAGTCAGCGGAGGAGCGGCGTGGTGTGGAAACATTTTGGAAGGTTGAAGACCAGACGAGCTGCTGCATTCTGGATGAGCTGCAGAGGTCGGATGGCACATGCAGGTAGACCAGCCAGGAGGGAGTTGCAGTAGTCTAGGTGTGTGAGATGACAAGAGCCTGGTCCAGAACCTGCGTCACTTGATCAGGAGGGGACGTATCCTCCTGATGTTGTAAAGTGTGTATCTGCAGCAGAGGGTTGTAGCAGTGATGTTTGCAGTGAAGGACAGGTTGTTATCTAGGGTCACACCCAGATTCCTTGCAGTCTGAGTCAGGGAAACAGTAGAGGTGTCGATGTTGATTGTTAGGTCAAGAGTGGGACAATCTTTTCCCGGAAGGAAAAGCAGTTAAGTCTTGTCAAGGTTGAGCTTGAGGTGGTGAGCAGACATCCACTGAGAGATGTCAGCTAGACAAGCAGAGATGCGTGTGACGACCTGGGTCTCTGAGCGGGGAAAGGACAGAATTAATTGGGTGTCGTCAGCGTAGCAGTATGAAAAACGATGTGGGCTAATGACCGATCCGAGCGAGTTTATGTACAAGGAGAAGAGGAAGGGACCAAGAACAGAGCCCTGAGGGACCCCTGTAGTTAATTGACAAGGGTTGGACTCGGACCCTCTCCAAGTTACCCTGTAGGTGAGGTCTTTGAGGTATGAGGTGAGGAGGGAAAGTCCAGTGCCTGAAACTCCAAATTATTGGAGAGTGTGGAGGATCTGATGGTTCACTGTGTCGAATGCAGCAGACAGGTCCAAAAGGATGATGACAGAGGAGAGGGAGGCTGCTTTAGCAGTTTGCAGTTCCTCACAGACAGCAAGGAGGGCAGTTTCTGTTGAGTGACCTGCCTTGAAACCAGACTGGTGCGGATCCAGAAGGTTGTTCTGATGGAGATAGCAGGAGAGTTGTTTAAAGACAGCACGTTCAAGTGTTCTAGACAGGAACGGGAGGAGAGAGACAGGCCCGTAGTTTATAACATCAGACGGGTTGAGAGTGGGTTTCTTTAGGAGAGGGTTTACTCTTGCCTCCTTGAGACTGTTTGTAAAGTGACCAAAAGTTAGAGAAGTGTTGATGAGATGGGTGAGAAGGGGTAGAATATCAGGAGCGATAGTCTGAAGGAGGTTTGAGGGGATAGGGTCCAGAGGACAGCTGGTAGGGCGGGCAGAGGTAATGAGGGTAAGAACCTCATTTGGAGAGAGAGGGGAAAAGGAGGTTAGTCTGTGGGTGAAAGGAGGGTCTGGTGACCCAGCAGTGAGTAAAGGTGAGTCAGAAAAAGAAGAGCAAATATCATCAACCTTTTTTTAAAAGTGGTTAACAAAGTCGCTTGACAGAAGGGAGGAGGGGGAAGGGGCTTTGGGGGGGTCCAAGAGGGTGGAAAAGATGGAAAAAAAATTGGGGTTAGAGTAGGAAGAATGGATCTTATCTTGAAAGAAAGTGCTTTTTGCCTGAGAGATCGAGGCAGAGAAAGAGGAGAGGAGAGCCTGATAGGTTAGGAGGTCGTCATGGTGTTTGGATTTCCACCGTTTCCGCTCTGCTGCCCGAAGGATGGTTCTATTAGCACGCAGTGCGTCATTTAGCCAGGGAGCAGGAGGGGACTGACGAGCCTGCCGAGATGTGAGAGGACAGAGAGAGTCCAGAGAGGATGAGAGAGTAGAGAGGAGAGTTTCTGCAGCAGAGTTTGGAGGCAGGAGTTGGAACGAGTCAGAGGAAGGGAGAGCTGAGAGCACCGATGAGGCAAGGGTAGAGGGGGAGAGGGAACGAAGGTTACGGCGGACAGGTGCAGGATGAGAAGAGATTAGTTTATTATGTTTGGAAAGGGGTAGAGAGAATGAAATGAAGAAGTGATCCGATGTGTGGAGCGGGTTTACAGAGAGGTTAGAAGTAGTGCAGTTCCTTGAGAATATGAGATCAAGGACATTGCCAGCTTTATGAGTTGGTGGGGACGGAGACAGTGAGAAAGCAAAGGTGGTTAAAAGAGATGTTAGTTCAGCTATCTTCCCTGTATGGAGGTTGAAGTCTCCGAGAAGTACAGCGGGAAGGCCAGTTTCAGGGATGTGTGAGAGGAGATGATCTAACTCCTCCAAGAAGTCCCCCAAGGCGCCTGGTGGACGGTAGAGAACAACAATGGTTAATTGTATAGGATGGGTTACTGTGACGGCATGGAATTCAAAGGTGGAAGGAGTGCAGTTAGGTAGCTTGAAGAGGGAAAAGCTCCATTTGGGAGAGAGCAGGAGACCAGTGCCACCTCCTCTGCCAGTGGGTCTGGGTGTATGGGAGAAGGAATATGCTGGGGTGGATGTGTTGGATGGTGTAATCCAGGTCTCAGTGAGAGCAAGGAAATCTAGAGACTGCAGGGAGGCGTAGCCAGAGATGAAGTCAGCCTTAGGAACAGCAGACTGGTAGTTCCACTGTAACTATGTTGGATCTGAGTGGAGCATGTGAGATAGACGAGAGCAGGCCGGAGATACACGGGGCCAGTGATAATTGCGAAAAGACACATAAACAGGAATGGAGAAAATACACATGATAATAGCATGAGGGGCTAAAAATAAAATAAAATAAAACACCAGCGATACTTAGCTCAATCAAAGTAGGATTTGCCTCCTCTTTGCGTCCCTCATGATCAGATCAGATCAGAATACCTTTATTAATCCCACAGAGGGGACATTTGCAGCGTTACAGCAGGAAAGAGCCACTGACAGCTTAGTGTTGCATATCTTACATGCGTTAAGTACTAAGTTATAATATAATAAACAATATGCTAAAAAAAGATAAAAACTAAAAAAGTTACATAATTTTCAAAAATACAGATCAAAAACAAATTAAATCTACAAATCAAATCCTGTAGCAGTTCTTCGGATTTAGCAGCCCGCAGGACTCCAATGTCTTTGTCAGTCATCGTCTGTTTACTTTTATAACAACATTATACCATACAATATGTGATGTGCTATTACATTGTATATGGCTTTTTTATAAACCCTCACACATTATCTTATTTATAAGATAAGATAAGATAGAAGTACCGAAAGTATAACACAAGAAATCTGGGAGGGCTGCTTTCTGTTTTTATAGCCCCAAACTGTGGAACAGCCTCCCATTGGATCTTAGAATAGCAAACTCCATTGGAGTAAATTGAAGACCCATCTTTTTAATTTGGCTTTTAATTTGATGTAATTTTAGTTGTATCATTGTCGTTCATGTTTTATTGTTTTATGGTGCTGTGATATAATTATTTCTGTTATAACTTGTTTTTAATTATGTTCCTCGCTCTTTATTTTGTATCCGTCATCTTTATTATCTTTTCTTCCATTATATCTGTGCGCCCACTGCTGCTGTCACATCCATCAGTCCTTGCTGTTGCTCTAAGATTAGATGAATGCAATCCTTTGACATGAAATCCTTGATTCATGATTACCGTTCTGCTGATTTGATTTGAAATAAAAATGATTGTGCATGGACATAACAAGCCAAAATCCCTGTTGACATTCGTTTGTGTGAGATAATCAGTGTTATGCAACAGAGAGAAAATCTCTCATCAAAAGGGAAAGATCAGCTCCAGTTTAAATGTGTCAGTGTACAGCAATAGGTGCGTGTGTGTGTGTGTGTGTGTGTGTGTGTGTGTGTGTGTGTGTGTGTGTGTGTGTGTGTGTGTGTGTGTGTGTGTGTGTGTGTGTGTGTGTCAGATCGTAAATCAATGGGTGTTGTGGGACATCAGTGTGGTCCCCAAGAGAGGGTCACACACAGGTCTTGAGTACTGGGAGAATGTAGTCATCACAAACATACAAGACAAAAACAAAAAGATTGACGACATCTGTTTACTCTTCTCGTAATTCATCTGTGATGGATGAATTTGCTGGAGTGGCAAAAATGTATATATCTGTAAAATAATAAGCAAAGACATTTTTTTATATAAAGAGAAATTAATAAAACAATAAAAAGTAGATTAAAACATTTAAAATATAAAGAGAATCCCATGTTTTTAATTTGTTGATTTATTTCCCTGTAAATTTGTATTTATTTCCAAAAATATGTCTTTAATAGAAATAATATCGTAACATAATTTCGTATAATATATTATAATTTCATATTATGTAATATGATATCATATAGTGTAATATAATGAATATAATATTCTATAATATCATATGATATAATAAAATGTAATTTATTAGAACATAATTTTAATATAATGTAATTTACTATAATATAATATTATACTATGTCAATATAATATTATGTTAATATGGCCAATTGTGATATTGTTCTGTGCGTATATTTAGCCACTGAAAAAGAGTTCTGTTCGCTATAAAACTACATTTCAGTGATAAATTCTAAACAGTAAGGGAAATAAACAAATGTTGATTTCAAAATAATTGTATAAGGGAAATCAATTGCAATCAATGCTCGCTACAAAATGAGATTTATTTTGAAATAAATGACCGGAAGTGGTCTACCCCTTGCTGCGGTGGGCTTCACGCTGCAGTCATCGATACTTGAAATAGTTGTACTGAATGGGGATGGCAGTCCGAGCCGCAGCCCTGAACCTGAGGACTTCACGGGAGGACGCCTTTCATGAATGGGAATCATATTCCAGCCCGGAAAGAGAAGCTGTTTGCGGTCGACTTCAACACAGAAGACATCTTTTAATTAGATGAATCTGACGGGTTTCCACTGAGGCGACGCTTCCCTGCAGCAGAGGAGCACTTTGTGTGACATGGAAAACTGCTGTGAGGCAAGTAACCTTTCTTCTGTCTGTACTCTGCTTTGTCGAGCTGTCAAGTAGATTTACCTCATTACAAATAACAAGCTGAAGCTGAAGTTTAAGTTTAAAGGTAAGTTATTTTCTTATTACCAGGCTCCAAGTCAGTGTACATTGCCGTGGTTGCAGATTATTTTGCTAAAAAAGTATGTTTTTCTGTATTTCATTACTTTTTTTTCTTATCGCTAATTACAGTAGCCTTAACAAACATTTGCCATGCTTATTACACACCTATCAGACATTGTAAAATACGCTATACTGGCTGTAATTTAATTTAATTACGTCTTCTTTTATACTATAACTTGTTTTTTTAATAAACTGTTTCTGCTTCACCTCTTGGACCCTTTTTCCCTGATACTTTTTTCTCGAGTAACATTTCAAACTTACATTTTATGAGTACAAGGGATCAAGTGTGATCAAGGGCATTTCAAACAAAGGCTGATGTTCCTTCACAGATGGTTTTGCTTTATAGTTGGCTTTAACGATAAAGCTTTACGGTTATTTTATAGAGCAGAAATGTTTCTTCTTCTTCTTCTCTTTCTGATACTTGGTAAAGATCTGGCAACCACTATGTTCGAAAGAAAATTCCAGATTACTTCACAAGTATAGCATTATTTACATTCTAATAAATAAAAAAATGTCAATCAAGTGTCTAAAAATAATGCAACATTTATTTTATGATTTCCCACGTTCCAATAAGATGTCCAATAGTCTTAACATCAAAGAGGTTTTTACAATCCTACACAACAAATAAAAGCATCAAACGCTCATATTTGAAGAGCTGGAAAGAGCGAGTGATTTGCATTTTAGCTTAAAAAATGACTAAACATATCTTTATAACCGTGGTAACTTTGTGATTGGAATTCTCTAACTAAATACCCACAATGTTGTTGTTTTTTAAGTACACTTTACCAATCTTAAATTCTCAGGTTCTCCATCAAATTCAGCTGACACCTTAGTTTGGGAACGACATGTCAGACTTCTAAACAACCTTATACAATTCTACAAGAGATACATTTGGCCCTCTTAATAAAGAAAGTAAGCATTTTAAAGATAGAATACCTGACACTACCCATTTATTGTCACTGACTCTTGACAGGATGGAGGAAAGAATGAGTGCTTGGGAAATTGCTGGTGATTTCGAAGCTCCTCGCATTTCACGGAGCAGTTTGTAATGCCATATCCTGCGCTCTCCAGGGAATGTCTCAGCTCGTGCAGGGCTGAGTGGTCCTGCGTCATTCAGACAACTCCTCTGCCGGGGTCAGGGGGCGGCGGCTGGGATTGTGCAAAGAAGTTACATTAAAGCAGCGTGTGTGGGGGGGGGGGGGGTCAGAAAAGTGTTGCTGAAATGTGGTGTCAAAATCTACCAAAAAAACTACTATTACTGGAAAGTCTTTGTCATGTGTTGAGTAACAAGTATAACTTTTGCAATTTCCCCCCCACACAGACTGGAACACCCTAGCAAGGAAGGGAGGTAAAGGGGCGACAGCGAAGGAACCATCTGTGGTTGGTTAACAGAGGGTTTCTAATTCCTGCAATGCCAGAAGAAGCTAATGAGGACGCCATGAGAACGCCAGTGACCCCAGAGAAGGCCAACAACACCGAGAGTCCCGCAGCCACCCAGGTGAACATCCCCCTAGTCAATGAAGTACAGCTGACCGCAGCCACGGGGGGGGCCGAGCTCTCCTGCTACCGCTGCACCATCCCCTTTGGCGTGGTGGTCCTCATCGCTGGCATCGTGGTCACCGCTGTGGCTTACAGCTTCAACTCGCATGGATCCACCATCTCCTACTTTGGCCTGGTGCTCCTCTCGGCCGGGTTGGTGCTCTTGGCGTCCAGCGTGGTCTGCTGGAAGATGAGACTGGAGAGGAGGAAGAAGGAGAGGCGGCGGGAGAGCCAGACCGCCCTGGTCACCAACCAGAGGAGTATTTTTACTTGAACTAGAAGTTGGACACCTGGTTTTCTGGGTCTGAAAAGGCCTGGTTTTGAGAATGAGTTGGAGAACCATGGATAAAATACATAAAAAAAGACAAGAACCACAATCACTGAAGACAATATGTTAAGGACGCTTCAACTTACATTTTAATTTCAGGATTGATTTATGCACATAAGCTTCCGTCTATTAAATCGTGGGACCCTGTACGTCCAACTTGATGGTAATAATTAATCTTCTGTTTTCTGGGCATGACCAGCTGCATACCCTCTTCCAACCTGTAAAAGCTTTTTTTTTTACCGCAGACTCTATACGCCCAGACCTTAATGCTTTGAAGACATTGTAAGGGATTTATTTGTCAAACAGACGTCGAGCATCTGGCCAACTGGGAACGCAGCCAAGAGGAATGGATCACAATTAAGATGAATTACCACCGTGTAGAGGAAGTCTCCCATTAATCTGCTGTTGGATGTGGCGGCTTTGATTCTAAAGAGAATGTGTGCTTTGAAAGGCCCAGGAGAAGGAAAGGGAAACTGGAAAATCCAGGACAATAATTCATCCTTCATTTACTTCTCCTCAACTGTTGAAGTGTCAGCGTTCATCTCACAAGGATTGTCTGCTATGGAAGTTTATGGTACTCAATGTGAGGATTTTCCTTCAAATCTGCAAATATTTTCTCAGCAAATTGGATTAGATGGCACACGATATTTTACTCAGAGAGAATGTTTAACGTTAAATACGTATTCTCTCAAAGCACTTTTATTTAGGGCTGCAACTTACATTTTTTGTACCTGTCCATACATTTCTGAATCGTTTGGTCTATAAAATATCAGAAAAAAGGGGAAAATGTTTTCTCAAAGTCTAAGGCAATGTCCTTAAGAGTCTAAAACCCAATGAAATTCACTTAAATATAATATAATACAGAGAAACATTTTTCATGTTGGAAAAAGCATTTACTAGCACTATTACATTAAAACGTACTTTAACGATTATAGGGATATCAAAGTAATTGCCAATTATGTCAATCGGGTAATCTATTATTCAACAAAAACTATTGCAGCTCTACCTTGATTATCTTAATCATTATACTCAGTATTAAACAAAATCTATAAAGTGACACTGAGTAGATTTGGCAAATTGTAGACATTAAAAGGAATATTGTGTATAGTGTTGATTACTTATTGTCCAGTGTACTTCCATACTGTAAGGAAAATATCAAATGTAGCATATGTTTTTTTGATGTGATCATTTGCATGTATTAACAGGACGTGATGAGGTTTAATAAACTCATTGATACTCAAATGTGTCATAGTTTCACAGTTGCGAAGAACGATTTCAATGTTAGCTAGAACCAGATAGATGCTGGCTTATTGGGTCGTGTTTTTGGTAGTTAAGTATCATAATGTGTTTGCGACAGAGCTTATTTTCTGCAATATATAAAAAGGCAGTGAACAATTCCCTTTGTTTTTTATCAAGGGACACATTCTGTCAGCCTTCACTAATACGTCATCACTGCACCACTCTTTATCTGTGTTGTTCTGGAGTCGCAGCAACATTAGCCTAGCTTGCTACGCTAGTTGCTATAGTTCTCCCTTTCTCTTGTCATCTTGCTAAGCTAAACTTAGCTAACTACGTTGTGACTTCAGTTCCGTACATGAACAGAGGTGAAATTGATATCAATGTTATTATTTGTACTCTACAAGAAAGCACATAAGCTCATTTCCCAATATGTTGAACTGTTGACATTTTGATAATGTGACAAGATCTTGCAGTTCCATTCTTGAAGGTAAACTTCACCTCAAAATTCAAGGAAACACTTGGTCAGTGGTGGAATGTAACTAAGTTATCAATTGCTGTACATCGTCAGTAGTATTTTGTCATACTTGTACTTTAATTGAGTAGATCCATTTTATGCTATACTTCTTTTTCACTACATTTTGGAGGCTTATATTGTTTTTACTCCATAACATTTATTTACTCCTAGTTACTTTTTACATATAAAAACAAGATATGCTGATATGATAAGATTCAGTACTGTACTATTGATCTACCCAGTATTTGAAAAATCTCTAAAATTGACAAAATACAATATTGTAATGCTCTTACTGCTTTCTGTACTTTGACTTAAGCAACATTTTGAAGGATCTGAGTACTTCTTCCACCACTGCACTCGGTGAGAAGTTGATAAATGATAACTTTGAGAAGTGAAGTATTCCTTAAAGAATCACGTTTTTTTGCTATTTTTTAATTTTTTATTAAGATACAGTACCATATATTGAACCAACGGTATAATGATGAAACTGTCTTCAAATAAACGTCTTCAGCATTTCTGTGCTGAAATGTAACATTATTACTGGCCGACATAAACTGATACTGTTTATGAATCTGTGCTTCTTTCAATGTTTATAGGAAATATGAATCTTGATGAGTTGACGTCAGTGTTTGTATTAGGTTAAGTGTTGGAGAAGTGATGAATTATTACACAATCAGATCTTTGCTTTCATGGCTCAATAGAAGGAAGTATGTCTTTCTCTGATGACGTACATGGGTTTGCCTGAGTCTTAACACACATAAACATCTGATTGCTTAAATAATCAAACTGAATATAGCTTTTTTTTATACTTTGAAATGTAATATCAGTTAAGTGAGTTCCCGTAGTTTTCAGAAATGTCATCAGCAGGGGTAATTTAAAGGTTCAGTTCATGATGAAGACAGAAATATGCCTGAAACGCATCCATTGGACTCCTTTGTTTACTTCCACGACAAATGACACATTTCCACTGCAGCGGGGTAGCCCCGTTTAAGCGTCCCTAAGCGTCCTCGCTCAGGCCTCGGGCTGCCTCGCTGGCCGTCCGAGGCAGTTTAGGACCTGGGGTAGCAACGCAGTGTAGGCGGGGCGATCGGCTTTTTCTTTTTCACATTTCGAGTTGTTCCGTCGAGCTCCCGCTGGATGTTATCATCCCCAATGAGATGTAGGAACGTTGTCACCTCCTCGGTCGACCACGGTGTGCTTTTCTTTGACGTTGCCATTTTTGTAGCTCCTCCGTTTACAAAAATTCTGTGTATAAAAATGCTGCAAGCTTGCTTCTAGATATATGCGACGCTAGGGATGATCTTGCGCGCGATCTTGTGACGATTCTCTCTGACCAACCAGCAGTCGAGAGTGTTGACATCACTAGTTCAGCCCTGGCCCTGGCCTGATAGAACCACGATTTGATGGGGCCGGAAAAAGAGGGAAAAAGTACCCGCTAGCCGGTGCTACGCTATATGGAAAGGCCACCAAAAACTCGCCTGGCCGCTTGAGGACGATTAAGGACGCTTAAACGGGGCGACCCGCTGCAGTGGAAATGCGCCAAAAGTGACCTCATTATATAACACTCGCTTATGCTAGCACTCCAACACATTGTATGTGATAGGCTAAGGGGTGGCACATCTTCAAGTGGTTGGACATTCACAACAGAGCCGGCCAGCTAACCAATCAGAGCCGACTGGGCTCTGGTTTCAGACAGAGGGTAAAAAGAGGTGCCGTAGCACAGGTAGTATGAGAAAAACATGTTCTTGAACATTAAAGCATGGAGATATATCACAGTAAAGATACAAAATATGAATCTGAAAATGTGCGTATTAGGGCCCCTTTAAAGTAGTAATCCGAAATGCTACAGTCAAAACATTGTACTGAACCGTTTTACGCTATTTGCTTTCATTACAAATAGTGGAAAGAAATAATCAAAAATACAGCTTTATTTGACTAACTTTGATCTGTAGATTTCTCCTTAATGACCAAAAGTTATCAATAGAAAATGCTTTATTTGCACACTTAAACATAACATTTCAGAGAACTTGCAACACAAAAAACAATTCTCTTAGTGGCAGTAATTGATGAGGGAAGTTTCATGCTGACATTACTCTTCTTGTTTTTTATTTGTTATCACATTTTCTCCAGAATCAACCTTTAGCAGAAAAACCAAAGCTATAGCTAGACATTTCTAGACTTAAAGTTTTTTGGTTTTCTTATCATTGAGGTGAACTGACCCTTTAACCACATTTCCAGGATGTTTATTACAACACATTGTAATGCAACCTTAACATAATAGGTTGTGATTGCTCTTTGTATCATTTATTTCCCCAGTTTATATTATTGTCTAATTATAATCATCTTCCCATTTTCTTCAATCTTCTGCAGAAAATTAAAGCTATACATTCTGTCCAGTAAAAGGAAGTTGAACTCTCCGGTTTGACCCTGGTTTAAAATAGCCTGGAAGTGTATTTATAGGCAGCATTTGCGTTGTTATGCATCCCCGTGACACCAGACACTACAACTAAATGGTTTTCTTGCGTCAGAGGAGAGCCGCCAACACACTTTGTCACTTTTGGGAGATCACCACCACACAAGCAATCATCCTGTTTGGCCTACAGTGTGTGGAGATGCGAGTTAGGATCAGTAACATTTATGGGACACATGACACGCTGAGGGGTCTCCTGCCTGCTTGTCAGGTTAGAGGAAGGCAAAGTGAAGCTGGAAAAACAGGTGACTTGATATGAAGTTTGACAGGTGCTCTCCACCGGCGTCTTTAGCCTCTTTACACACTGCTGGCAGGGCTGTGTGCGTCACTTTCTGTGCCTCGCGGGGTTGTCATTCCACTCAGTGCCACGCTGCCTGAGTTAGTTTATCAATAAACAAGAAGGCCATGAAGGGGAACTAGTTACAACACAGCAGAAGAAATACTATATTTGAAGCAGTGGGGTAAAGTGACTTAGTACTGTACTTAAAGTGGACCTATCATGCTATATTTGAATAATATATTGTAGGACCATACCTATATAAAGCATGTCTGTGAAGTTTTTTTTCAAAATACCAAACAGATCATGCATTTAGCCATGCCTCATTTCGCTCTATTTGCTCTTTTCCAGCCCTGTTTTTGCAAGGGCTGATTCTGTGGCAAATGAGCTGCAGCTGACCTCGCCCTCCTGCAAAGGAGGGGGGCGAGGCACGAGCGTCATGTTACCATGCTGTTACCATGCCACAGCAACCTCTCATTCCCCTGATAGGTGGAGAGTTGCCCATATAGGCGGAGCACCCGTTTCTGACGTCAGAACAATTTCAAATCTGTATCAGATCCGTTTTTAGAGATTTGGGTATGGAGGAAAAGAGAGAGGGTTGTGTTTTCTGTCACTTGGTGAGTTCCCTGACACACCCGGGACACATATTCATGTATAACAGATGTACAAAAGTGCATTTTGCATGATAGTTCCCCTTTAAGTAACATTTTGAAGGACTTTACTTGAGTATTTCCATGTAATGCTTCTTTATACTTCTACTCCACTACAATTCCGGGGTAAATCGTGTACTTTTACTCCATTACATGTATTTAATACCTTTAGTTACTTTGCAGATTTGGATTAATGATGTGAAATATAATCAAGTGTTGAATCAGACTTTAGTTCCACCTGGAGTAAATTCACAAGCTACCCTGCAGTATACAAAGTCATTAAAACTAGCTGCACCTTTACCAGCTTTGATAACACTTTAATGATCAATCATTATAAAACATATCATGTATATTATTCTGAAATGGACCAATCTACAGAATGAGTACTTTAACTATATTTTGATGCTAATACTTTTGTACTTTTACTTCAGTAACTTTTTGAATATAGGACTTATATTTGTAATATTCCTACACTCTGGTACTTCCATTCATACGTATTAAAGTTTAAAAAAAAGTTAAGAAAAGAGGGCTTTTTTTATTATTCAGAGGGAAATTCACATGACAGAATGAAAACACAGGAGAGGTGGGAAAAAAAACAGCAATATTGAGAATAAAATATATTTTAATTAATAATTATTTATTTATTTCTTTGATCAAAGATGGAAGAAAATAGTGATGTAAACAACATTACTAACGCTGCTCCGGAAGTGAAAATAATTGAAGTATCTGTTTATGTACATTTATCATTATTTTCCATAATTTTTCTTCCACTGCTTCATCTGTTTTTTATGGAAGCCCATTTCCGCCACTTGAAAAAAATAAAATCCCCATGAAAAGTCATAATTATGAGATACAAAAGTCGAAATAATGAGATAAAAAGTCATAATTATGAGATAAGAAAGTCGAAATTATGAGATAAAAAGTCATAATAATGAGATAAAAAGTCATAATTATGAGATAAAAAAGTCGAAATAATGAGCTAAAAAGTCATAATTATGAGATAAAAAGTCATAATTATGAGATAAGAAGTGCGCATGCGCTGCAGTGGCGCTGTCTTTAAAGGTCCCTTCATCACCTTGCTGCTCTCCACCATGCAAACGGCATCTAGTCCTAAATAAGGTAACTATTACAGGTGACTTTTGTAAATGTTAGATGTTACATATAGCCTATATTGCAGCTAAACTACAACAATGCAGTTTATAGCTTTGACATTACCTGTTATGAATATAATATATATATAATATATATGCCTATAGTTGTGTGGTAACGTTCACGGGTTAGAGTTAAAGCAACTCACAGCAGCAGTATGCCTACACTATTGTCATTAGTGGCGCGTTACCACAAAACTATAGGCATATATATTATAGTTCATAACAGGTAATGTCAAAGCTATGAACTGCATTGTTGTAGTTTAGCTGCAATATAGGCTATATGTAACATCTAACATTTACAAAAGTCACCTGTAATAGTTACCTTATTTAGGACTAGATAGATGCTGTTTGCATGGTGGAGAGCAGCAGGGTGATGAAGGGACCTTTAAAGACAGCGCCACTGCAGCGCATGCGCACTTCTTATCTCATAATTATGACTTTTTATCTCATTATTTCGACTTTCTTATCTCATTATTATGACTTTCTATCTCATTATTTCGACTTTCTTATCTCATAATTATGACTTTTTATCTCATTATTATGACTTTTTATCTCATTATTATGACTTTTTATCTCATTATTTCGACTTTTTTATCTCATAATTATGACTTTTCATGGGGATTTTATTTTTTTCAAGTGGCGGAAATGGGCTTCCATAGTTTTTTTATTTGATCTCATCAAATCTTTTAGCTTGACATTTTCTTGTTTTGTATTCCTTGAAACCATATTGGTTCTTAAAATGCAAAAAAATAAGGATAAAATTGAAATGTAAAACAAATAAGGGTACAACCACAAAAGGATAATAAGTCATAAGTAAGTTAATATAAGTAAATATTAAAGTAAAAAATAAATAATGTATACCAATGAATACCAAGCCCCCTAGAAGTCTGCACTTGATTTTGTACTTCAAGTGAACAACATATTGTACAGTGAGTTATAACAAAGATACAATCTTATATGTACAGTGTAGGTACAGTGCATCCGGAAAGTATTCATACCCCTTCACTTTTTTTCACATTTTGTTACGTTACAGCCTTATTTCTAAATGGATTAAATTCATTTTTGTTCTCAATATCCCACACACAATACCCCATAATGACAAAGCGAAAACGTTTTTGAAGATTTCTTTGCAAACGTGTTAAAAATAATTAAAAGAAATATCACATGTACATACGTATTCACACCCTTTGCTTTGACACTGAAAATTGAGCTCAAGTGCATCCCGTTTCCACTGATCATCCTTCAGATGTTTATATTACTTGACTGGAGTTCACCTGTGGTAAATTAAATTGATTGGAAATTACTTAGAAAAGAACACACCTGTCTATATGAGGTCCCACCGTTGACAGTGCATATCAGAGCACACACCAAGTCATGAGGTCCAAGGAATTGACTGTAGACCTCAGAGACAGGATTGTATCAAGGCACAGATCTGGGGAAGGGTACAGAAAAATGTCTGCAGCATTGAAGGTCCCAATGAGCACAGTGGTCTCCATCATTTGCAAATGGAAGATGTTTGAAATCACCAGGTCTCTTCCTCGAGCTTGCTGCCCAAACCAAACTGAGCATCGGGGGAGAAGGGCCTTAGTCAGAGAGCACTCTGGACCTCAGACTGGGGCAGAAACTCTGGACCTCAGACTGGGGCAAAGGTTCACCTTTAAACCTTTAAAAAATAAAATCACCTTTAAATTCAGCGACATGCTTCTTCGTGGAGAAAGTTAAGGCATCAATGGACAGGGGTGGGGTTGTGGGGGCCGTGTTCCTTGACTTACGGAAAGCTTTTGACACTGTTAATCACAACATCTTATTGCAAAAAATACTTTTTTTTCTATAGAATTCACCAACCTCTTTAATTCGTATCTTTCATCCCGCTCCCAATGTGTTCAAATTGAGAACCATAAGTCTAGTGCACTATGTTTGTCAACTGGAGTACCGCAGGGCTCTGTATTGGGCCCAATCCTGTTTAGTATGTACATAAATGATCTGCCTTCTGTGTGTGGAGAATGTGATGTATTAATGTATGCTGATGATACAGTTGTTTTTACTCATGGCAAAACCGCAGAAGAGGCTGCTACCAAGGTCACTGATGTGTTGGAGAATATTACATCCTGGCTTAACAATAATTGTTTGCAACCAAATGTCTCAAAGACAGTGTGTATGTTCTTCTCCAAGGGCCACAGCATTATAACAGAACAAGATGTTTTCTTTTCTGGAAGGAGACTTCAGGTTGTCTCGGAGTACAAGTACTTAGGAGTACATATTGACACAAACCTCAATTTCAAAACCCATATCAAAAAGGTCTGCAATAAAGTAAAGTTCAATCTGTCAAATTACAGATACATTAGAAACTTCCTATCATCTGCAGCAGCTAAGCTATACCTTCACTCAATGGTCCTCTCCCACATCAACTACTGTCTGATCAGCTGGTCTAATGCACACTCTACAGCTCTAAAACCACTGGAATCGCTGTATAAACAAGCACTCAAAACACTAGACAAAAAGCCATTCCGGTATCATCATTGTCACATAGTTAAAAAGTATAATCTGTTCAGCTGGGAAAATCTCATAGTTTACAAAAACATCTGCTTAGTTTATAAGATCACTCGTGGGTTGGCTCCTCCTCCTCTGGCTGGCTTTATCAGCCTAAAGTCCACCTCAACCAGGGTTACTAGAGGTGCGGCTAGGGGAGACTGCACCATCCCATTTAGGAAAAGCGCATTCAGCCAGGCTGTCTTTTCATTCCACGCATCCCATCAATGGAATTCAATACCACAACCAATAAGAGAATCCTCATCCTACTACACATTCAAGCACAGTGTTAAAAAGTGGCTCATTAATAATCAACAGTGTCAGCACTGATGTGTGGGTGTAGGTGTGTGTATGAGTGTGTATTGTAAATGTTTTATTTATTTATTTATTATCATGACTTGCTCTTATCTGTATTCAGTGATGTCATATATTGTAAATATGTACAATGGTATAACAATGTTGTGGTATTTTTATTATTGCTTTTAGGATGTCTATCACCATCTGGCAAAGGGACTATCGATGAAAACTAGCCTTTTGGCTAATTCGAGTACTTTTACATGTTTTTAATATGTTGATTAGTGTACACTGTCCCTTGTTTTTAATTAATTAATTAAATTCAAAACAGGACAACGACCCTAAGCACACAGCCACGATAACAAAGGAGTGGCTTCAAGGTTCAAGGTTCTTTATTTGTCAAACAAACATAGCAACAGTGTAGTTATGTCGATGAAAATCTTCTGTCACAGGCTTCTCCAACAGCTCCACCAGCTTCTCTATGGTGCACCTGTAGAAGTTGAAGAGTATCCTGGGGTCCATGTTGAACCTCCTCAGCCTGCGGAGGAAGAAGAGCCGACGTCGGGCTTTCTTGGTGATGGTGGTGGTGTGAAGAATCCATATCAGGTCCTCAGTGATGTGGACTCCGAGGAACCTGAAGCTGCTGACTCTCTCCACCGTAGTCCCATTGATGGAGATGGGGGCGTGTCCCTCTCTCTGCTGCTTCCTGTAATCCACAATCAGCTCCTTTGTTTTGCTGACGTTGAGATGGAGGTTGTTATCCTGGGACCAAGATGTCAGGTTTTCGACCTCCTCTCTGTACGCCGTCTCGTCGCCGTCGGTGATCTGGTGATGAGGGTCGTGTCGTCAGCAAACTTCACGACGGTGTTGGAGCTGTGTATGGCCACGCAGTCGTATGTGAACAGGGAGTAGAGGAGAGGGCTGAGCCTCTCATTGAGGGGCTCCGGTGTTGAGGATCAGGGTGGAGGATGTGATGTTTCCCACCCGCACTGCCTGGGGTCTGCCCGTCAGGAAGTTCAGGATCCAGTCACAGAGAGCACTGTTGATGACCAGCTTGGAGGGCACAATGGTAGTGAAGGCTGAACTGTAGTCAATTAACAGCATTCTCACATAAGTGTTCCTCTGGTCCAGGTGTGAGAGGGCAGTGTGGATGGTGAGGGCTATGGCGTCGTCTGTCGTCGGGACAAGTCTGTGAATGTCCTTGAGTGGAACAGACAGAGCCCAGACTTGAACCCGATTGAATATCTCTGGAGAGATCTAAAAATCGCTGTGCACTGACGCTCCCCATCCAACCTGATGGAGCTTGAGACAATGAGCAAAGAAGAATGGGAGAAACTGCCCAAAGATAGGTGTGACAAGCAGTAGTGTGGCATGGGAAAAAAATTAGGGGAAGCCAATAATACGTCCTTTTTTGGGGGTCGGGGGGGGGGATGTGGTGGTCAATGTAACGCTGTAACCAGATGAGTGATTACAGCGCCCGGTATCATTTTACACACATATCATACAGATGCAGGACTTACACACGCCTGTTATCTAACCGACAGGTCCGCACGCACTCTCCAGCCGAAACTCTAATAAGCATTCATTCACAAACTAAATCAGGAGACCTTTAACGTTTTACGTCCGATTCACTCCTTTCCCCCCCGCTGTACACAGCTTCAGTTTGGGCATTGGCCTGTCATCAGATTTATTTTTAGTTGCTGCTGTAGCGGAAGTTTAGTAAAAAAAAAATGTAGATTAAATACTCCAAATCTCCACCCTCCATAATTGCACTTGCTTCAGTTGCAGTGGCGAGCCGTGACTTTTATACCTAGGCCCTCTGACCCCCCTTCCCTCGAGAAAAAAAAGAAGAGATATTACGTCACAGCGTATACTTCAGCGGAATATAAAAACAGCGGCCCGGGGTGCAAAACGCATCAATGACAGCGACCCTCTACCACACAAAACAACACCATCCATCCATCCATCTTCTCCCGCTTATCCGTGGTTGGGTCGCGGGGTAGCAGTTCCATCAGAGAGCCCCAAACTTTCTTTTCCCTGGCGACATCAACCAGCTCTGACTGGGGGATCCCAAGGCGCTCCCAGGCCAGTGAAGAGATATAATCCCTCCACCTGGTCCTAGGTCTACCCCTTGGTCTCTTCCCAGAAGCCATTAGAACCACATCATCTGCAAAAAGCAGTGGTGCAATCCTTAGTCCACCGAACTGCAGACCCCCTCCCCCATGACTACGCCTCGAAATCCGATCCATGTATATTACAAACAGGATTGGTGACAAAGCGCAGCCCTGGCGGAGGCCAACCCTCACCGGAAATGGGTCCGACTTACTGCCGAGGACCCGGACACAGCTCTCGCTTTGGGAGTACAGAGATTGGATGGCCCTCAGTAGAGACCCCCTCACCCCATACTCCCGCAGCACCTCCCACAGTAACTCCCTGGGAACTCGGTCATACGCCTTCTCCAAGTCTACAAAACACATGTAGACCGGATAAGCGTACTCCCAGGCCCCCTCCAGGATCCTTGCGAGAGTAAAAAGCTGATCCGTCGTTCCACGACCAGGACGGAATCCGCATTGTTCCTCCTCAATCTGAGGATCGACAATCGGCCTGACCCTCCTTTCGAGTACCTTAGAGTAAACTTTCCCGGGGAGGCTGAGTAGTGTGATGCCTCTGTAATTGGCACACACCCTCTGATCCCCCTTTTTAAAAAGGGGAACCACCACCCCGGTCTGCCACTCTTTCGCTACTGTTTCCGACTTCCACGCAACATTGATGAGACGTGTCAACCATGACAGTCCCTCAACACCCAGAGCCTTCAGCATTTCCGGGCGGATCTCATCCACCCCCGGGGCTTTGCCACTGTGGAGTAGTGTTGCACGGTGTACCGATACTTGAAAGGTACCGCGATACCCTGCCGTTAAAAACGGTACGATTCCTCCGTTTCATTAGTATCGGTACTTTAAGAATGACGGGGGAAAGTACTCCCGTGAAAAACCGCCGTTTTAATAAGAGCCGTGTGTGTTCAGCGCTCTGCTTCCACTCCCTGCACTGCAGCCGTGCCTGCAGTCCCGCTCCTCTCAAGCACGTTCTAAGTCCCTCCCCTCTCTCGTGCACGCGGCCACGCGCTAGCTGCCAGAGCATGTGAGAAAACGAGAAGCATGGCTGCAAGTGGGAGTGCAACTGCCGCTGCGCCTCGGCTTGTTGACAAAAAGAGACGGGTCTGTCTGCAGACCGCAGCAAGGAGGCGTTTCCTATAGGGGCGTTTCCTATAGGGGCGTTTCCTATAGGGGCGTTTCCTAACTTTTTTTATCCAGCTGCTTTTATAAATCCTCGCAGAAGAAGTCATTGTTCTAGTGATGGGAATTCCGGCTCTTCTTGCTGAGCCGGATCATTTGGCTCACCAAGAAGAGCCGGCTCTTTCGGCTCCCAAAGGGCTCTTCAGTTTACCACATATTATACCTTTTAATTAAATCAAATGTAGCGCTGTTTTGACTAATGATTTATATGTGTACACATATATCACTTAAATTATTCAAGACATCCTTTGTACTAAAGTATTCAAAAGTAAAAATTACATGTTTAATATAAATTATTTGCTGTGGCCAATTGTTTTCATTGCATTTACAGACCCGTGTAACTCTCTGATACCACCCAATTAATGCATTGACTTGCTTGTAGAACCACGCTACACACACAGCAGATACTAGCAACACCTATACAAACTATTTTAAAAAAGGGGCTACTGTATCAACCTATATAAAGTATATAAATATAGTTTTTCTCCCTGCAGGAGAGGGGAGCGTGCTTTGAGATCAACTGCTAGGCTGCAGCGGGGAGAAGAGGGGGACAAAAAGTAGGAAGAGAAGTAATGGGTCAGAAACCCTCCTTTTTACGCAGCGGTCCAGACATAGGGCATTAGGGCAGGGATATCTTTCAAGGTTTGACATAATGAATTGTGCTACTTTTAAAGCAGGCAACGATGTTTTCAAATCTGTAATCAAAAAGCTCCTCAAAAACACTATAGAAGCAGTTCCTGCCGTTGTTACGTTAGTTCAAACAGTAACAACGGACTACTTTTCTTAGCGGATGCATGTCAATATAAATCAATACAAAAAACTATTTTTTAAATTAATAAAATCTTTTTCTAAATCCATAAAAGCATTTCAATTATTGTTGGGAGTCATGTCGTTACTTTGTTGAGAATGTGGCCATGTGTAATAAGCGGGATAATGTCCACATTGCATAATGTGCCTTCATGCCGATCTAGATCCCTCCGCAAAAACAAAACAAAAAACGTCTCGTTCGCGGGCGAGAGCCGGCTCCCGTCGTTCACTATAGGAAACGCCCCTATAGGAAACGCCCCTATAGGAAACGCCTCCTTGCTGCGGTCTGCAGACAGACTCTATTGGACAAAAAAGACGCCAGAAGTCTGTGAACGGGCCGTTCAGGTGTTCAGAGCAGAGCTCCCTGTCGGAGCGGCAGAGCGTGATCTGCACTGAAAAGTTTTTCTGTCGCAATATTATCGTTGAGCAAACTTAACTAGCAATCTGCTAACGTTAGCTTTAGCCTTCGTTTTCTATTAGTTGTTTTCATAGGCTATAAACGGAGGTGGTATAAGTATATATCTTGTACTTGAGTAAAAGTAGAAGTACCCAGGTCTTGTACTTGAGTTAAAGTAGAAGTACCAGAATGTAGGAACAATCCTGCAATCAAAATGTTCCTCAAATAAAAGTACAAAAGTATTATCATCAAAATATAGTAAAAGTAGCGACAGTAAAAGTAGAAGTACTCAGGTATTGTACTAGAAGCACCAGAGTGTACTGTAGGAATACTCTGTTACAGTAAAAGTACTGCATTCAAAATGTTCCTCAAGTAAAAGTATTAAAGTAGCGACAGTAAAAGTAGTCATTGTGCAGATTGGTCCATTTCAGAATAATATATATGATATGTTTTATAATGATTGATCATGAAAGTGTTCTCAAAGCTGGTAAATGTGCAGCTAGTTTGAATGACTTTGTAGACTGCAGGGTAGCTGGTGGATTTACTCCAGGTGGAACTAAAGTCTGATTTAACACTTGATTATATTTCACATCATTCATCCACATCTGTGAAGTAACTAAAGGGATTAAATACATGTAGTGGAGGAAAAGTACACCATGTACCTCTGAACTGTAGTGGATTAGAAGTACAAAGTAGCAAAAGAAACATTGAAATACTTAAATAAAGTACAAGTATCTCAACATTGTACCCAAGTAGTACTTGAGTTTATGGACTTAGTTACTTTACATCAGTGGCTATAAAGATAGAAAGACTAAGCCTTGCACAGAGGCATGAAAATACATTTTCAAAATGCTCAACAGTGCTGCCAAAATGTTAAACTCACTGCTACACAATTAAAATAAATGCTTTTATATATATTTATATTAGATGTGACTCTTTGGGGTTTCTGTTCTTAGTAACACTGCTGCTTCAGTTGTTCTGACTGCTAAAATCATCTGTTATTCCTAATTTTAAAGCCGATATTCCGTGGGGCTCGGATCCTTGTCACCTTTTTCATACCTGATGAGTTTGCATCCCTGATTATATTTAAGACTGTTTCCCTTTTTTTAAGAAAAGTATCGAAAAAGAATCGGAATCGCAATTCTTGACTTGGTATCGGTATCGAAACCAAAATGTTGGTATCGTGACAACACTACTGTGGAGTTGTTTGACGACCTCAGTGACCTCCCCCCGGGAGATTGGTGTTGATCCCCCGTCATACTCCAGCTCTGCCTCTAACATAGAGGGCGGAGTTGTCGGGTTCAGGAGTTCCTCAAAGTGTTCCTTCCAACGCCCTAACACTCCATCAGTTGAGGTCAACAACGTCCCATCCTTACTGTACACAGCTTGGATGGTTCCCTGCTCCCCCCTCCTGAGGTGTCGGACAGTTTTCCAGAACAACTTTGGTGCCGCCCGAAAGTCCTTCTCCATGTCTTCTCCGAACTTCTCCCACACCCGCTGCTTTGCCTCGGCCACGGATGAGGCTGCTGCCCTTCGGGCCTGTCGGTACCTTGCAACTGCCTCGGGAGTCCCCCGGGATAACAAATCCCTGAAGGCCTCCTTCTTCAGTCGGACGGCTTCCCTGACCACCGGTGTCCACCAGGAGGTTCGAGGGTTACCCCCCTTGAGGCACCTAGGACCCTGAGACCACAGCTCCCCGCCGCGGCTTCGGCAATAGAGGCTTTGAACACCGACCACTCTGGTTCAATGTCCCCAACCTCCACAGGAATGCCTGAAAAGCTCCGCGGGAGGTGTGAGTTGAAGGCCTCCTGAACTTGGGCCTCCTCCAGACGTTCCCAGTTCACCCGAACTACACGTTTGGGCTTACCAGGTCTATCCAGAGGCTTCCCCCGCCACTCGACCCAACTCACCACCAGATGGTGATCAGTTGACAACTCCGCCCCTCTCTTTACCCGAGTGTCCAAAACATACGGCCTCAGGTCCGATGATACGATAACTAAATCGATCATGGACCTTCTGCCTAGGGTGCTCTGGTACCACATACACTTATGAGCATCCTTATGTTCGAACATGGTGTTTGTTATGGCCAATCCATGACTAGCACAGAAGTCCAGTAACAAACCACCACTCCGGTTCAGATCAGGGGGGCCGTTCCTCCCAATCACGCCCCTCCAAGTTTGTGGGCAATGACAAAACAACACCATTTATATAAACACCTATCATGACAGGGCACCCACAGCCAAGTAACAATTACAAATGAATTAAGTCGGCACGGCGGCCCACATTGAAAATGACTTAGGCCTACCTTTGATGATAAATCACTTAAACACAAAGTCCATCCTCCTGTCCTTTTGGGTGAAGCACTTGCGGGTCATTCAGCTGATCCTTTGACACTCTTGAAAATGACTCGGTTAATAATTTCACAACGATGTCATCACTATCACTGAAGTGAGCCATCATGAACGAACTTATGCTAATTATAAATCTATCGATTAGATTTATGATTCGAAAATTATAAAAGTACAGTAGACATGTGGATATTATCCAGCAGAACAAAACATGCATTTATCTAACAGGTTTGTTTTCCACAGACCTTATTTAGAGCTATTTTCCAAAATCCTATGGAGAAATCCCATTGCTTTTTTGTCGAGGGAATGCGAGCGCAGCTTACTTCTGGGTTTTAGGAGCGTCACTGCAACACTAAGTTGATGTCATTTGATTGGATTGTGAGGCAAGGGAAGCCAACCGCCTCTGGTTTCCCTTGGCATGGCTCTGACTAATCACAGGTTGGCAGGGGCATGACGTGAGCCTTGTCTGATTGGTCAATCCCTCCATTTTTATTCACCAAGGGAAGCCAATTTCGGCTGGCCTCCTCTCACAACAGTGAGTGCAATCTACTGTTTTACCATAACATCTAGAGGGGCGCTGTTTCACTCTGTAAAATACTCAATGACAATGGGGGAGAGACGGGCCGGCAGCAACACACAGCAAAGAAGAATTTCCGAAACTAAACAAATAGTTTTTATTTATTTATTAAAATTATAACTACAATCCGAAAAAACAGGGGAAGCCTGGCTTCCCTTGGCCTCCAGGAGAAAACGCCACTGGTGCCAAGCTTGTAGCATCATACTCAAGAAGACTTGAGGCTGTAATTGCTGCCAAAGGTGCTTCAACAAAGTATTGAGTAAAGGGTGTGAATACTTATGTTTATGTGATATTTGAGTGTTTTATTTTTAATTCATTTACGAAAAATATTTTAAAACCTTTTCCACTTGGTCATTATGGGGTATTGTGTCTTGAATGTTGAGGGAAAAAATGAATTTAATCAATTTTGAAATATGGCTGTAACATAACAAAATGTGTAAAAAGTGAAGGGGTATGAATACTTTTCGGATGCACTGTATAAATGTATATTGATGTAGCAGTTTGCTTACTGTATGAAAAGTAAACCTATTGACTTGAGTTTTCATTGGTGTATACACATCTTTTTTCCAGTTGTGTATGTTTACAGATCAGATAGGGAAGGTAGGGAAGAAGACGAGCAAGACAATTAGGAGAGATAGGACAGAAGGAAGGAATAAAGTAAATAAATAAAAAGGCACTAGGAAAGGGAGAAAGAAAGAGCATGAGCAAGGGAATCAACAAATACAGAAAAATCGAAGCAAACCTTTTTTATGAAGGACATACGAGAAAGATCGGAAAAATGAATATGAGATAAGAACAGGTGGAAGTAAGCAAAAGGGATAACATGGGAAAATGATAAAAAAAAAAACTAAAAGCTTATTTGAATAAATGTTGTAATTGTCTTTTAAATGTAGTTACATTATACTGTCTGCAACCTTGAGATTAATGTTGCTTTAAAAACTTTACACAATGCACAGGGAAGACAGCTAGAAAGTCTCTTGACATGGAAAATATCACAACATAAAGTACCTGGGTAAAAAAAAACTCACTTTCTACCTTTCTCAACTTCAGTCTAACAAGCTGAAATTCCTCAACCCAATCCATCCCACATTGTTCGAATCCAAAACAATTAAACATAATGAGCTCAGCATTACAGGGATCCTGGTGCAGTCTCATAATGCAGGTTGAGGCAGACCTGACCTGACAGCCATCACACCGGCTCACTCCATCCAAGTGACATTCGATCATTTTTCTCCAACAACGTGGAACACAGAAAAGCCAAATGTTTTAACCTGGGTCAGGTCATTTGATTGTTAATGTTATTCTACAGCACTGTGCAGCTGGAGAAGGAACAGATAAGATTTGTTCCAAGAAAAGGCTCCGAGTTCATGTACTGTATCTTGACAGCAAAAATAAACGTTGTGGGTAATAGGAGATGGATATGCCGGATCAAAAATAATCCGAGAAGATTTTAGGCATCAGAGTTTATTGTTAATGATTCAGATTGAATATTGCTCATATTCAGAGGAATTTTGTCTGTAGCGTGAACAATGGTGCTTTAAAGGTAATGTGTAACATTTCAGCATTGTCAAAAGAACACTAACGCTATGTAGTTTATTTGCAATACATTTATTCTTTTTTCAGATATTTCGCTCAGAACCGATTCAGAGATGGTGGGGATAGAGGCCAAGCCAGAGAATACTGTAACCAGCGTTCTTAGGATTCTTCCTCTGGGGATCATGAATGTCTGTAGGAACTTGTATGACGGCTGTGAGGTAGTGCGTCACCTTTCAATCAGAAGGTCTATACAAACGTTATGCAAAATCCACTTTTTCATGTCTTTCATACATAAATAAGTGTCGCCAGTGTGTAAAGAGACTCAAAATGATTCAGGAAAAAACAATCTCTCTCTTTTTGTCCTGATCCATTTATATGTATATAGGCATATCTTGCCTCAAAACGATGCAGAGAAACTAGTCCATGCATTTGTTACTTCTAGGCTGGATTATTGTAACTCTTTATTATCAGGGAGTACCAAGAAGTCAGTCAAGTCGCTTCAGCTGATTCAAAATGCTGCGGCTCGTGTACTAACCAGAGTTAGGAAAAGGGACCACATTACTCCTGTTCTGGCTGCCTTACACTGGCTCCCTATAGAACACAGGATATCATTTAAAATTATTCTTCTCGCCTACAAAGCCCTTAATGGGCAGGCGCCATTTTACCTTAAATAACTCATTATACCCTACTGTCCTACTAGGGCAGGGGTGGGGAACCTCCGGCCTCCGGGCCGTATACGGCCCGCGAGACCATTTGGTACAGCCCTCGAGGTAATTTATAAACACACGCAAAAAAGAAAAGAAATCTAGACCGCAGAATAATTAAACAAGCGAGTGCCTGATTTTCCTGGCCAAGGGCAGGGTCCTTGAACACAACACGAGCCTCATGTGTCATCACGTGGTATGTGTCTCGTCTGACAGGAGTGTAGTTCTAACGGAGAGTGTCACTACCCGATCCGTCACCCTGCCCGATCGGTTCTGCGCATGTGCGAGAGGGTCCGCCATGTTGGACAACTCCGGACGGCAACACCAGATGGACACTTGACACAGTGGCTTTTAGCAAAGCTGAAAAATAAAACGAGAGAGAGATGAGTTATTGTTATTACAACGTGACTTCACTATTATTTAACAACTCTTTTTATTGGGTTCTTTTATTTGGGGTTAAGTACATTGTCAGAATAAGTGAGGAATGAATTTAACTTCTGTTAGACAGCCATATGCCATACATTTTTGCATACATTCACAGTAAATATGTATTCAGTATGATAGCTGTCTAACAGAAGTTTATCTATTTCTCACTTATTCTGACAATGTACTTAACCCCAAATAAAAGAACCCAATAAAAAGAGTTGTTAAATAATAGTGAAGTCACGTTGTATTAACAATAACTCATCTCTCTCGGTTTTTCTTTTTGAGCTTTGCTAAAAGCCACTGTGTCAAGTGTCCATCTTGGGTTGCCGTCCGGACTTCCGGACCATCTTGCACATGCGCAGAACCGATCGGGCAGGGTGACGGATCGGGTAGTGACAGAGAGCACCAGAACGCGGCTCCGGGCCGCGTCTATCGTTATTCCAACCCAGTTTAGATGTAACCGCGCCCACTTCCGCATTACGCAAGAACGTAGCTCTACGCGATAGCGTCATAGACTTCTTCTTCGGCAGTTATAGCGGTCGCGGTAAAGCAGGATGAGCAGGATATTGAATAGTTGTTTTTTGTGTTTCCAAAGGATTTGTTGACTGAAAGTAAACGATCCTGTAATCAAAGCCATATCGAAGAGTCCTGAGATTGTATTACTGGTGTTTTATCATCTATAAATAGCCTGTGTGTATTCTCAAATGTCGTTTTCAGGACAAACAAAAGACGTTTTAAATATCTTATCAGCTGGTGTAAGTGCAGAATATTGAATAAATACATGTGTGAGTACATATAAGTGTGTGTTTATATGTTTATAAATGAATAAATGTGTGTGTATATATATATATATATATAAAACAGTATCATTAAATAATGCTGTGTGTGTATAAATGAATGAATACATCTGTGTATATTTATGAATAAATGCATGTGTGAGTACATATAAGTGTGTGTGTATATGAATAAATGTATATATAAAATAGTATCATTAAATAAATATATATATAAAATAGTATCATTAAATAATGCTGTCAGATAAATGAAGTACACAGTAATAGTCAAGGTTATATTCAATATTCTGCACTTACACCAGCTGATAAGATATTTAAAACGTCTTTTGTTTGTCCTGAAAACGACATTTGAGAATACACACAGGCTATTTATAGATGATAAAACACCAGTAATACAATCTCAGGACTCTTCGATATGGCTTTGATTACAGGATCGTTTACTTTCAGTCAACAAATCCTTTGGAAACACAAAAAACAACTATTCAATATCCTGCTTTACCGCGACCGCTATAACTGCCGAAGAAGAAGTCTATGACGCTATCGCGTAGAGCTACGTTCTTGCGTAATGCGGAAGTGGGCGTGGTTAAATCTAAACTGGGTTGGAAATTGAATAACGATAGACGCCTCCGGGCCGGGACTTCACAAATTGCAGTAACCATAAGGAGCCGTACACATGCCGCAGTTTTTGCGTGGCTGGCGATCTGCTCATCTGTCATGCCTCATCTGTCATACAATCAATAACTTTGTTGTTATTAGCATCTGGTTAGCTATGCTAACGAATACAAGAAGCTTTTTCTACTACCAGTGAGGTAAAGGCACATCTTTATATGATCATTATAGTTATCAAAAAACAAGAGAATAAAGTAAACAGGTATAAAATACTATATGACAGTAAAAAAAAGTTATTATTAAACAAGAATACAGTTTAAAAGTTGTAAAATATCCATAAAGAAAAAAATCTGCTTACAGTTCTGTTTCATGTCGGTGTTGAGAGATGTATCCATAGATCTATTAATTTTACTCTCAAAGTGCACCAGATTGATGCTTTTAACTTCAACATTCAAAACAAATCTTCCTGGTGGTGCATTCCCCCAAACCCCGCTAGGTGAGGTTAGACCCCCCCCCCCACTTAAATCATGTCCGCATGGATATGAAACTAAATACATTTGCACACATCTTGTGTCCATATATTTCTGTTTTGGTGGTCATGCCACGGTGCATGCATGCGCGGGTCATGGTCAAATATCTGGATAAAGAGGTTGCTTTTTCTTTGCACAGCATGAAAGAAAGGCGAAATGAATGGGCTGTGATTTTAGTTTTTTAAGCAGACGTTGAGTTCAATAATTTGTACGGCCCTCGAAGGATGTTGTAAAAATTGAAATGGCCCTTGAGAGGAAAAAGGTTCCCCACCCCTGTACTAGGGCATTGCGTTCCAAGAATGCAGGGTTGTTGGTTGTTCCTAGAGTCTCTAAACGTACAATGGGAGCCAGAGCCTTTTCTTATCAAGCTCCACATTTGTGGAATCAGCTTCCAGTTTGTGTTCGGGCGGCAGACACCCTATCCGTTTTTAAGAGTGCGCTTAAGACCTTCCTTTTTGATAAAGCTTATACAGTAGTTAGGGCTGATTAGATTCAGCCCCTAGTTTTGCTGATATAGGCTTAGTTTGTCGGGGGACATCTTACTTCTTCCTTCTCGCTGTCTATACCTGTGTACTCTCATGTTCCGATTAACCCAGCTTCCCCAAATGTCTTTCTTTTTGGTGTCTATATACGCTGGGATCCGGAGTCATGGATGATCCTGCGGTCCTGTGTCCTGGATCGCGAGCGCTGGATCTTGAGTCGTGGCTGTGGTCCTGGATGGATATCCTCGTGGATTCATCTTCCTATTCCTACACATGCATTTCCAAACATTTGGACTACCTATGTTGCAAATGTATTATCTTTTCAATTTACACACGGCATCTATTGCACGTCTGTCCGTCCTGGGAGAGGGATCCCTCCTCTGTTGCTCTCCCTGAGGTTTCTCCCATTTTTCCCTTTAAACTGGGTTTTCTTTGGAAGTTTTTCCTTGTACGATGTGAGGGTCTAAGGACAGAGGGTGTCGTATTGTCATACTGATATTCTGTATAAACTGTGAAGACCACTGAGACAAATGTAACATTTGTGATATTGGGCTATATAAATAAACATTGATTGATATAAAAACATGTCTGAAAATGAGCTGATCAGATTTTGGCCACTTTGTGATTTCACAATGTTGTTTTGGGTTGTGCAACCATTAGCCAATAACCAACCAAGGTAACACCCGTACCTGTGTTTTTTTAAACCAATCATGTCACAGATGGGTGTGGCCAGCAGCAGTTTATTAGCATTTAAAGTTACAGAATCAGCACTTTTGAAACAGGGCTGAAACAGAGGGGTTTTTGGCATGCTACAATGCATGATCTGTTTGGTATTCCAACACTTCAGAGAAATGGTTTGTATATATATGAAACCTTTAATATATTGATGAAAAACAGTGTAATGGGGGACCTTAAATGACTGTGGCTGTGAGGTAATGAGATCATCTTTCATTCAGGTTGTGGATTCAATCCCGACCTTGCAGTCAACATGTCGGTGTGTCCTTTGGCAAGATACTTTAACCCGAGTTGCTCCTGATCGCATGGCCAACAGTGTGTGCGAATGAAAACTTATTTGAGCAAATGGCACATCGCTCTTTATGAATGGGGTGTGAATGGGTGAATGATGACTTGTAGAATTTAAAGCGCTTTGAGGGGTCGTAAAGACCAGATTAAGTGCCAGATAAACACAGTCCATTCACCATACATCTGATAGTTGGTGAAATGTTTTTGATACGTCAAACTTGTGGACAGGCTAACCGACATTGCCATCCCTGGAGTCATGCGGTCAACATGGCTAAAGAAACAAATAGTCAACACTGTATTTTTCTAACCTGCTTTAGCAATACAGTATTGAGAACTGTGGATCTTCTCTGAGGTCTCTGCACATGAACAGCAGCTGTCCTGTTGTGGGTGTCTCTGCTGCTGGATGGGACACCGCCCACTGGAAGGAAGTTAAATTCAAAGCTGGGCAAGAAGGTGAGCCAAGCTGTGAGCATGAAGCTCTTCTCACGCAGCAGCTCCGCTCCTTCCTGCCCACAGAGGTGTGGCTGCTCAGGTTTGGATTGAGGTAATGAAGAAATTCACAATACACGATTACCCTGAATACTAAAACAAGTTGACATAGAAAGCTGAAGACTAAGAATTCCATTGAGGTTGTGACTGTAAAGACTTATGCCTCCTTTAAAAACAAATAAAACATGCTAATGAATGCTAATTAGGATCAAATACAAAGTAAAGCTCATGCTAATGGTAATCCCATATGTTTATCAGGTTTACATTTCACGAAAACACCCAAGTGATTAAGATTCAACCCAAGGGTGAACAAGAATCTTTCTGCCAAATTTCAAAGCATTTAATTGAATTAATTAATAATTAAGTTATTATTTCAGGCTGGACCAAAATATCGTCCCTATAGAGCCGAGATGCTATAGCAGCATAGTTTGTTTGGGTCTTTTAGAAACTTTCCATCCATTTGATCGTTTTCAGTCAGAGTTACAAGCATATGGCGCTTTTAGCACCCTTTTTTCACCAGCCGTTCAGTTTTATTGCAAAACCTCTCCATAATAAGATCCAGACATGTTTTACAGTGTGACAGTGGCATTCACTGACTCTGCACGTTATGCTCTTTCTTTGATTCTTTCATGTGCAGCCAGTGTTTCTCGAGTGTTGGCTGCCCACAGTCCCAGAGGTTCTGCAGCCTTGTTTCGCCCTCCTTCCATCACATAATAAAGAGAAATCTCTTCCTGAACAGGTCCTCCCATTTTTACAGTAAATTCCTCTTCATCAGAACTACCTTTTCCTCTCCTATTCAACAGTACAAAAACACTAATTTAAAGAAGGAGCGTGACCTCAACGAAAGAATATATAGTTTGCCAATGATTTATAAGAACTATATATGATCAATAGAGAGTATCAGGGGCTCATCTTGTCAAAAGGTCACAATTGAAAAAACTAAATTACTTTAGGTTTTAGGCAACAGAACTACTTGGTTAGGCTTAGTTATGGATTGGGTTACAATAGGTATATTTGTCACCCAAGGCTACGTACGTATGTTACATTTGTTATAAGGTAACGTAGGCAGCTTAACGTAAGTCAATGTTGACTTTTGATTAACACGGGACAATAACACCGGATTTCAAGATGAAAAACCTATGTTTTGTTATGGAGCACAACAAAAACACAACAAGGTGCATATTAACCGTATTACCTTATATTTCATAAAATTAAGTAACTACTTACTTTAAACAATAACTTTAATAGCAAAGTGCTTGTTTTTAAAGCAACAACTGAAAAACATGACATGAATAGACCTAACACTTAAAATAATACCACGCAAACAACTATGCAACACTCTGTATTTAGCTGTTAAGCCTTTTTAAAGCATTGTTTTAGCAGAACCTTGTTCAGTCTCAGCACTGTTGTCAAGCATATTTACAGAAGTAACTGTTTTTTGCAGACAGTCAAAGTTAACAACATAGCTGGTGAACACAGAAGCACACTTAGCAGCTAAACCATAAATTATTTCCTCAGGAACTTGTGGAGACAAAGACAGAGCTAAACAGAAAGTGAATGTTTGACTTCTAAAAATGATTTTCCAATACAAAAATACTGCATTGTCAATTTCATAAGGGGAGTAACTTATTTCTTCCAGGTTACATTTCATTTTGACTTGTAACTATGATGTTCATTTTTGTCAATTTAGATTTTTTAAATATATGTCTTAAAAAACAATGCCTTAAAAAACAATGATTTATTCGAAGATTTTCAGTCTGGCTTTAGAACACATCATAGCACAGAGACAGCTCTGGTTAAAGTCACAAATGACCTTCTAATAGCCTCAGACAAGGGACTTGTCTACATTTGCTCGATCTCAGTGCTGCATTTGATACTATCGACCATGATATCCTATTGAAAAGACTAGAGCACTTAGTTGGCATAAAGGGAACTGCTTTAGGCTGGTTTAGGTCCTATTTGTCTGAACGCTCTCAGTTTCTGTGTGTCAACGATGAATCTTCCATGCAAACCAAAGTTAGTCATGGAGTGCCACAGGGCTCAGTGCTTGGACCTATTTTGTTCACACTATATAAACTTCCACTAGGCAATATTATAAGGAATCATTCTGTAAATTCACACTGTTATGCGGATGATACTCAACTATATTTATCCATCAAGCCTGATGAAACCAATCACCTAAATAAAATGCAATACTGCCTTAAGGACTTAAAAACATGGATGACCTTCAACTTTTTGATGTTAAACACTGCTAAAACTGAAGTTATTGTACTCGGCCCAAGGAATCTACGAAACAAACTATCTAAAGATATACTAATTATGGATGGCATTAATTTGGCCTCCAGTGAGACTGTAAGGAACCTTGGTGTTATATTTGATCAGGATTTATCTTTTAACGCCCACATAAAATCAATCTCAAGGACCGCCTTCTTTCATCTACGCAACATTGCAAAAATCAGGCATATATTGCCTCAAAACGATGCAGAGAAACTAGTCCATGCATTTGGTACTTCTAGGCTGGGTTATTGTAACTCTTTGTTATCAGGGTGTGCCAAAAAGTCAGTTAAATCGCTTCAGCTGATTCAAAATGCTGCAGCTCGTGTACTAACCAGAGTTAGGAGAAGGGACCACATTACTCCTGTTCTGGCTGCCTTACACTGGCTCCCTATAGAACACAGGATATCATTTAAAATTCTTCTTCTCGCCTACAAAGCCCTTAATGGGCAAGCGCCATCTTACCTTACATAACTCATTATATCCTACCGTCCTACTTGCAGGAGTGGCCAACCCGCGGCTCTCGAGCCGCATGCGGCTCTTTGCCGAGTCTCATGCGGCTCCTCAGTTCATATCGAATTGTAATTGTGTTTTTTGCGCATATGTATCCCAGTTCACGAAGGGTTAACAACACACCCAGCCCAATCGTTACACAGAGTTTTGAATAAAGAAGTGCTTTAGCCAATCAGAATGCAGATCCTGCAGTACTGGAGGCGGGCTTTACTGCACTCGCGATGTGACAGTGAAGGGAGAGATCTGCTTATGATCGGCAGAAATATAACTCAGATAAAACCGTAATAACTCAATATGATGTTGTCAAATCAAAATGGTAACAATTTGCAGTGGTATGTGTATGTGAGAAGGCCTGCTCTCGGAAAGCTGGCAGCTGACACAGAAGGACTCCCGAATTTGGTGATTTGTGGTAAAGAAATAAACAAGAGAGAAAGTGCATCTCTGTCAGCAGAGCTTCTGTCAGTCAGAGGGTTAGGTACAAGTTGAGATGTCATGTGAGGAGAATTAACAAAAATACACTTTATTTATTTACATTTATTTGTAAATGACGGTCATGAATGTGTGTGAGAGATACAGACAGAATAAAGCCAGGCATATTTTTATTAAATGATGTGCCCTTTCATGCATTTGAGCCCCTTCCACATCCTCTGCACGTTTCAAAGAAGCAACATGCATAGTAAGATAACTACTTTTTTCAAATGTTTTGTGTGAGACACAATATTAATGATTGACAATAACTGGCCTCTGCACTTAATACTGGCAGGAGAGGTTTAAGTCTATTTCTGTCAATATCATGGACTGTGACATTTATAGGAAATCTGGCTGAGCGGAGGTATATGTTTCTGTGAGAGGGCGTGTGTGTCTATGGGAGGGTGTGTCTTTGAGTGTGTGTGGTGTGTGTGTGTGTGTGTGTGTGTGTGTGTGTGTGTGTCAATTATTGTTCATTTTTAGATTTTAATGCTGTATGTGTGAGAGATAGAGAGGGGCACACAGAAAGGCTGAGAGCAAAAGAGAGAAGGAGAGAGAGAGGTCGGGGACATACACCCAGCATGTGTGCCTGTGTGTATGATGTGGCTCTTTGCAGTAACACAATAAAATGATTGGCTCTTTACCTCTGATTGGTTGGCCACCCCACTAGGGCATTGCGTTCCAAGAATGCAGGGTTGTTGGTTGTTCCTAGAATCTTTAAAAGTACAATGGGAGCCAGAGCCTTTTCTTATCAAGCTCCACATTTGTGGAATCAGCTTCCAGTTTATGTTCGGGCGGCAGACACCCTATCCGTTTTTAAGAGTGCGCTTAAGACCTTCCTTTTTGATAAAGCTTATAGTGATAAAATAAAATAATCTAATAAGAGTGCATTGACGTAGACACGTTGTGCCTCTTCACCTATATATTTTAGTTCTTAATCTTTCACTTAAATCCTAAAAACTTAGATCTTATATTTAAAACTTTATCCAAAACCTTTCCCCTCTCTGACCTCTCGAGGTTCTATTATGGCGCGTTTCCACTGCAGCGGGTAGCTCGCTTTAAGCGTGCCGAGCTGTGCGGGGCCCGTTTTTGGTTGCGTTTCCACTTGGCCTAGTACCGGCTAGCGGGTCCTAATTCACAGTTTTTCTGGCCCCATAAAATCGTGGTTCTAGGGCCAGGAACAACCAGGCTGAGTCGGGCATGCTAAGTATGCTAAACTAGAGAGAGAATCGCTGGCAAGGGGGCAACAACTACAAAAAGATGAACATATTTGACCGTGATTTAATTGTAATACACGTTTCAAAATGATGCCGAAGTAACAACATACTGATACCGGTTAGTAAAAACCATGAATTAATGCATTGACAAGTCTGCAGACAGACGGCAGGCGAAAAACCCTTTTAAAATGCGTGCTTTCTAAATGGAGCTTGGCTAAGCTGTAACGTTATATATGCTCCGACCGTCCACACTCACAACAACGGCCTATACAGACATAAATAAAGCAGCGACTGTATTCGCCATGACACATGCAGTCTGTGGTTTGTACTTGTTTAACTTTTGTCTAGTTTCTGAACAGATATGAAGAGCTGTGAGCTCTGAGTGCTAAGAGCTAACGGCTGTGTTGTTTTTTGGGGCGCTCATTGAAGATGACGTCACGGCTCCGCCTACACTGCGTTACTATAGTAACTACCCCAGTTCCTAAACTGTAATGGAAGCGCAGCATTAAAGTGAGCCGGGCCTAATAAGGCCTAACCAAACCGAGCGAGGCCTGCAGTGGAAACGCGCCATTAGAGGGTAACAGGTTGCAGAGAGGCCTATTCCGGCCGGGGAGTGTGGAACGTAGTCACAGACCTACTCCTTACCTCTCACCAATTCCAATTAAGGTTCCAGTCGGGACCTTTCTCTCTGCGTGTGCCTCTCCACCTCTGTCTCTTACTTCTTACTTGCTACCCTTTTCCCTCAACCTATCCTAAGGGAGTGCATGTATGTAGACACGTTAGTTTAGCTGCTATAGGCTTGGACTGTCGGGGGACACACCTTACTTCTTCCTTCTGTCTTTCTGTACTTGTGTACTCTCATGTTCCGATTAACCCAGCTTCCCCCAAATTTCTTTTTTGTGTCTATATCTACGCCGGGATCCTGAGTCGAGGCTAATCCTGTTGCTGTGGTCGTGTGTTCTGGATCCTCTATCCTGAGCACTGGATCTGAGTCCTGGACTTCGAGTCGTGGCTGAACCTGTCTCTGCGGTCCTGCCTGCCTCTCACCATACTACTTCCCTGATGGCTCCCACCGGATTGTTGACATCCTCGTGGATTCATCTTCTTATTATAGACACATGCATTTCCAAACATTTGGTCTTTCCAAACATTTGGTCTACCTACGCTGTAAAATGTATTATCTCTTCGATTTACACACGGCATCTATTGCCCGTCTGTCCGTCCTGGGAGAGGGATCCCTCCTCTGTTGCTCTGAGATTTCTCCCATTTTTCCCTTTAAACTGGGTTTTCTCCGGAAGTCTTTCCTTGTACGATGTGAGGGTCTAAGGACAGAGGGTGTCGTATTGTCATACTGATATTCTGTACACACTGTGAAGACCACTGAGACAAATGTAACATTTGTGATATTGGACTATGTAAATAAACATTGATTGATTTCTGTAAACTCATTTCTACAGACACTTTTACTTTGCAAAACTACTGTATGATATTTTTTCTCTAAACTTTACCAAAGATTTTGGTATTGTGGGGTTTCAATTTGCAACATTAGCACATGTTTAGTTGGTTAGGAACATTACATTTGTAGAAGACTGTGTTGCTATGGGATGACAAAGCTTCTTTGCAACTGCTGGATGCGTCAATACACATTTATATGCTGACTTGTTAGGTTTAACAAGCTCTAAAGTTTCTTGTATGTCAACTGAGAGAGCAGAGGTGTTCTGTCCTGTCGTGCAGAGCAGAGCAGAGGTGTCCTGTAGTGGACGAAATTAATGCAGCTTTGAACTTTTATGTGTATTGTAATTTTTACAAATATTTTTGCTTTTAAATTAGCAATTAAAAGAAAAATCTGCATTCATTTTCCAGCAGGGATTTTACCAACAAAGCAGATGTTTGCAATGTGGATTTTAAATGTTGGGTTCCCATGAGTTCCTAAGAAAGCAAGAAAACTCCTGACTTGTACTTATAAAAACCAAAACAGATGATGTATTTTTTCATTTCAGTTTATTTAAATGATTATAACGTTTTTAAGAGTTTACAACCATTATCTGCATGCATTACAATATTACCCAACATTTATCAACCTCTGATACAGCATGTCAACTTTGTGTTAAACTCTTGGTATAAGGGCTTTTAATCTTATTACTTTTTGTCTTTCGTTAACAATAGAAAACATGCTGTCTTACATTTTCAGATCAGAGATGAATCACCTGACTTTACAAAAGAAAACATCACTTTGAGTAGTATACAAGGTTTTTATACTGAAACAGTGCCTTTAAGAACACATAAGACAGATTTTTGAACTGGCAGCTTTGGGTCATAGTTTAACCCGACCATTTTATTCAGTGGTGCACCAACATCTGAATTCTCTTTCTGCATTTTAAAGTGTGTGGTCAACAGCAGAGGAGGAAAAAGAATGAGAGTCTTCAGAACAAAAGGAAAGTTAACACCCTCATGTCAGTCCCATCATGCATCAAGAATGATTACGTCCATTTGTGTAAGGAAGAAAAAATCATGAGCAGTTGTTTGACTTAAACCAGGACTTTTTTTCTGAGTGTGTTTGTCTTTTTCCACAATATAATTGCTTTCATCTTCTCTGACGCACATGGGTTGCAAAAGAGGAGAAAATTGCATACATGACAAATGTGTCACTGTACAAGAGAGATGAGGGACTGAAGATAGCTGCGAAGCATCTGTGAATATCTGGTAGAAAGCCTGTTTTTTATATAAATAATATATAAAACTCTGGATGGATTTCCTTTTCATAATCTAAGTTTGATTATTAAAGATTTGCTTCAACTTTGCTGACGTTACCCGATCTGTTATATAAATGTCTGACGTGGACATGTAAAGCAGCAGGAACTGTGTAAGGGATCACATTATGAGGTTAAAATGGGTCATTTCAAGCTCCAGGGGATAATGACGGATCTTACTGTAAAGCTGATGACAGTGTAATCTCTGTATTTAACAAGGATATAAAGCATCAGATAAATCTTAATCTTTTTTGTTATCTTTGAATTTAACTTTTGATCTTCATGTCAATTGTCTGCTCAAACAACAAACCAATCAAACCAAAAAGAGACCACATTACTTCAATGTTTGCCTCATTTCATTACCTTCCAGTTCACATAAGGATTGATTTTAAAGGGGCCATAATATGTTAATTTTTAGGTTCATATTGGTATTTAGTGACTCTACTGTGACATCTGCTCTGATTGGTTAGCTGGCCGGCTCTGTTGTGATTGGTCAACCGCTTAGCCTGTTAGACCCCAAGCCTGTTTTTCAGGTCTCAGCCTCGAAAATTAAATTTCCAGAACAAATGGCCATAACTAGACTTCTAAAAGGGGAAAATCAATTATCTTTTTTCTCAAAGTAATGATACACCTGTGAGTTGGATGTAGAAAAGTCAGAATCAATATAGATGTTTTTTATTTTAAAGAAAATTCAGATTGAACATAATAAAAAACTGTAAATTATAGTGTCTGTCCAAAAATAATTTGTTACTTATAGTGAAAACCACCCTTGAATGATGGGATGGTAGACTAAAAGCTTTAGGAATCCAAAGTACAACATATAATAAGTGACCTGTATCAATATTGATGCAAAACAAGTGACATTTGACCTTTTTAGAGAGGTTTAACAAAAATAACTCCACGTGTTTTATTTTTGTGTCTGTTTAAATTGTGTTTATTGAATGGCTCTGTACTGTACCTAGAAGTATTAATTAACTTTAAAACATTAATATGTAGTTGTACCTTCCACTCCACAAACTGCAGCGACTAAAAACCAGGCCTTGTCCTTTCTGATGTTGTCCTTGTAGTAAGCATTGGTTACATCATATAAAATAGTGTGTTTTTCCTGGCCTGGCCCGGATGCTCACCTTTCCACTTCCTGCGAGGGGGGGCTGCCTGCCTGACCTTACGTTACGGCTGCGCTGCGGCAAAAATAGGCGCTGCGCCGAGCCGCTTCTGGGCGTGTGGTGGAATAGCACCCATTGACTAGAGTGGCCGCGATCCTTACGACCGCCGTGGTGCAGCGCGGCGCAGACGGACTCGGTGGAAACTGGGGGTAATGTAATGTCGGGCAGAAAGTGGAACGGTGACAGCATCCGGCCCACCCCCCAAATAAACACATTTCCAGACCCCCCTTCACATCTCTACATCGTCTCCACAACTACACGCACAATGGACGACGAAGTTTTTATATTGGAAGTGGAAAAACACTTGATTTTATATGACACAACGCATCTTTTTTACATGGACAACACCAGCGTTCTCCTTCAGTTTACAGGCACTGTGTGTAAATTGTATAGAATAATTATGATGATGAATGCATTTTTTTACCACTAAAATACAGCAACCCATCTTTGATTCATGTTGTTTTTAACTGGACTATTACAATTATTATTAATTATGTCTGTAGTCTACAACACAACAAAATAGGAAATAACAACAATAAACACGATTTAAACAGACACAAAAATAAACCATTTAACTACGAAGCCTACTTACTTTCTTGTAGAAGTACAAATGTCCAGGAAATATGCCCAAATCAACAAGAACTGCGAGCCGGCATGCACGACGCTCCGCTTCCGTAATGCTTCTGAAACGCTCGTGAAACGCGCCCGGTAGGGTATGACGCCGGAGGAGGCCGGACCAAAACCGCGCCGCAGCCATTAGTGCATGATGTATTATTTAGATGCAGTGTGTGCAGTGTTTATAAGGACTTATATTGCACATCATTTAACTTCTTGTGTTTTTAGTTTACATATTTGTTATTTATTGAATTCTAAATGCAACTGTCATGAAATCTAATAGTGAGATAAGACAGGAAATTAGGCAGCAGAGCAATAATACCTTTTGTTGCTAGATATTTAAAAATGTGTACTGCAACAAGTTTCCTATACCACTCGAAGGACAATCCCAGCAAAAGGTTTTTCCTCCGTCTGTAAATAAAGTAAATAAGGGCAGGAAATGAGAAGGTGTGTCTGACAGGAGGTCATTTAACAAACACACTGATGTCATGGGAAGTAGCTTCTTCACAGCTCTTGGTTTCCTTTTCATCTGAACAGCTGAGTTGCTCTGTGAAGCTGATACTTTTCCGGCCTGCGCCTCATAAACCTCGGTCAAACTCCAGTGTTTCCAGGTTCTTTACTCAGTTCATATACACAGATCTGATACAGAGGGTGTGGTATCATGACCCAAAGATGGAAATTAATCCAAATATTTCAATTTGAAAGAAAACAGCTAAAGTTGAACTTTTTCTATGGTTTGTTCTCCCATCTGAAAAAGTCTGACATCTGTTTCTAACCAGTTTGAGTATGAGCGTGAAGCCGCTTTGCTAATTGAAACGAGGCCTCTCCCTACGCACTAAATCAAGTCAGCTGTTGCTTTTTAATTCCTGTGTTCAATTGTGTGTGTTCATGACAAAATTGATAAATGTTTGATTGTCCACTTGAGTGCAATTGGAATATGTTTGATATTAAGTTCCATTTGTTTTCCATTTGTACATGAAAAGAGAATTTGAAAGAAAGGAAACAAACACATGTACATATTCTCTCTTCTTTGTAGCATGCTGGTTGCATAGCTCTACGTATGGTCACTTTAGTAAAAACTGAAATATCTTAAAGGTCACCTATTGTGCAAAATGCAGTTTTTGATGTATTTTATACTTAAATATGTGTCCCTGGTGTGTAAGGAGACTCACAAAGTGTCAGAAAATAAAAACCTCTCTCTTTTCCTCCTTACCCACATCTCTAAAAACAGGGGTACAACGGAGCTGATTCAGATTTGCTACGGTCATGACGACATTACTAAAATGTGGGCTGGCTCTACGTTGAACTCCTGGCAACGTCCCGCCCCAACCTATCGTCCCCTATCAGAAACGTTGCTATCAGAAACAATGCACGACGTGTTTTGGAAGTAATATGCTCTGTGTTTACATTAGTAAGCATCGCTAACACTCAGAGCTAACACTGTACTGGAGAGAATATGTGTTAAGAAGCTGGATATCACAGATACTCACCTTGTGCTAAACCCCTGAGAGAGAAAGTGTTTGAGCTCCATACCGTTTCAGAAATAATCCTTGATGTGGTTTGGAACATAATATGGCGTTTAATCATGACAGCGTATAGCTGATTTTGTGCGGGTGGAGTAGACACTCTTCTCTTCACACAGCTCACACTTGCATTCGGAAAGGGGCGTGGCCAGCAGCAGCTTGGTTACATTTAAAGCTACAGACCCAGAATCAGCACTTTAGTAACAGGGCTGAAATAGAGAGGTATGAGGCATGCTACAATATCCGTTTGGTATTTTGAGCAAAACACTTCAGAGACATTTTTTGTATAGATATGCGTCTATAATATATTGTTCAAATATAGCATACAGTAGGTGAGATTTACTAATTATCTTATTGGTCGCCATGAAATGTCATGATGTTCCAGAGACATGTTCCCCTTTTTATTATCTTGTGAAAACTTTGGTGATCTACCGACTATTCCAAGGGTTAGGTGAATGGTAAAAATGTGCTGTAAGTGGGAAAATATAAAACACCAAATACGCAACTTAATTATATTATAAGGGATTTATTTATTTCCATTTTATTTATTTATTTGTGATATTTTTGTTATTATGTCATTTTATTGTCACATTTGTTATGTGTACTATTTTGCTTGTGTTACGTTTTGCCCAACCCTGTCTCCTAAAAATTACGTTCCCACAGAACTAAACTGCATTCTCAATTACGTTTAGCTAGAAACGTATTTTCTCCTACGTTACGTTCGTTATGAACGTATCTCAAATACATTTATTTTCTACATATCTTTGCCATTTATTGTCTTGCTTATAATAATGATAATAGTCATTTATAAATATCATTTTAGAGCACACATTTGAAATCAGTAGGCGAGGATGTAATTTCGCCAGCTGTTACTCTCATGATCGAGGCAGAAGATAATAGTTTTTAACCTGCCAAAAAGCTGGTGTGTCGTTTATTGCACCTCAAACATTAAAACAAATCCAGAGTTACGTGTTTCTGTACTTCCTCTAAGAAGAAAGGACAGTAACAGAAGATCTCTGTGGCTTCAGGCTTGATCGCCGTTCAAATGACAGCGTTGGTTTCCCCAAAACTGGGCGGGGCTGTAAAGTGACGTGGATTTTACTCTCATCTATTATTCAAAACCATTCTATTTATTCTAACGTAAATTACATGCCAGTGTTCTATGTTTTTATTTTAAATCGTATAATGTCAGACTTTTTTTCCCGTCTGTGAGGAAAAGAAATGGGGCTTAGAGCCTCAAAATACTGAAATCTGTATTTTTTTAAATCTTTTTTTCCTTATTTACTCAACAATAACACACAATTATCCTTGTTTTTATTTGTTTAATTCTATAATCTTGGGCTTTTTAGCCGTAAATAAAGTCACCGGAAACAGACGTAGGCCATAAGGGACATTTTGAGGATACACAAAAACCCACTGAACAGATTACCCAAGATCCTCAGCTTGAAGCTTGTTGATTGGATGTTTAGCCGCAATGGCATGTTGAGATATGATGTTAATGCGAAAAATAAATAAAAAATAATAATATTTTATTCCGAGTGTTCTTGCTTTTCTCTTTGGAAGTCATCACATAACGGCATTGTAATACACAGTTCGGCTGCATTAAATATTACACATCTGCTGTAGTTCTTTATTTATAGAGCCCTGATGAGAAGACTTCTGGACAAATAGGAGAACTGCCGCCAAAACTGAATATGTGACGTGGATCATAAATATATCAACAATTAAACAACACCTTGCATTTATTTTCACAAAATACATCTCCTTGCAGTATCAATACTAATTCGGCTGACTTTTATATTTGATCCAATTGGTAGATATAGGTTACATTTACACCATAACTGTGCACAGCTGATAGAGAAGGACTTGTAGTTTTTAAAGATATTACTGATTTTCTTTGAATATAAGAATGTAAATACTGAGTTGAGAGAATAGTCAGGGAATTTGGGTGATGGGAGACACATCTATGGAATCACAATTTCAATAGCTTACCATTAAATGACGGATATGGCTTTCTGTCTGTGATGTTTTACAAATCAGATATTAATGTGTAGAAGTAAAACATGAGAAATAGTATAGCAATATCCTGTAAAATTATGTGAAAACATGAATAAAACTACACATCTTCAGATGTTATACATACATAAGTGTCCTACACTAATAATACAAAGTTATTATTAGTATGCTGTGTGTACCTTGTGTGCACCGCCTAGTGGTTAAAGCACGTTATTGAATTATTTTTGTTGAATAATGTTATTTTTGTTGAATAATGTTATTTTTGTTGAATAATGTTATTTGATGAAAGAAATATTAAGAGTACATACTTTCATAGGGGGAAAGTAGAAGGTCAATGATAGATGTATAGAATATAAAAAAAATCAAGAAGATACTGTAAGTGATCTCTACAATAAAACAGTTTAGTGCTGGATGTACAAAGATATTAATATGAGGATGTGCAAAACAGACAATCTAATTAACCTTTATTAACACATTAAAGAATACTTTAGGTTAAGGTCTTCTTTCAAATAAGAAAAAAGCTTTGGGGGTATCTATCGACAGATAAATATTAAATCTGACAAAGTACTTAACGTCTAATGTATTGCTTTCCTGCAATGTTAACTATGTTGAAGCACTTATTTTAACTGATATTATACACATTAATTATACTCTTATGTATGTAGATAGTATAAGAAATGTGCAGAATATAACAGTTTAATGGTGGAGGTATACACACATATTGATAGATGTCTTGTAATGCACTGTTGAGGAACCTGTGACCCAAGTTTTTCATTCATTGCATAACTACACCGTGTTGTGTATGATATGTCAATAAACCTTAGAAAATCTTGAAATCTTGAAAGGGATGTGCAAAATAGCCATTATATACAGTTTTTAATTAACTATTAGTAGAGAATAACCAGTAATTAATATACTTTATAGAGATCTGCAGATAAATGTTTAGTCTTCTCAAGCACCGAATATCAAATATCTCTCCTGATTGTTGGCACTTGACAATCACCTTTCCTGAATTTTACTCAGGTGTAACTAAAGTCTGCTTTAAGGGTTGTTTATATTTCACATCATTAATCAGAATCTGCAGAGTTACTAAAGTAAATGTAGTGTATTTTTAATACTAGGTTAACCTCTGAATTGTAGTGGAGTAGAATATATATTAATGCTGCCCATTATGGATACAAGCGATTTTCACCCATGTAGTAAATACATGTTTTAAATGTGTACACACCAATGTGTTTCCTATCGCCTAAGCCTCCAGGGCTGTACACAGTTTAATACTGTCAACTTCTAATTTTTGAAAAAACAAAAACGTCTTTTAAAACTACAATTCCCAGTAGAGACGTGCCATAGAGAACATGTTGCGAAACACAATAGCCAGCATGTGTAGTTCTGGGGGGGCGTTCGAGTCCAGTTTTGAATAGTCTGCCGTGGTTTCGTTCCATTTCAAAGAGCTTGACGCTCGGCGTAACTTTGGCGCACTGCCACTCCAACATCCAATCCCAGAGCTTGAAGATTAATCACGGGGTTTGTCAACGGGACTGTAGTCCCAAACGATAGCTGGGGATTATGGGTAGTGTAGTGTCTTCGGCCATCCTAAACTGAAATGTTTTTCGGATATCATATCGCATTAACAACACCACATCTGGCGTCACAGAGATCTTCTGTTACTGTCCTTTCTTCTTAGAGGAAGTACAGAAACACGTAACTGGATTTGTTTTAATGTTTGAGGTGCAATAAACGACACAGCAGCTTTTTGGCATGTTAAAACTATTATTTTCTGCCTCGCTCATGAGAGTAACAGCTGGCAAAATTACAGCCTCGCCTACTGATTTCAAATGTGTGCTCTAAAATGATATTTATAAATGACTATTATCATTATTATAAGCAAGACAATAAATGGCAAAGATATGTAGAAAATAAACGTATTTAAGATACGTTCATAACAAACGTAACGTGGGAGAAAATATGTTTCTAGAAAATATGTAGAAAATAAACGTATTTGAGATACGTTCATAATGAACGTAGCGTGGGAGAAAATACGTTTCTTGCTAAACGTAATTGAGAATGCAGTTTAGTTCTGTGGGAATGCAATTTTTAGTAGACGGGGTTGGTTTTGCCCTGGAGAATTAATTACATTCCCATCAGCTGGATTGTGTGTTCCTAGCAAGCGATAGTTTGCATGAAAACATTTAGAACTAATAAGGTAAACCTGCCGAGCATCAGCGATCAAATATGGTGAGCACGCTGAAATCACTGCTGCTCTGACAGTGTGAACAGAGCCCATGTTCTGTACTCTTACTCTATGTTGTGGGCCCCATGAAGCAGCAGGTGGCCCCTCTGGATCCCTGTCAAGAGACTTTATGCTACTTAATACTTTTACTCCAAAACATTTTATAGGCAAATGGCAATCAATACATACCAACCAATAAATGATCATATAGTATTATAGGTTAAGCTACCTTATACAGTAATTCAATAAACCCCTTTTTACAAAGTACAACATTGAACTGATAAACACATTAATGTACCATTTATTTTTATACAAACATTTTGCATAACGAATATTTTAACTTTTGGTACATAAAGAGTCATTCCATGCTAATATCTTTGTAGTTGTATTTAAGTACAATTTTTAATGCAGAGCTTTTACTTGCAAATAAATATTTTTAAATGTTAGTATTGCTACTTTTACTTAGTACTTCCTCCTCCTCTGCTCCTGAGTGAGTGTTACCAGCGTCACTGTGGGCCCCAGTGGGGGAGGTTTGTGGGTGTGTGTGTGTGTGTGTGTGTGTGTGTGTGTGTGTGTGTGTGTGTGTGTGTGTGTGTGTGGACATTCCTCTGAGCGTTGCCGCCTGAGAAGGAGTGCACAAGCTGCTGTGATGACGTACACGAGACAATGGTGAGGAGTCAGTGCTACAGCTCCCTGCTGCTTTGCACTGGGTGTGAGTGTGGGCTGCAGACTCTGGAACAAAGCTGGAAGAAAAACACACAACTTGTGTCCTCAATCAAGGAAATATACTGTTCTGGAGAATCGTTTGCACAGATTCCTGAATTAAAATGTGAATGTATTCACTTTGAGCTTGTAGACTTTTAGTGTTTTCTTGATTTAAATGTCCAGCGACTGTTCCACATGGGAGGACAATGAGGCGAGGGGCCCCTGGGCACAGACATGCTGAATGCCCCACAAGTTCCTTACATAAGAGCAAGACACAGATGTAATATGTTTTTGAATACACTTTTGTGGTCATATTATATCTCTTTATATAGTATTGGGTAGAAAAAGTTTCTTTTTAATAATTTTTTCCTCATTGTGGTCTTTTGTAAAGTTTTGTGTTGCTTTCCAGTCATTTTGCATCCCTCTGAAATAAGTTGAGATATTATCTTCAGGCTCTTTGTATGGTTTTGTGTCTGTTTGTAGTCATTTTGCATCAATGTGTAGTTGTTTTGTGTCTCTTTGCCGACATTGGGAGTCTCTTAAAATATATTACCTATTTTTTTGTAATCATTTTGTCTCTCTTTATAGACATTTTCTGTCTCTTTGGCCTCTTTTCTTCAAGAGAAAATCCAGTGAGTGACACAGGCCGGCTGGTGGCTGGTCCTGTGCGAGAGGAAGCCATGAACTCTGGGAGGAGCAGGTTCCCACACCCAGAAGAAGAGACGCACAACGCTCTAACACAAACAGTCCACCACTCAGGAAGGAAAGGGCTCTCTTTGGGCCTTTATCAGATCTGATGGATCCTCGTCCGGTCCGTCACCCGCTGCTGTCCGAGAGGCACGACCCCACCCTGCGGTCTTCTTCTGCGTGATTCAGATGAGGACACTCAGTGCATGTCATTGTCAGACTCGGGGGGGCTTTGATACAGAGTTTAAGTGATTTGAGTAGTTTATTATTATCAGGGGATTGATGCCTGACGTGGATAGATATCACCATGAAACTTCCCCAGTTGATAACTAACATGGAGACAAATGTTTTTTGTATTACAAGTTTTATAAAATGGTGTGATTAAATACGCAAATTAGGCATTCCCCTGTTAAATATCTGCTTATTTTCATACATTCCAAGTATAGACATAAAATCATTGGATAAAGCGAGGTTCAAAATACAAAAATAATGATTTTGCTGACATTTTAGGATCATATTTTTAAGAGCAGAAAACTTAATACCAAACCTCTTCCTTTGGGAGTGAATGCTTTTATTAATCAGGCTATTAAATACATATAAACAAACCCTCTGTAGAATGCTTCAGAATATAGATAGGACAGTATACATTCAAATGTACTTCTAGCCATCGATATGAAACTTCCCCAGTTGAACTATTTTTTGTACTACATGTTTTCCCATATTGTATGTTTTAGTACGCAAATGGGGCATTATCTAATGCTAACTATTGGTGAATTTAGAAGAATTCTATAGATGCAAACAGACAAAGTTAGTAAAAATAAATAGCCCAACGTCTCGAATATTGACCAGTGCATGAAAAACGATCCTACGGTGTCTCTGCTTCAGTGTCTGTTTGTTGACCGTTGCTCATGTGTCTGCACAGAGGTTCTAATGGAGCCTCCGCTCAGCGGGAGCTTCCCTCAGCTGTCTCCTGGTTGTGTAACCGCACCTCCTCGCTGACATGGAACGTCTCTGCAGTAACTCAAACAGCCTGAAGACACAACGGAGACGGAGAAGGATCACATTCACCACATCGCCTCCCTCCGATACGTGACCTCTGACCTGCAGGCCACTACAGACTCTATTCAATATTCAACCTTTGACCCAGTCAAGCACACTGGGTCAGTTGCCAGCATGAACGATGGATGTAACCAGAACTGTTTCGTTTTGTAACTGTGACTGAGACTGGTTGATTTAAAATCACTCAAATGTATTCTCTCAAGTGTGTAATCTTATCTTGGCCTTCAGCGGGAGTGAACATTTTCTTTTCCCACCATGAGAGAGGACATTTACATGTTATAGGAAGCCAGGCTTACTGGTCTAAGAATCTGGTGCAAAATGTCTAATTATACATGTTTTATGGAAACATATCAATATGTATCTGATACTTGGGGAGAAAATTAACAAAATAAAAAGCTCTTCTGCCTGTCTCCACCTTTTTTCACTTTTATAAATACCAATATATACTACAAATCAGGAAGTTATATTAAGTTCAAGATTTTATTTACCACAAGACATTTAATAAATACTAATCCTAGGGGTAATTAAAAAAAATGGTGGGTTAGGGTAAGTGCACCTCTCCCTATTAATCAAATTGAATACAAATAGAAAAATAAAGTACCATTCATGGCATCGTTCAGAGTTTTGAATTCACAATATGTTTAATCAAAATACTACGCATTAATGTGTAAGCAGTGTTTCAATATTAGGAAAGTGTTTTTTTATTATTTTTATAACTTACATAGAGAAAATGGCAATTGTTTATTTTTTCTTTGTCAAATTAATTATTTATCAGTCGTTTTGTCATCCAGAGAATACTTATATATCACAGATGTTTCCCTCTGTGTGTTCATATACAGTATACAGTAGTGGCCACAGTATGACTTGTCTCTTGCTCCTCATTTGTTTTTTGGGATAGTTGATGTTTCACTGTGTGTAATCCAGGGGAGGATGCAGAGAGACTCTTAGCTTCACGCTGTGGAAATGAACAAACAACCTATTGAGAAAGAGTATAAAGCAGATCTAAACTCGTAACATTCTTCGCCCTCACGGTCCTTGAAGGCCCCTGCAGGATTTGTCAACACATCCTCTCCATCTCTCCCTGCTGTCAGTCTGCAGGCCTCAGCCAGGCCGCGGGACTCCCTGGCACCAGCGTCTGGCGCTAGAGGAAGATCTATCTCCAAGATATGAGCAGGAGACACTCCACCCAGAGGCCTGCTGTACACACAGACAGACGTGTTACATCACTCCTCGAGACCACAACAACACAAACATCCCCAGGACAGAAACGCCTCTCTTCCTCTGACGCGCTGCTGTTTTTAAAGCGTTGCTTCAACTCACAATCCATGTCCACACAAACTAACTCTATGCTTTTCTTTGGTAAAAAGTCAGTTTAGTATTTTAAGTCATGTGTCTTTACTTATAAAGAACATTACATGTATGGTCTAAAACATTTGCTATTTGTAGTTAGCCTGAAAATAAAACTAATATTTGTATACATCCTAGATTGTTGTTATTATCTTTTTGTATTTTTTTAGTGTTATTTTGGTGTTTTGTATTTTTTTGTTTTAAAGTCCAATGTTAGGGTTAAGGTTTATTTCATTTATTAAAACAACCACCAATTGTTTCCTATTTCTTTATTTCATATCTTTGACAATGGATTTGAGCAATTACATTTAGAAACAAAAACTCACAATTCTTTGAGAAAATAAGACAGAAATGATTTAAGACATATTTATATGCTATAAAAAGCATATCTCTACATGGACACAGTGAAAAGGCTTAATTATATATTGAAAAGTGTCAGAAGGCTCCCCAGCTAGAAATGTTTGGTTCTAAAAACATTCTGAGAATGTTACATTCATTGTTCTAGGAATATTTTCAGCGGGAAGTTTTCTTTTGTTTCTCAGAATGTTCTTCTGAAAGGGAGGATAGCGTTCTCTAAAAACATTCTTTCAATGTTTTTGTTAACATTGTTAGAACATTATGCCCTACTGTTCTTAAAATGTTTTCAGCTGCAAGTTAGATTTATTTATGTTGCCAGAAAGTGATTATTTTAGAGAAGGATAACATGCTTGCTAAAAATTTGTGTGAGGCAAAAGCAGGCAAAGTTGTCAAAGAATATGCTGGCAAAAAGCTAGAGCGGCACGCAACAAACCGTTCACGGCAACAATCCGGCAGGGAATGAGTGCAGGCTGCAGGGTTTCATGGTGTGGCTGATGAGCAGGTTGCAGGTGTGGTTGATTGGAGATTGCTCCCAGCCATGTAGAGCAGACCAGCAGGCAGGGGGGAGAGAGAGAGACACACAGTAGAAACAAACACATACAAACACTAACAGGGGTTTCAGGGATGGGAAGTGATAGTCGGTCCGTTCTATTTCGTATATGGCTTCGCCCTCTAAGGCTATCGCTATTGGGTAATCCCCCTGCGCCCCTGCGCAGCACTGAAACACTTGTAGTCCACACCCACCCGCAAGGTGGGCCCCACCCTCGGGCTTCCTTCCGGTATAAATAGGAAGGAGGCCCGACAATCTGCTCCCTCTTTTCTTCAGCAAACCAGCACAGTTACTGAAGCACAGCAATTGAGAATCATCATGAGCAACAACTGCGTCCGTGATTGTCCCTCATGTGGCTCTGGGTTCATAATGAGTTATGACCAGCAGAGATAAAAGCAGTATGCGAATCCTGCCTGGGGTCAGAGCACGCGTACGCGGCTCTAAACCAGCAGGTAGCATGCACACACTGCGCCCGTCTCCCCTCGGCGATTGGCCCGTCCAGGCTTACGAGCCCGCGGACGGGGCCGAGTGCCGGGCAAGAGTCCGAAGAAAAGCAACTCCTGCCTCGCCTCCCTCCACGGTTCACCGTTCGGTTCTCCCCACCCTCCTCTCCCCCGGACGGGGGAGACAGAGTCGGAGCAGGAGTGCCAGCTTGGCGGCCGAACATGTTTTCACCCTCTCCGTCACCACAGCGCGGCGGCGAATAACATCGCGCTGCTCTCCAACTCGGTGGTGACACTGGTAGAGCGGTCTACCACGGAGGCAGAGGAAATCAGCAAGGCGGCCAGCACGGCGCTCATTCTGTGCGCGTCCGTCGCTGTCTCCCAGGCGAGGATTTCCGCGTGGGTGACACAGATCCAGCGCCACCTCTGGCGGAAGCAGGCGTCTGTTACGGAGACGGCCAGAAAAGTGCTACTAGACTCTCCAACCAGCCCGGACGGGCTGTTCGGACCCCAGTTCCACGCCATGGTGGAGTCCATGAAGACGGCCGCGGAACAGGCGGACGGCATTCGCCAGCATGTACAGCTGGCTCCAGCCTGCTGAGCGCCCACAGCGGCACCAACGCCCGCATCAGCTGTGGCGTTCACGCCGGCCACAGGAGGCCGCAACCGGAGAGACGCCCACAGCAACCGCCTCGGCATCAGACTCGCCCTTCGGCGGCTGCAGGGGCTCCGTCCCACGTCTTTGCTCCCCCGCCACCCCAGAGACAGGGTCTCCCGGCGGCGAGTCAAAGGGGAGTGAGGCTCCCCCGCTCCTGGTCTGCTCCGCGAGAGCCTCAGAGGAAGCAGAGCCGGTAATTAAGCCAGCTGCCACTAAATGGCGCAGCCCTCTAAGTGCTGGGCCCCACTGGCTCTACGAATAGCTGAAGAAAAGTTATATTGTATGGGAGCAGATTGTCGGGCCTCCTTCCTATTTATACCGGAAGGAAGCCCGAGGGTGGGGCCCACCTTGCGGGTGGGCGTGGACTACAAGTGTTTCAGTGCTGCCCGGGGGCGCAGGGGGATTACCCAATAGCGATAGCCTTAGAGGGCTGCGCCATTTACTCATAGAAGCTGGGGTTACAGTAGGTAACCTCAGTACTTCTATATGTCTGTCTTTGGTTTTATAAGTGTTATTCGATCCATATGACAATAGAGATATGTGCATAAACAACAAAAACACTTGGGGTATAATGTTCGAACAATGTTATCACCAAACATTTTAAGAATGTTTTTAGAGAACGTTATCCTACCTTTCAGAAGTACATTCTAGGAACCAAAATAAAACTTCTCGATGAAACCATTCCTAAAACAATGTGTGGCGGTTTTACAGGGTGGCACGGGGTGGCAGCTGCCACCTCAGAAAAATGCCTTGCCACCCCAGCTGCCACCCCAGTTGGCAGCTTTGTTTTGAAAAAAAGTTGAGGCTCATCGGACATTTATGAGAGAAAATCTCTAATGTCCGAGTGCAAGTGAATGCAGCACAAGACGTGAGCCTTGTAACCCCTCCCCCGGCCCTCGAACGAGCGTGGAAATATGATTGGCGGCGATTTCATTTGAACGGGGGACAGCGCGAAACGAGAAGCATTTCGGATCCAAGTAGACGGAAGGAACGAGGTATTTGCGGTCAGTGGCGGCGCCAGGCTGGGATAGGCTACAGCCATACCAAGAAATGGCTGAGCCCCACCATGAAAAATGATGTTAAGGTAAGCAAAATAAAGTCCGCCAACTCGCGCGGAGTAAATTGCACAGACAGCAGTTAGTAAGATTGATTTTAGTAGCCACTTGTTTGGAAAATACCGAAGACTAGAAACGGTTTTGAAAACTTTTGTCACGTAGTGATTGTCTTCTCAATAAAACATCTTTGATAATGTCAGAATCACGATAACGGCGTGGTGTTGTTGCAGGAAGTCCCGATACATCGATACAGCATTACGTGCTGATAGAAATCAACATGTAATGAAATAAGACCCCACGGTTTGATGATTGATAGGTGTGTGGGCTGTCTTTCATTTTGACACACAGAACAATGGGGGCTATCCACCCTAAAATACCATTCATTTTTTAAAATATGCCGTGTAGTAATAGATGTATTTATTTTTCTTCTCAAGAGAGTACCAGAATGTGTATTTTATGTTAGTATTTCAAAAATCTCCTGGGGGGAATCCCCCCAGCCCCCCTGCAGGGGTTGGTTTTTCAGCATGTCAACTCTTTCACTTGTGGGTAAATTGCAGGATTGGCTCCCTACAAGACAAATGTGCCTTTTTATTTCATACAGATCAATTTGGATTGAGACAGGGAAATAATCTAAACCTCGCGCGTGGCGTTTCACTGTCAAGGGGAGCGTACGTAATTACATTGCAAATACTGACTTGAGCCCCACCACTGTATGGGTTAGCCCTACCATAGATTACCCAACACAAATACTCTGGAGCCGCCACTGTTTGCGGTCAACAATGATAGAGAAGAGCCTGTCAAGTTTGGCTGTACTCAGCATTGAATCAAAACGCACCATAGCTTTAAATCTTAATAAGTTTGTGAGGCGTTTTGCTGATCAAGATGGTATTCGCCACATTCAGCTGTAATAGGCATGCCAACTTGATGCTCTGCTGACGGATGAGTCGATGAGAATAATAAACTGTTAAGATGATGACCTTACGTGTGTATAATATTTTTCTTCTTTGTGGGGGTCTGCCCCAGAGGCGGCGCTAGGGGGTGGCTACTTGGGCTCAAGCCCCGGATGTTTTCTGAAAAGCCCCGGATGTTTCACTTAAAAAAAAAAAAAAAAAAATGTGGGAGTAATGTGCAGTACCGGAGTCCACCAGAGAGGCAGCCGCTGCGGGACATTAGCCTGCGTACTGCGTAGCCTTCCCTGCCCTGAAGAAGAAGTGATCCTTCCTAGTGCCTGACGAGTTTTAAGCTAATAGCCTATAAAGTTATGGATATTAGAAAGTTATTTTCATCGAAGCAGGCGCCACAAGCTGCAGCAGCAGCAGCAGCAGCACAGCAGCAGTATCAGCAGCTGACAACAATGTCATCACCAGCAGTGAAGAAATGGATGATGTTTCAGGTTTGTGAATCTAATGGTGATATCTGCACTCTGGCTGACTGAGTAAGAAGTGAAAAAGAGTGATGTACTGTAACGTTAATCTTATAGCTAGTAAACATGGAATAACCAAGGCAAGGCAAGTTTATTTATATAGCACCTTTCAACACAAGGCATTTCAAGGTGCTTTACAAAAATGAAAGACATTCAGACAAAGGCATTTAAAAACAGTAAAAGATAATAAAATAAACGTTAAAAGAAAAAATACATGAATAAAAAGCACATGAATAAAAAGTTACAGTGCAGTTTAAGATATGAATAGTTCACACAGAAGTTCCACTTTACTGATGAACACAACAGCTCAGTTTCAATTAAAAGCAGCGACAAAAAGATAAACCACACTAAGTCAATACCCTTATATGTTAGTATGTATACAGAACATGACTACAAATTATTCTAAGATGTAACGTTAACCCTTCATACCTCAGTCTACTTTTAAGACACTAAAATAACGTATTCCAATTTTTATTTTGTTTTCTCGCGTGGAATTATACCGGCTCTCGTTTCATTACACATAACAACGGAACCATAGCAACAGAACTGACAGGCAACGGAACTGACAGGCAACACGCTGAATCCGATTGGCTGTGACTGCATCCACTCAGAGTGCCCGATTCAGAAACGTGACTCTTAACACTCTTTACGTCACAAACAAAGATGGTGGATGAGAATAGATCTATAAAACGATAAGCAATGCGCAGTGGATCGGAAGAGGACGGTGTGTCGGCGTTGTTCGATAGCGGTGCGGTATGCTAATGGGAACACACGCCAAACATGCTAAATCACATCAGAAGGCATCACCCAGATTTGCCAATCACCGGAGCCCGGCAAAAGACAACAGCAGTTCAACAGCTGATCCCCGCTGTTTTTAAGAAGCCAATAGGCATGAAAGCCGAGAGACCAAAATAAATAATGGAAGCTTTTGGCATATTTTTTCAACGACTTTGCGTTCTTGAAACACTTTCTTATTATTTATGATGTAATATTTTCAAGACATTCTTTTTGGTTTTACAGCTTGATGAAACCTTTTTGTTTGACATCAGCCAGTATAGATACTATGGCCATCTGAGTGTGTGTGGTACCGTTTGTTTTTAACTTTTTAATACAGTTAATTATTCAAAATGTCAGAGTTCCTTATTTTTAAACTGAAACTTGCACTACTGTTCAAAAGTAAATCACAACAAACCTGGAATTATGCATTTGGGAAATGTCTTTGCTTTTTGTTGTTGTACCGAACCGTGACCCCCAAACCGAGGTACGAACCGAACCGTGACTTCTGTGAACCGTTACACCCCTAGTCCCCGGTGTTCCAGGGAACTCACCAAGTGTCAGAAAACATAACCCTCTCTCTTTTCCTCCATACCCAAATCTCTAAAAACGGGGCTGCAACGGATCTGATACAGACTGATCTTGAATTATTTTCTACGTCACAGAAGTGGTGCTCCGCTTATTGGTCAATTCTCCACCTATCAGGGGAATGTGGGGTTGGGCCACGGCCGGCCATTGCGCTGGAGACGCTGTAGTACATATGCCAGGCCTGTAAGTGGTGCTGTAGTCTGCCACAAAAGCAGCGAAGAAGACTTCCCGCGCATGGTTGCCCTTCTGTTTATACTCTGCTCTGGCTCTTTTTCTCCCTCCCCGAGGCAAGCGTTTGCTCCCGCTGCTGTAATTCAATGCAATCCCTCCCTCGCTGTAATTCTCTCCGGTAGTCCACCAGCAGATGACAAACACCCTCCTCTCCGGCTCTTCCAAGGAACGAGGGGACCGTGCGGCAGAGTTCAGTTCAATTTTTATTTCGCCGGTCAACATGTCCATTAAAGTTTAAATCTTCCGGACAAAATTAGAAAAGTGCCGGTCAAAGGTCTTCTTTGTTATTTATTGAGCTTTAAAACAAATGAATAACGACTCTATATAATAATATAAGAATAAAACACGGAGGACGGAGATCTCTTTTTCTCCCCCTCTTCTCCCCGCTGCAGCCCAGCAGCTGATCTCAGAGCACGCGCCCCTCTCCTGCAGGGGGCGTGGTGCAGCTCACAGAATCAGCCCCCTGCAAAAACAGGGCTGGAAAGAGCAAATAGAGCGAAATGCGGCATGGCTAAAATGCAGGATCTGTTTGGTATTTTGAAAGAAAAACTATTTATATACTTTATATAGGTATGGCACTACAATATATTGTTCAAATATAGCATGATATGTCCCCTTTAAGGTATTATTAAGGTAGGCTTAATGTTGCTCTCAAAGTGCACCAGATTGATGCTTTTAACGTCAATATTTAAAAAAAAATCTTGCTCCCCCCGAACCCCCCTAGAGGAGGCGACGACCCCCCTAAAGGATGTTTGGTCCACCCCCCACTTGTAAAAAAATAGCACTTTACCCCTGCCCCCCCCCCCCCCCAACAACTCCTGGGCTAAGCCCCGGATCTCCTACAATCCTAAATCCGCCTCTGGTCTGCCCCCAAAAAACAAGTCCTGAGAAAGTCAAATAAGACGGTGTGTAAAACTTCACTTCCCAGCCAAAATAAAGTAACCACTTTAATTTAACTAGGCCAGTAGGTAAGGACTTTCCACTGGATAATAACTGCAGCGATGTAATGTACATGTTTTAGCTGAATACACGTTTTTGAACCCTAATTGATGCAGTTAGTCACTTCTTTAATGTTTGTTCTTTCTGATGTAAAGTCAACTGTTTGCAATGAAGTTGTGGGGCGCTGAACTGTTCTTTTGATTTTTTTGATATATGATAGTAGGGATGTCCCGATCATCTTTTTTTGCTCCCGATCCGATTCCGATCATTTGATTTTGACAATCTGCCGATACCGATTTTTCCCGATCTGATCATTAAGAGAAAAAAAAGGTAACAGATAACGGCTGGTCATCCAACGCGATGAATTCAGCTATCTTGGCTGTTCTTTTTTTGGCCTTTTTACTGTTCTGGGGCAGTTTGTCTTTCCTTTTTAAAAGTCTCTGAAAGTGTCGGTTGTTTCAGTGCCGTTACCTGAGTGGCCGCTGTGTACTCGTCGTGTTGTTGTTGGTGTTTGTTTCTCAGGTAACGTATTAGATTGGTCGTGTTGAACGTAGCTCTGTTCTTTCCACCACGCGGAACCTCCACCTTGCAAAAATTGCATCTGGCTGTTACACTGCCTTCGCTTTCAATTTTATAATACTTCCAAACTCCTGACATTTTCTCTGTCCCGACTCCCGAGTCACCAGCTGAACGTAGCCTCTCGTTAGCTTACTGCTACTATTAGACACTGCGCCCACTCTGTTGCCAGATTTGAGAGAAATAAGCAACCAGGTCTATGAAAACAAGCCCAAAAGAAGCAACACATACATGATGTTGTGTAATTTTAAACCAAAACTAAGGCCTCAGGATGACTTTAAGACGTGAACATGGTCATTTTTGTAACATTAAATAAAAAAATACAAATATTTTATAATAAAAAAAATCCTGATCCCCGATTTTTTCCTCCCGATTCCGATCTTTTGAAAATCACGTGATCGGCTCCGATTCACGATCACGTGATCGGGACATCTCTATATGATAGTAATTACTTGTCTTTCAAATTTGAAGGAGGGTGAGCAAGCATCTTGAGGTACATTCATCATGATCTCCTCCAAAAAATATGGTTTATTTAATAATAACACTGAATATGTGAATCATAACAGTGATTGACAGCTGATAGGAATAATATGATTGTTAATATTATCATATTCATACAGACAAACATCGATGTGATGTTAATTAATGTACTTATTGCAGCAGTCTGCATAGATTTGGTACCCCTGCTGGTCTAAGAGTGAGACAAACTAATTCAGTTATTGTTCAGTTAAAATGCATTAAATTATGTCTGCCACCTTATATATTTATATTTAAGGCATACTAATGTTCCACAATAATGTCACCTAATGTTATTGAGTTAAAATATCAATATTGTGGCTTTCCAAGTTAACATTGATTGATATGACTGCGATTAAATCAGCATATACTTCTGCCAGGGGATGCCCTGAAATTCTCCTGCCACCCTCTTGCCAACCCATGAATATTTTTCTAGATCCGCCCCGTAACATTCTCAGAATGTTTTTAGAACCAACAATCTCTAGCTGGGAACTCAGACATGCCGACGCAAACATGCATTACGTGCTTGTTTTTTTTAAGGATTTTTTTAAACATCCTTTTCAAACAATGCAACAAGTTTGTTTTTTAAAGCGCACTACAAATAAATCTGACGTTGACCATAACCGTGTTAATATTTCTTATCACAGGAACATTTTATAAAAAAAGAATAACCTCCTGAAAACATTATCCAAATGTTTCTTTCAAAATGTTCTTCTTTGGTTATCATGTAACATTGAGGGAATGTTTTATAAAAGAACATCTTTAATGTGTTACCCAACAATGTCCAAAACACATCCTTAGAATGTTGCAGGCAAAACGTTCCACCTTTGTTAACATATCACATTAAAGGAACGTTTTATAAAAAAACTTTCTGTCATCTCAGGCCTTAATAACATCCTCAAAACATCCTCTGAATGTTGCAGTTAAAACGTTATGTCTTAGTTAACCTTAAACCTTATCGGAACATTATTTGAAAAAATAAACATCCTAAAAAGGTTCTTTGAACATCAGATTAAAACGTTTCTTTAAAACCTTATTAGAACCTGTAGGTAACGTTAGCCAAAGTTGTGAGAACATTCCCCGCTAGCTGGGTCCCCCCATGGCTCCTTATTATTACCATACTTTATTTATTTTAACTTTAATGGCCCTATACGGCATCATACATATAACACATAAGTAAAGCAGTGTTTTTAGGAAAGAAGGAAAAAGAAGAGGGTCTTTAGGAAAAGAAAAGGGTTAACAACTACAGAATTGACGATTGTCTGCAACACCAGTATCATTGGAAAAACTGGGGAAAAGTACACCGTTACCTGCCTAATTAAAGTTGCCTTTGTATTAGGGATGCTCCGATCGATCGGTCACCGATCGAGATCGGCCGATACTCACTCTCTAAACATGCCGATCGCGAGAGCCGATCGCATGACATAAAATACATGACACTTTTCTCTGTGTGCGGCAAAACAAGCTCGCCACAATGGCTTCACCGGTCTGGCATTATTTTAAGGTGTCCGAAAAAGACAGTAAAATAGTGGTATGCAATGTGTGTGAAGCAGAAATCCTGCAGCTCCGCCCGCCGGACCGGTAAGCGCAGCGAAACACACACACAGGGAGAACCAGACCGCAGTTCATTTCCTCATATTCCAAACGAGAAATTACGGTAGCAAATCACCCGGTTCTTTACGACCAGAACTATTAACGGGATACAAACCGGAGGAACCAGGCATGGAGGGAGGTGGCAGAGACAGTGGTAGGTTTTCGCCTGTTTGGGGAGTTTATATTTATATATATATATATATATATATATATTGCTCGCATAAAATCCCCGGGGTTTTTTGCTTTGTATGTCGGGGGCGGGAGATTCATGTGATTGGTTGTTGGTCGCGTTGCTCGCAAAAAATCCCCAAGCTTTCAGACACGCCCAGCTCCAAGATTTTCAAGATTTTTGAAAAGCTGCTGTGTGGACTTACCGTAACACACACACACTTAGCTATTTTATCTACCTCTGGAACAAGCTAAACTAGTTATTATAAATATATGTATTCTTCATTGTCGGGTCACTCATTACTGGATCAGTGAGCTGCATGAGATACTGACAGGCTGTCAGGAGAGGGAGAGAGGGGGGAGAGAGAGAGGGAGAGAGGAAAAGAGAGCGCTTCCGCTAATTTCTCCCGTGTTATTATCAGTGAATGTAAACTTGAATAATGTTCATAATTTGAATGTCATAATTAAGTTGATTGTTGTTTGTGGAAGCTCCAGTGAATGAGCCCCATTAACTGAGTTTTAAACATCACTTTAAATGGAAGATTTAAAGTGATGTTTAAATCTTCCATTTAGGCCCCGCCCACTCGATCGGATCGGCGATCGGTATCGGCCGATACTGATTCCGGCGATCGGCCCCGAAATTGGCGATCGGAGCATCCCTACTTTGTATAGCATGTTGGTTTAATAAGTACAATTTCCATACATCTGTATACTAATACTCAAAGTGTGTTTTTCCATTGTTCATTTTGCAACAAAAAAAGCACAGTTGTATGAAACACTCCAAATACCAACCACTGTGCAAAAAAGGATCAACATAAGTACATAAATACTACTTACTATACAGATACTCATACTAGCAATACAGAAATCGGCTCCAACAGGCCCCTGAAGTTGTGAGTTGTATCCACATTCATGAAATATGTCCCTTTGGAGTCAGTTATTCCAGACTGATGTTAACCATTTGTTATATATCCCTCTTGTTACATGAAAGACAATCAATCATCATGAGCAAATAGCGACGTGTTATGAAACTGAAAAAGTTGGAAATGGCGCAGTCATCGTATGCAGAGTGCACTTTTACTGGTCCAGATGCTGACTGCTGGAGTGGCTCATCACTTCTCCCTGACAGATGAGCGCTGTGTGTTGGCCATCAGCTCTCATGTGTGGAGGTCAGCCAGGATCGGGGTCAGGCTTTCTGCAGCGAACATCAGTTTCCTGAACATGTAGAGGGATTAAATGTATTAACGTGGAGAGTGAGGTCATTCTCTGCTGCAGATGTAAAGTACATCTGCTGCCCACCCTCACTGTTATACACCAGGAGGCAGGAAACATCCCGACGGACTGGATTAGTGCAGGATTTCATGCTCTCCCTGTTTATGTTATGAATACTTTTCTTGTTGGGGGGAAAACCACAGTGTGCTGCCCTGTTGGCTCTGCTCTCATTGAGTGCAGTTGTTGAGGTTTTAAGGTTTTCTGTATGGAAGCCCATTACCGGCAGTAAAAAAAAAAGAAAAGAGGATGAAGTTGAAAATGCTTGTCTATGAAGAAAAACTAATGACTTACATGTAGTATCTCAAAACTATGATTTAGTATCTGAAAAAATGACATATATCTCGAAGTTAGGACTTAGTATCTAAAAATAAAGACTTGGTATCTTAAAAAAAGACTTAGTAGTATAATGACTAAGTATCCCAAAATAGTGACTTAGTATTTGGAAATAATAACTTAGTATCATAAAATAGTGACTTAGTACATCAACATGTTGACTTAGTATCTCAAAATAAATCCACTGTGAAACTGCACAGCACACTCACACAAAAAGTCGATTTAAAAAAAAACTTTTCTTACCTCACAAACTGCTTCAAATCAGTGTGAAGTATGTTACTTGGACACGTTAACAACAACACAAACAGACAGAAAACATTGCGATCATGAGCTTCTTTGTTAGTAGTAAGTGTGAGTTATTGCTTTATTTGTGCTCCTGTGTGTCTGGGTAACAGTTGGCCTCCAGCCTCTTCTGATTCTAGTCCCCCTGCTAACATTGCTAGTTGCTGCCCTCTGCTGTCCATCGGTCTCACAGCAATCTCAAATACCTGCACCACAACAAAAGTTCCAGTAAACTTCTTGAGACACATGCAACTGAAACTCTAAAGTGTCACATCCTCACAAACACACACATTTTCTTGGCTTTGATCCTACGCAATCATGGCATGCTTTGTCATGCTGCAGCAGAGATTATAAACCAGAGCAGCACTGACTTGTAATCCCACCTCTGATTCCCTGGTAGCATGCAACAAGGAGTCTGCTGTAATCTGCTCAGATTACATGTTCAACAAAATAATACAAGGTCATAGATTTGAGAGAGAAATGTATTTTACTTTGTCCTGTTGTTGACAAAGTCTTATGCTAGCATGTTAGCATTTTTTCCCCAGTGGCATTTTAGCCCCGCTGTCCGGCCTCTATTTAGCCAGATGGCTTCCTCTGTCAATCCCCACTCACAATCAAGATTAAGATTACACCACACAAACATGCACTCAAATGCGTCCCATACACATTAATTAATATCCACTTTCAAGCAGATGATATAACACGGGGTCTGTCGCGGTTACAACTGAAGCTTAAGTTATTAAAGGGAACTGTTGATCGCAGAAATTCAAGGTTGGAGGAGTGGCGCGGATTAAAGTATTTTTACCACAAAGCCCCGTATACGTGGTGCTCATCTGAAACCGAGAGGTGAGAGACAGAAGCGAGGGAGGGGGAAGGACAGTATCGGGAGACAGATTGAAGAGGATAGAGAGGGAGAAAGCCTTGCGGTTTCCAGGCTTGTTTAGTGCTTCTCCGTTTGTAAAGCAACCAATAGCTTCGACTTTCCCTTCTTCTGAGGCCTCTGAGGCGCTTGTTTTTCCAGGCCTCGGGGCCGCCCAGCATGAAGCGGGCACCATGGGCTTTCTGGAAAACTACCAGGAGATCGACCCTGTCACTTTGAACCTTTGCATCCTGATTGCCAGCTACGTTATCTTGCTCCTCGTCTTCCTGATATCGTGTATCATGTACGACTGCCGGGGCAAAGATCCCTCTAAGGAGTACGCCCCGGACCCTCCGCCAGCTCAGTCTCCCATCAGGCTGGTGGTAATGCAGAGCTCACCGGCCCCGGTTGCAAGGTGGGACACGTCCAACATGATCACAACCTACCACGAGCCAACACATTCTGACTTTAGGGAGAAGAAGAGCACGATGGTCTGAGAGACTCTGCAGACCCACCTTTGTATATACTTGACTCTATTTTTTTTTGTATATGTTTCTTTTTACTTGCTTCCTTTCTGAGACAATGCCAGGATTTGACCTACGCCGAACCAGTCTTGCACGGTAGGTAGACATGCGTTGATGTCTTTAAGTGCTGTGTGTTTGCATGTGAGATCCCTATTCATCTCAGGGAGCTCAAGCCAAAGCCTGCAGTCTGCTTGCGAGAGGAAATGTCACAACTGATAAAGCAGAAGGAATAAAGAGGGGCCTTTTCTGTTGTGTTGACAAAAAAGGGTTTAGGATTAAGGTAGGTGCTACGAAAACACACAGTGAAGTGTAGTATAGGACCAACTTAATTAGAGTTTTAACATCTGTTGTTCTTTTTAGATTTTAAACAAGATATTTTAAGACCAACAAGTGCCTTTTAAGCGAGATAAATACTTGTCGCACCTTATTATCTTTGGACTTCATTCCTCTTTTACAAAATCATCCTATCTATTTCGCAATCAAGGGTGCAGTGCTCTTTATTGGCAGCCATTCAGGGATTAACGTTTGGTTAAGTCTGTCAGTAACCCCTTACATAACTCGAGGAAGTGTGATGCATGGATGTGGTTGTCAAAGCGACAGACAGATGAGTGAAAGCTCTCCTGACAGGTCTTGCTTAAACGTCTACTTTCTTATTTTGAGATGTATGTCTTAAATCACTCCACCCACACAACAGAAAGACGTTAAGACTCACATCCATTTAGCTCCCTGCTTTCTTGACACCATGGCTGAACGTTTACCCGTTATCTGGAACGTTACAATGGGAATGATGAACAGATAAGCAGTGAAAGGAAAGCTTATATTGCTCTTATCAAATGCAGATATGGTTAATCAAGTCTGTGGAAACATGCAAACCGCATTTTGTGTAAATAAGCATGGAGCACATGATAACTGTTTGATAAGTAAATTTGACGTGCATCTGTGTAACCCATCATTAAGTATTGAAAGGTATTTTTTATGATGGATTGCTCCTCTTATTTAATATGTATTCTTCCAATGGCCTCCCCCGTGCTTCACTTCGATTATATCCGGCTAAACATTTATGCTTGGTAAGAAACTCTCCAAACAATTGTACGGGTCATTTTATAGTAATAACATCTTCTGTGCAGTGCCATGAAGTAATCAGACTGATTAGCTGGCCTGTCCGAGGTTCTGAAATCAAAGTAGGGAAATTTTTTCCTAGAAGCTGATTTACCCAATTTTCTGAATAACAGGACAGGGTAAAACCCGAAAGACTGTCCAACTTTGATATCAACTAAAGACAAGTTTGCCAGGGTTCACTCAACAAGACATGGAGATAAGTCATTGAACCTGACTCTTGGAAAAAAGCCACCATTGGAGTTTTATTCAGATTAACATTTCCTGGAGAGAAAAACAATCCTATTGGTTGAGTTTGAACTCAGTTGATGTAGCCTAAGGTCCAACACATTATAAAACTAAAAAAGCTGGAAGCCAATGTCTCTAAGATCTAGAGTGCAATTGCTGATCACTGAAAAAGCTTATTTCAAGGTATGAAAGTAACTCAAGGTAGCTTGTATGATATATTACGAAAAGTTATTTTGTTTTTCCTTTTTCCTAGAAATGTCCAGCTACAAGTTCTAGGAGAATGTCTTGTGCAGTGTCGTTTTTACACTTCACTTCTCCTGGCTCACAATTACACTGAACACAAATATAAATGCAACACTTTTGTTTTTGCCCCCATTTTTTATGAGATGAACTCAAAGATCTAAAACATTTTCTATATACACAAAATAACCATTTCTCTCAAATATTGTTCACAAATCGGAAAAAATCTGTGATAGTGAGCACTTCTCCTTTGCCGAGATAATCCATCCCACCTCACAGGTGTGGCATATCAAGACGGCTTATGGTAGAGAAATGAACATTCAATTCACGGGCAACAGCTTTGGTGGACATTCCTGCTGTCAGCATGCCAATTGCACGCTCCCTCAAAACTTGCGACATCTGTGGCATTGTGCTCTGTGATAAAACTGAACGTTTTAGAGTGGCCTTTTATTGTGGCCAGCCTAAGGCACACCTGTGCAATAATCATGCTGTCTAATCAGCATCTTGATATGCCACACCTGTGAGGTGGGATGGATTATCTCGGCAAAGGAGAAGTGCTCACTATCACACATTTTTTCAGATTTGTGAACAATATTTGAGAGAAATGGTTATTTTGTGTATATAGAAAATGTTTTAGATCTTTGAGTTCATCTCATGAAAAATGGGAGCAAAAACAAAAGTGTTGCATTTATATATTTTTTCAGTGTACGTGGGTTTCATTGAAATTAAGGTTGTAGGTCTATATGAAATATAGTGCATTACAATTACATTTACAAACAGTAAATGAGAACAGCGTCCTAACCTACCTATGTTAGCTAGTTAGCTTAGCATGGCATCACAATTCAAAACATCCTGAGCTAAAGTAGGTAAATGAAAAAATTATCAGTTTGTAATTCGTAAACAATTCATGTCAACACTCATCTTGTCATTATGACAGGGAAAAACAGATTTCTCAGAAAGCTTCAGTATCCCACTCAGTGCTAAAAACCACAGTAGTGCCAATAACCAAACAAACATGGACGCCCCATGTGAGCCCGGTTTTTGTTCTAGGTTATAATGTGGTGCAGAGATGATGTATGTTTTTGGGACGACCCAGGAGCTGCATCATAAAAGCTCCCTTGATAACAAGCCGATACAATTTACCATTAGAAATGCATAACTATTGAAGCGCAAATGCAATCACCATGAGTAAAAAACGTTAGGCTATAAATAATATATATCACAGTCGCATGACTTCACGTCAACACCTGTAAGCTGAAGGTGGCTAATATTTGGTGGGATGATGTATAGTAGTCTCATTTAGCCACTTAATAGCAACTGCCTTTATATTCAAACATATATTTTCACCATATGGGTATTTACTGACATATTCTATGTTCTATTGTATTTGTCCAATATGTAAACCTCCAAAACTTGACAATCAGACAGTTCTCATGATTCTTCTGACAACTACAGTTGCAAACACTGGTAGTTTTTTTTAATGTTTTCCATCATAGTATGTGTTTATAATAAAATTAGCTTAAGTTAAATTCTGCTGTAAAAACTCGTTGTTTGCCCGTACACGTTTAAGAGAATGTTTTTAGCCTAATGAGCACTTTTCTCAAACTAAAGACCTGCAGCCAAATCTGGCCCCTTTCAAATGTTATCCTATTATCCATTTAGGTTTTCAATAAATGTCTATCCCGCCTAGTTCTAGCTGAATAATATTTGATTAATTGGCATCAAAAAAGGACGTCTGGTAGCCAACAATAATCTCTATGTGGCTGAATGGCATACAAAATTGGATGATTTTTAAGTTGACTTTTTAAAGCCTGTTTGTGTACCAAATTATATATTTTTATTAATTAAAAGCACATTAATATTATATATCTTTAACTTGATGTGATTCTCATACCATTGAGACTCTTGAAATGTAATCATGAAAGAGAGCGAGTATAAGCAAAGGGAGAGGCAAGAACCCAAATGTCGGAGCTGATTATTTAACACTCTGTGATTACAGCTTTCAGTTTGTGCTGCCAACGATCACAAATAGATTCTGTCGCTCTGAGAACTGTCAGTGAGCATGGGCACAACCTAGAGCTCAACGTAATCCTGCTGCCCGCTTCTGAGAAATGTGCAGAAACTGGAATCTCATTTGCAAAATAGGTTGATGGTCTTTGTTATTTTTGCAAAGAGAAGCCAAAAAGACGATCAATACATTAAGTAAATAGAAGGGCTCTCGGAGAGCCAAGACTTCCGCTAACATCTTGCAATCCTGCTGTAATCCCACTGACAAACAAACAAACAAACAAACAAACAAACAGAAACTAAAAGATAACCTCCCTGGTAGTGGTAACTAAGACAAATAACTTCTAATCATTTTAAATGGCTTTATTTTAATTTGTGTCATTTATATTTATACAGACCACTAAGCAGCTGCCACATATTGATTTTTTCCCATGTATTTTACTGTTCCAGTGGAGACTTTCAAACAGTATTAAATAACTACCGTAATTGACCTCTATTGCAAACCTGCCTCTTGGTATCTAAACAGCCAGAAGTAATCTTCTATATTTATTGAAAGATCATGACAAAAACTTAAAAGAATGACTTCCATTTGCAGGACCTTTTATAGAGTTTTGAAAAACGCAAGTCTGGGCCTCATTCACCAACCATTTTTAATAAGTGATTTCTTCTTCCACTTTCAGATTCACTGAAAATGTGTTATTTGAGATTTGTTCCTTGGTACATTAAAAGAAAAAAACATTTGAACACTAAAAAACACACTGACGAACATTTCAGTTCTGAAAGGTTTGTGCACAATGTTTTAATCTCTGGATTAAAATAATTATACTTTTTGTTATCAGTTGCTTTCAAAAGCCTTATGCACTTTTGCAGAAGTACTTTTATTTCAGATCTAGACATTGGTTTTTTTGTGTGGTGTACTTTGCTCCATTGTCTTTAGACAGTTTTAATATCTGTGTGTGCATGGCTCACAGTTTTGCGCCCTTAGTGAGGATTGGTGGGATGCTATAAAAATCAGGATTATAGTGGTAAGATTTGATCCTAAAAGTTATGATCTGATTTATAAATATTTTTGTGCAGCTTTTGATTTTCTCTAGATATGGACAATCCGCTATAATAAAAATGAATGATTCTGATTGTGAATGTTTGTATTTGTACAATCAAAGCAGTATCTCCTGTCTGTGGCTCTGAGGTGTTAAGTGAGTACAGTCAGTCAGGCTGCAGGCATGCCTCAATGCAGTCTATAATCCTCAGGCAGAGAAACCAGCGTGCCTTCAGCCACATGCTCAGTTTGTTAGCTTCAAGATTCATTAACTGGGGTACGGCAAAACACTGCAACTACAAGGCTTCTGACCCGCAGTGCTTAGGCTGCAGTCTAAGGCACAATCCCAAACCACACCCTACCCATACACACTACCCCTCTGTGACGGAGTGGACTCCGTGGAGTGACACTCGCAGCTCAACGAGGCTCCCTCCTGTCAAATGGAGGGAGTACGGCCCAATCCCAAACCGCCCCATACACCCTACCCCTACACACTACCCCTCCTTTTGCGCGTTCGCGCGGAGGGTCCGCCACATTAAGTGCTGTTCCAAACCAACGAGTGTGGGTGTGGAGGGGGAGTGGGTTATCAAGCCCTCAAACAGCAAGTCTGCATCGGTGCTAACTTGAGACCAGTCTCTACCTGACCGGTCTCAACGCTGTCTGTGTCCGTCAGGAAACACGCTGTTTACAAGTAGTTCCAGCAAACATAAATTGCGATGTTAACAACCTCATGATAACCTCATATTTTTTAATACCCGTGTTTCGTCTAGAAAAAGGTAAATGTGTGCATTTTATTATAAAGTTGTGTATATTTACAGACTGTTGCAAAAACTAAGAAGCTTATAAACATCAGGTTTAAAACTAAAAGAGCTTTTAAAACACAATTAAAGATGTTTGGAGTTTTATTTGAGTTATTAAATTAAAAATGTTGTCTAAGAGATGCTGATTTGAAACAGTTGTTACATACAGTTACGGCATTTCCTGTTTCTGCCGGAGAGAGGGGAGGCCGTCCCAAAGCTTGCCGCTGTATTTACTCCCTCCATCTGACAGGAGGGAGCCTTGTTGAGCTGCGAGTGTCACTCCACGGGGTGTTAACTCCGTCACGGAGGGATATTGTGTAGGGGTAGGGTGTAGGGAGTGGTTTGGGATTGGGCCTTTAAATACAGCGGCAAGCTTTGGGACAAACTCCCCTCTCTCCGCCAGAAACAGGAAATGCCACAACTGTATGTAACAATGGTTTGAAATCAGCATCTCTTAGACAAAAAATTAAAACTGTATAGAAAACTGTAGTTTCCCCACAGCAGCAGACGCACATTAATGACGTCCGCTGGCGCATCATACGTTGGATAGTGAAAGTGCAGTCGGATTCTCAAAGCAACACAGGGTGTTTCTCAATGTCGAGTACGCTTGCTTGGTAGCACATGTCTTCCGAGCGTCTTGCTTCAGAAGTGAGGCAAGAATACTTCCTAGCCTCGGAAAACGAAGAATGGAACAGGCGAGCAAGTGTGCAGGTATGCGTCATATGATAGGCCCCGCCTTACATTTTCCGCCACAGATTTGGGAAAATTGGTCCGTGCGCAAAGCATTGTGGGGATTTTAAGACCGTGGAGTCTACATATGTGCAGCCTCAAAATGTCTTCAAACGAAGTACGCTGGGCTCGGTAGAATTCCAATATGCTGGACATTGGAACAGTACTTCCCATTCCCAAACCGCCCCCTACACCCTACCCCTCCGTTTGCGCGTTCACGCGGAGGGTCCGCCATGTTGAGGGCTGTTCCAAACCAACGAGTGTGGAGCGGTGTGGAGGAGGAGTGGGCTATCAAGCCCTCAAACAGCGAGTCTGCATCGGTGCTGACTGGAGACCAGTCTCCACGCTGTGTGTGTCCGTCAGGAAACACACTGTTTACAAGTAGTTCCAGCAAACATCCACTGATAAACTGCGATGTTAACAACCTCATGATAGCCTCATATGTTTTAACTTAGGATCAAACCTGTGTTTAGTCTAGAAAAAGGTAAATGTGTGCATTTTATTACAAAGTTGTGTATATTTACAGACCGTTGCAAAAACTAAGAAGCTTATAAACATCAGGTTTAAAACTAAAAGAGCTTTACAAAAAAGACAATGAAAGATGTCTGTATTTACTCCCTCCATCTGACAGGAGGGAGCCTCGTTGAGCTGCGAGTGTGGCTACAGACGGAGTTCACTCCGTCACGGAGGGGTAGGATCGTGGGAGTGGTTTGGGATTGGGCCGTAGTATGCTTGAAATAGTGGCTTTGGAGCAGCTTTACTCGAGAATGAGAAACACCCGTAGTCTCTTCCCCTAAATCCTTTTGAATTCTCCTATCCACTATCCCTTAACCCCGTGACGTTTCACACAGACGATAGGAATAGACGATAGGGGATGATTTTTGGACTATTCGACTGCAGCCTTCGATTTTCAATTTGGGGTAGACATGAATTAAAACGGAGATGTTTAAATTGTGTAAAAAGTCAAACTTATCCAATCTTAATTTAACTTACAGTTGATATATAATTGTGGAAAGGGTTTTATATTTTGACATTCAGTCAGCTTGAATATATTTGGTTGTAATCGTAAAAAAAGGCTATTTTAAAATGCTCTCATGCAGTATACAGTATATGGCACTGTCTTTTAAAGGACATTTAAATAAATGTACAAGCAGAGTGTTTATTGTCTAGACTTGCATAAACTTCAGGGGAGAACAGATATCTCCACATGCATTTCCTTAGATCCAACACTTGAGGTCAACTATGGGTCATGCATCTGAAGATGAATCAGTAAACCAATTATAAAGCTCTTTAACCCTGTGTGACGTACACAAAGCCTTTTCTATTCTAAGAACTAGGGTTGAACTTGTCCTGTTCTTTTTAACACCATTTTTGTTAAGCTAACCTCATTTTTATCGTTATAATTATTTAAATGTTCATACTTTTTCATGAATCACAAACAGTTCCAGTTTTGATATGTTCTTGGCATGTTTTCCATATTTATTTTCATGATTTTCTTTCAATTATATTTGACGCATCATCACATTTGTCTATGTACTGCAGTTCACTTCCACATTCACAAACAGTGGATGTAGTGGAGGCTCCTTCAGTTACCTTTTTAAAAACTGTGAGGAAAAAAGGATTTATATCCTGAAATAGAAAATGTCTAGGCATTTCAAATAATAACCAATATAAGGTTGAAATAAAGGAACTTTACTTGAAACAATGATCAATGACTGGCTTGGATTCATCCTAAACAGGTTAGATTGGGCAAGTAAACAGAAAATAGTAGCAGGGAAAAAAGCTGGACCAGTCTTTGAGGACAGCATGCCATCTGTGGTCAGGCAGGTGGCTGATGGTTATGTGCTGAGGCTTGATGGGGCACAGGTGTGCAGGGATGAGCAGGTGGAGGAAGTTCTGGGATGATTACAGAAGGCCTTGAGATCAAAAGCAACATCAAATCCCAAGTTAAAAAGAAATGGCAGGACGAAGTCAACAGAAGTAAAAAGAGGAGGACATCATTTCAAGAATGAGATTTGGTCACAAAGGGCTAAATAACACATTATTCATTATGAAAAAACATGCAGCAGGCAAATGTGAATATTGTTGTCATTATGAAACAGTGGAGCACTCTTTTTTTTGCAATGTCCCAAATACCATCAAGAATGTATAATACTAAAGGAAGCACTGAACAGAAATCAAACATAATTAAATATAGTAGAGATTTTGAGAAGGAGTTCAGGGGATTTAGCATACATGGCAGTATTTAGGTTTTTAAATAGGACGGGAATTATATTAAGAATTTAGTTTAACACTGTGCTGATCCACACTCCATTCCAGAAGGTGGCGGTAAATGTACCTGAAAATTGTTTGCCAACCGCCATAAAACAGAAGAAGAAGAAGAAGAAGAAGACTGGGGCTGAAGTCGAATAGTCCATTTAGCTTAGGAACCTTCCTAAAGGAGTGAAATGACCCGGAAGTCCCTCAGTGGCAGCCATGATAAGTGCCGTTCGAATTCTCTAGAATGATGAGAATGAAAGGAAAGGAGGTTTCAAACTTCCTTTATCATCTCCTTTAGCTTAGGAACCACTGGATCTCCCTTGACGAGAGGAGAGGAGAAAATGCTGCCCCACAATGCATTGCAGCCGCAGCATTTGCCGTCACTCAACAGTCGGCCGTTCACGGAAACAACCGATTATGAGAAATGATATCATGAAAGTTACGGTGCTTATTAAGCATTTTAAAACGTATGTGGTAAGTTGCCAAAGTGCTTTGTTTTGAACATTCATCAGTATTATAATCAAAAAAAGAAATATGAACGTTAGTTTTTACTGAAATGATCAAATAAAGTCAACATTTCACAGTCTTCGCTGAGCTGTGTGGGGTTTGTTCAACTTTTAAAAGATGTTTGAATGGTGATATACACAGTGATAGATGTTAAGGACTAACGTTTATAATAAATACATTTGTATTGATTTTAAGATCTTTTCATAGTTCATACAATCTTTGGGATCATTAGTATTAATGTGGACTGGAGGGAGAGGGAGACGAGCAGAAGTTTCACTTTCCTTTTTTATTTCAATTCCAACTTTGGTCATGAAGAATATGTTTCTCTGTTGCCCACGTTCATAAAGCAAAGCAGCAGCATCAGAGCACGGTGCAGAGTCTCTAGATGACTTTACAGTAGTCCCTCCTTCTTATTAAACATCCATGTTGTAGTCCGCTGTATAGAAAACTGTGGTTTCCATAGTTTCCCCACAGCAGCAGACGCACACAACCTGGGGCTGCAGTCGGATAGTTTAAAAATCAGCTCCTAAATTCTAACCCTATCGTCTATTCCTTGACCTCTGAGTGAAACGTCACGGGGTTAAGGGATAGTGTATAGGAGAATTCAAAAGGATGTAGGAGAAGAGACTGCGGTGCTTTAGAGAATCCGACTGCACTTTCACTATCCGACGTGTTTATGATGCGCGCGCCAGCGGACTCATTGTGTGCGTCTGCTGCTGTGGGGAAACTATGGAAACTACAGTTTTCTATACAGCGGACTACAACATGGATGTTTAATAAGAACGAGGGACTACTGTAAACTCAGAGACTCTGCACCGTGCTCTGATGCTGTTGTTTTATGCTTTATGAACGTGGACAACAGAGAAACATATTCTTCATGACCAAAGTTGGAATTGAAATAAAAAAGGAAAGTGAAACTTATGCTCCGGTCATTAATACAAATGATCCCAATACGTATGATTGTATGAACTATGAAAATATCTTAAAAACAATACAAATGTATTTATTATAAACGTTAGTCTTTAACACCTATCACTGTGTACATCACCATTCAAACATCTTTTAAAAGTTGAACAAACCCCACACAGCTCAGTGAAATGACTTTATTTGATCATTTCAGTAAAAACTAATATTCATATTTCTCTTTTTGATTATAATACTGATGAACGTTCAAAACAAAGCACTTTGGCAACTAACCACATACGTTTTAATAAGCTTAATAAGCGCCATAACTTTCATGATATAATTTCTCCGTCATCATAATCGATTGTTTCCGTGATCGGCCGACTGTTGCGTGACGTCAAATGCTGCAGTTATCATGAGGTTGTTAACATCGCAATTTATCAGTGGATGTTTGCTGGAACTACTTGTTAACAGCTTGTTTCCTGACGGACACACACAGCGTGACTCCGGTCAGGTAGAGACCGGTCTCAAGTCAGCACCGCTGCAGACTCGCTGTTTGAGGGCTTGATAGCCCACTCCCCCTCCACACCGCTCCACACTCGTTGCTTTGGAACAGCCCTGGCGGACCCTCCGCGTGAACGCGCAAACGGAGGGATAGGGTGTAGGGATAGGGTGTAGGGGGTGGTTTGGGAATGGGCCAACAGAAGGCCTGCTGATGCAATGTTCAAGTTTAAAATAAAGTTAGGATCAGAATGATTATTACCTTTACAACTTCCAAATGTTTATTGGGGGAAAATTATATTTTTCATTTTGATAGAGTGGCGCAGAAATAAGTCCTAAAACCCGAAATTGAGTTTGTATTTCAGCACTTCCGTGTTTCTTCGTCTTGAATTCAATGTTTTTTTGAGTGTGTTTTTGTTTTAGACGCTTGAGATGAATGGAAGCTGAAGAGATTTTCATAAATGTTTCTTTCGATATAAAGATGTCCACAACTGGAGAAAGTCTAAAGCTTCTATGTGTTTTAAAACATCAGTTGCTAACAAGTGACTAAACTAGTAGTTTAACTCAGCGTCATCACGCTGAACAATCATTTTTAACTTAGCGGTCAGAAGAATCCCATAGACGTTTTTCCGAGGGAGCCCTTGCTATGCTAACTTCTGGGTTAGCCTACAAAAACACGTCATCCCTGCACCACTCTATTACTTCTGACAAGGAGGTTAGGTTTTTTGTTTGTATGTCTGTTGGTCAGAATGTTTATGGAAGAACTACCTGCCAGATTTTAATGAAATGTGGTGGAAGGGTATGGCATGGCAATTTAAAGAAGCCTGAGATATGGTTGGTGGTTTAGCAGAAGATATTTCAAACATATTTTGGTTTTACGCCATCAAATACGTAAGTAAATACCTTAGTAAATACGTGTTACGATTTTAAGTGTCTAAAAAAGGCAGTTGCAAACAAGTAGGTTATAGGTGATATGTGATACCAACCCTAACACTAAACGCAATGAAAGAGCATATTGGATTGTGCCAGGTAGTCAGAGCAAAGAAAAGTGAGTTTGGTGAATCTAGGCAGTAAATTACAAAAGTTAACGTAGTAACAAAGCCACAGCCCCTTAACCAAACTGTAAACAGTCTGTGAAGGCAGTGCTGCAGTACGGTAGTGTAGCCTACTCTACTGTACCAGACAGAGTGATGGCACATTGCAAGAATAACTCCAATTCCAAACACAGTGCATCAGTTTTTATATTGACTGTTGAACGGAAAGGGGACATTTGTTCTGCAGGTAAACAGTGAAGTAGTATGAGATTGAACTGAAATTAAAGCTTAAACTTGCCCTTTATACTGGTTTTAACGTAACTGAATAGGGCGAGGTGACGTTCAGAAGGATACAGTTGTAATTTGCCATGTTCTAACAAGCCCCACGGTGACTTGGGATTGGGCCAAAATAGGATTATATATATATACATATATTATGGTCACATGTCTAGTTGGAATTCTGATAGGGGAGATTGGGGTAAAATGAGCCAGTGGGTAAGTGGACCCACCCCATTTATCTAGGGAACTGTGTTGTTCTATTTGGCTGTGATGAAGGGAAGCACATGGTAAAGTGGGAAATGTTTTGCTTGTCAAAGTAAATGTTCAACGCAACGCAAATGTTTTGAGGGTTAAGCGTATGATACAATGGAGCCACTGATGGCAAGGGTGGAAAATCCATCAGAGCAGTGGCAAAAGACAGACATATGGACAGGTCAACCCTGTGTAGATACATAAAAGGAAAATGGAAAAGGAAGTGAAAAAAGTAGGGTACAGTTGAACAGCAGAGGCAAAGAGGGTCTTCACGCAGGAGAGAGAAGGAACTTGCAGATCAAAAAACTGTCTGACCAGTTCCATGGCCTTACTCGGAAGAAATGCTGTGAACTGGCTTTGAATTAGCAGACAGAAACAATATTCCTGTAGCAACCAACTCAGGTTTGAACCTGAAAAAGTCAATTATTGAATAAACAACTAGATGGCTCAATTTACCCCTTTTATATGGGGCAAGTTAAGCGACAAGACCACTTTAATTTAAGAAGTCATATTTTCATGGCCCTTTGTGATAGATGCATCATTTCGATAAAGGTTGTTGTTGTCATTTGACTTCTACCTATGTTCCTTGCCAAGAGGACAACATAAGTAGAAATTGTCTCTATCTTGCCCCACTCTCCCCTATATTTCCTCAATTGATGTCAATTGAGTCAGTGCTGGTTAGGCTAAAGACTTTAGACCTCTGTGGCTTGCTTCTTTCCTCGGCTTGAAATCTGTTGCCTGAGGCTACATTAGCCGCCACTAGCATAACACCCGAATCCCCCCACCAACTGCCGGTGGTTGAGAGGCATTGTGACTGATTTAGTAACCATGTTTTGATAAAGAATGCATGAAATCAAAAAGAAGATATCTTTGGTTCTGCTATAACGATTTTGTAAAATGTTCAGTCCATTATACACTGACTATGTCATAGGAGGGCATTGCTAAATCGATGCATTACCTATTAGGCTTAATCTGAACATGCTACAAGTCTTGAGAAGAAAAGTGTAATGCAGTGCAGGTTTCTATTCTAACAATGACCAAAACCCAAAAAGGAAATAGGAGAGCACAGACCACCACCAAGGCCAAAATCGTATCTCACAATGTTAAACATTTTTTTATAAAGTTTTGATGCTAGCTCAATTCTTAATTAAATCAAACAATGGCTCAGAACGGATATTGTTCTCTAAAGAGACAGGAAACCTCCAATCACAGTGAGTTGGATGGGGATTGTTTACGGTCAGCACAGGAAGGTCTCTGAGCCGCTGACACGCTGCCAGCCGGCAGCTCTCAGGTCTGTATCACATTAGAGGTGTTAGCAAAGCAGCGTGCGGATAAAGCAGACTGTAGCGAGAAACAAGGAGACTCTGTCCCCTGACATATGGCCTCTCACATGCCCCTGTTATCAGTGCTAATGTCCTTTTTAAAACTACACAATGAGCTTTTTCTCTTTGCCTGGATCAATCCCATTGTTTCTTTTCACTGGTACAGACTATGTGTACCACAAAGGCCCAGCTTATTTAAAAAGCTAAATCACCATTCTGCTATGAACTTGTTTTAGACGTATCTTTGTCAGTTACATTTCAAGAGAAAGTGGCTATCTGTATCTGCTGACAGAAAAACATTCTTAAAGTGCCCATAGGATAACATTTGTAAGACAAAATATACTAAGGCTCCATTTGCTGTCTTGTTGTGTGTAGCAGCATTCAATAGCAGAGTGTACTTCATGAACTTCATTAAGCCTGAGGATTGCACTTTGGTCTTACATAAAGCTTCTGTTATATCTAAGAGTTATGTAACTGTGCTGCTGTTACAACCTGTGTGTGTACAGTTCACTGTGGTTCTGTCACTTGCTGCAACATTGGGCTTCTGCTGCAATAACTCATGCTGAAGAGACTTCTGACTTTGGTATCTTTCTGTAAAAAATCTGTCAAATAGTTACTGTAAGTTGTTAAGGCTTAAGCTACGGTGGATGTTAACGCAATCAGTGTGGTATGCATGCATTGAATCCTCCAACAGAGAGGAACTTGCTTAACAAGAGCATTTTTGGTACGAAAAATTCCAGGATTGTCAGATTCAGATTGTGAAAAGTTGAGTTGATAAACATCTAAACACAATTGTTTTATCTAAAAATGTGAGAGATTGTCAGTTTATATGAAAGTACTTAGTAACACAATTTGTTTCACTATTGCATTCCTACACTCAAACAAAATGTCATTCTGTTTAACCACACACTCAGCGTTGCTAACCAGGCTATTAATGGCCTCTCTACAATATCATTTATGTTATGTCATGTGACAGGTTTCTATTTTATTTTTTTTATTTCCAAATAAACTTCGCAAGCTGACATTTTGGAGCTTTTTATGCAATGCTGTCTAGTACTGTACCACCTCCTATTAAGTCAACTTTGTAGGTCAACAAGTGTTCCTCCTCCTTTACAAACCTTGTATAAAATCAAAGTCAATTGCCATTACATTTTTCTAAAATAATAAAACGGAGTCATAGTTGGTTTCTAGCTCTTGAAAAAGCTATTAATTCAGCAATTTTTAAATATAAAATAAGTAATTATTAAGTGTTTTGTTACAGTAATCCTTCATCTCTGCAGTTGTAAATGTATAGACAGGACTACTTTAATTGAAGTATTTATATCTAATCTATGAAGTAAAGGATGTATAAACCATGACACCATTAATTACAAATGTACAACCCATTTGTAAGGGGGGGGGGGGTGAAAAGTCTTCAAACATTTAAATACAATCACAAATTGGTCACTTATCATCACAACACATATTAAATCACTTACAGCAACACACAGACACGACAAATATATCAACATTATACAGTATTTCTATATTTCTTATTTTCCATTTCACATAAACATTGTGCATTTTTATATTTGCATATTTCTCTGAATGTGAATGTGTCTGTGACGTTCCTATTCTGGACCCCGCCTACCTAAGACCTGATTGGCCACTTTTCCGGTGGTCTCGATGCTCATTGGCTTAAACCACTGCTACTAAATGTCTCACCACTGTTTGGGCGGCGAGGCACAAAAAGAAATCATGTTTTTTGATGAGCGGCACAGCGGGGAGTAGCCTGTCAATGACCGGCGGAGCTGCTTGCTTGCAGGGGTCTTTTCGGTTTGTTCTGGCTTCTGCTGGTGCTTATGGATATTTCTAGCTTAAAGACGAGGCAGTAAGCCAGTATTTTGAACAGAATGGTATTAAGGAAAAGACTAAAACGGTGCCTTTGTAGTCGTAGTATTGATGCTGCCGATGCCTTGTAGCTGTAGAGAAAGTTAGCTAATGAGTAGCATAACGTTAGCCACAAGCTAATGCTAGATCTTCCGTTTCCTTTGGCTTTTCAAGACAGTTTATTGTTTTATTCTTCCCTTTGTGGAGCGGGGCTTTGTAGGTCTTTTGTTGGCTGATTTTGTTTCTTTGCTTCCTCTGGTGAATAAGGCATTGAAATGAAGAGAGTGAATAGCTTTCAGAGGTTTGTAAATCAAAATATATCACTGTTAAAATAATGTTCTGGGCTGTCAAGCTAGGATTGCTAATAATATTTGCCTTTAATAATGCCAGGTGTGGTTGGTTAACGTTGCCTCATTCATCCTGACCGTTAGCAGCCTAAGCATGCTTTCCTTTCAGGTTAACATGTTGGTTAAAGTTCCTGTATAGCTGTGTCATAATGGGGACAAAGTCATTTAAAATGAATGCAATTTTAATAATGATTCACTTTCAACTCATTTTGATTTCGGTGTTAATCACTGAAATTGGGTATATTTTGGTGTTTGACCAGTACAGACGGTACACTTTAATAAACATTTAAATGTGAATGGCAATTGTTATGTATAGCACAATAATCAGTATTTTGTGAAATGGCCATACATTTAATAAAGTCATCAACACAAGTAGTAGTCTTAGCCATAGTTATACATATATTATTAGTTAAGTCATTACATCTCAAGCAGGTTAAAATCAGACAATAAGGATGTCATGGTCTGTCACTTAGAACAGGTACAACATATAACTATCTGTGTATGGTTTCTATATTAATATTACAGCCATTTTATTTATTTTCATTCCTATCTCCCTTCTTGAGAGCTCACATTATGTCTAATAAGTCAACCCTAAAGCATTTTCCTTTATACTACTGAGCACTGTTTTAAAGGTATCCCCCAATTTGATGCTTGATCAAACTACCACTGTTGTTTATTTGTTGTGTTGTTTATGTGTGTGTTTCAGGTTCATGAACAGGCGGGCCTCTGCTAACTGCCGCTACCAGCCCACCTGCTATGAGCATGCTGCAAACTGCTACACCCATGCAGTGAGTGGATGGGACTAATCTTTTATTTTCTAGGGAAGAGGATGATAATGACGTCATCTCAAATTAAAATGATCGCTCTAAAAATATCACAGTAGCCTTCAAATGTGCAAAGAAAAACATAGTTTGTCCCTATAGCCATAACATATCTCAATCAGTAAGGACAGCAACTTTTGATGCCATGCAAACATTGTATGTTATACCTCTTTGTTTACCTTGATTCATCCTCATTTATCTGGTGCTTCTTTTAAAGTAGTTTCCATTCAAGGCTTTTATTGTCATGTGTACATAGCTACAGTGTAGTTATGTCAATGAAACTCTTAGGTCACAGGCTCCTCAAATGGATAAAATAGTGCAACTAAATACAAATAAAATAGAATAGAAATAATAAGTAATTGGAATATGATATATTGGATAAATAATTAGTAAGTTGCGAACAGATGAATGTTATGGATGTTCTTTCAAAAGTGCAGGTGTTTAACAGTCTTGTGGCCTGTGGGATGAAGCTGTCCCTGAGTCTGGTATTGTGTTTTTATGTATGTATATTATTGAAATAGTTTCATTTCGTCTCCGTAGCTCCTCATCGTGCCGGCCTTCGTGGGCATGGCGTTTCTGCACCGTCTGTCGGACAACGGCTGGGAGAAGGTCACTGCCTGGGTGTACGGCATGGGCCTGTGCGCCCTCTTCCTGGTCTCCACTGTGTTTCACATCATCACCTGGAAGAAGAGCCACATGAGGTGAGAAGGAGCACCATGACAACCCACCATAATGGCAAAGAACCAAGACACGTAGCAGAACACACTGTCGTAAAAGACACGTCACAAAATGCAAGAGGACAAAGACCAAAGAGCGAGGGACACAGTCAGTCCTTTCCTTATCTCTTTACATTCCTTGTCACCATGCTGGTATGTTGGTGTCAAGTTTCATTTGCAGCCTTTTGCACAACCTTTGAAGTCATACTTTTGTTTCCTTATTTTGATCTTATGTGCTACAGAAACCCTGAGTGTTAGTTATATGTTTATTTCTTACTGTAGTTTCAGAAGTGTTAGAGCACAGACACGTTATTACCAGTAACATAACAGTACTTTTCAGCAGCTTCCCTGAAGAGATTCAAACATGGTTTTCTATAAATCCCTTTTTTCATTTGCACAAGAAAAGAGCGATGTTGCCAAATGGTGTCCAAACCCAAGCAGAGACACAAAGTCAATGAAACGATTTTGAATATTGGTAATGTTTTGTTTCCATTAGGAACTATTTGTGCCAACAGTGTTAATAATGATTCCCCAGCCGGACTCAACAACACCTGTGCTTTTCTTACAATGTCAAGTCTTAATTTAGATTTCCCTTTGGATGGAAACATGATATCACTTCCTGTGACAAGAGGTTTCCCTCTTGCAAACGATGTGTCTGCTTTGCATATCTGTGACCTTGAAATTAACAAATGACCTATTTATTGTTTGTTGCAGGTCAATGGAACAGTGTTTCACACATGTGTGACAGAGTGGTCATCTACCTGTTCATCGCTGCCTCCTACACACCCTGGTGAGTGTCACGCAGAGGACAGTTACACTCAGAGGGCCTGCATGAAGATGAAGGCTTGTTATAGATCTTACTTCTCCTCTCTCCTCAGGTTGAACCTGCGTGAATTGGGCCCTCTCGCAGCACACATGCGATGGTTTGTGTGGCTCATGGCTGCTGCTGGAACCATATACGTCTTCAACTACCATGAAAAGTGAGTTTGAGGTGATAATGTGAATTTAAAAGATTTGTTGCGGTCTATTTGTCTTGCCCCATCCACAGAGTCAGTGAAATGTTGTTTGTCTCCACAGGTATAAAGTTGTTGAGCTGGCCTTCTACTTGATGATGGGTTTCTTCCCTGCATCAGTTGTGACATCGATGGTAATATCACTATTCATAAATACATTTACAGTCCCATTCCGTTCATTTCCATGTGCTGAATTGTTCTATACCACTTTATTTCATTAGTATGGTGAATAAACACATTGTTATCCGTTCAGATAGTGATGTAAGGATGCATAAGCTTTCTTTTGCAGCACGTTGTGGCAATAAATGTGTAGGAAAAAAACATTTGTAGGGATTTTAATATTGGTTCTATGGGGTTTTAGAGGATTTGTAATGCATGATAACATTTGTCAACATATCAACTCTTTACTGCTGCCCTCCTGTGGTTTCCATGGATATAGCAGCCTGAAATAGCACTAACACTACTATTGTTCCATTGTTAACACACATTATGTAATTTAATCTTTATTTACTTCTTGGAAATAAAACATTCCACATGTTCACTAATGGTGAGATTACATCAGTCAACAAAAAAGGATGTGTAAAGATAACAAAAACAGGCATAATACAACATTCAAACATGCTGTGTTGTGTTGCATGTGAGAAATAAGATATTGAAATTATACTAATTAAAAAAAAAAAACGGAACACTTTTAGGAATAGATTTCTTACTTTTCTTTCATTTAGTTTTTCTTGTCAGAATTAGCTTTCTTTGTTGGAAGGTACACTTTTCGAGTTAACACCAAATTATTATTTTTTTAAACTCAACACACTCTATCCCCAGTCGGAATTGATTGTGAACACAGCTGGATAGTTGTTGTTGTTGTTGCCTAACATTTCTCCTGTATCTCCCCGTGTCCTTGCCTCCTGCAGAGCAACACGGAGGGCATGCAGGAGCTGGCGTGCGGCGGCCTCATCTATGTCCTCGGCGTGTTCTTCTTCAAGAGCGACGGCGTCATCCCCTTTGCCCACGCCATCTGGCACGTGTTCGTGGCGCTGGCTGCGGCCGTACACTACTACGCCATCTGGAAATACCTCTACAAGACCCCCGGCATGGACCCCCACCTCCAGTCGTGACCACAGCCGGGGCTGGACGCCGCTTCTCCACCTTTTGCTTCTGAAGAAAGCGCCTGCACACTCCTCTACTGCCCACTGAAGCTGGCACCACAGCCCTGAAGTTTACGCAAAAATGACCATGAATTGTTTTCTGTTTTCTAACGTGGAGAACAGATTTCTGACAAACAAAAGCTACATTCAAAGCTTTTTTTGTAAAACTTCAACGGAAAACAGGGCAGCCAGGGGGTGAATTTTGACTTTTTACAATGAGTGTTTGAGCAATTTGATTGACTTTTGTATGGCTTGAGTCACATTCCACATTGGGGTCATAACTGGGAGATTTATCATCATTTCAGCAGATTATTTGAAGAATAGGAGTGTCCAGTGAGGTGCTAAAAATTAGGCAGGGCTGGGAGAACTAATATCACATGAATTCCTTTTTTTCATACTTTGTTTTTAATGAGTATAATTAACGGAGCCCCCTAGGGGACATGGAGAAGAACAAAATAATTATTTTAATACAAATAAAATGTTTTGCGAGATCTTTCAAAACCTTTGCGAGATCTCGCAAAACCCCGTTTCAGTTTGTAGACGGTCCCTAAGCACTCAATCAATCAATCAATCAATGTTTATTTATATAGCCCAATATCACAAATGTTACATTTGTCTCAGTGGTCTTCACAGTGTGTACAGAATATCAGTATGACAATACGACACCCTCTGTCCTTAGACCCTCACATCGTACAAGGAGAAACTTCCAAGGAAAACCCAGTTTAAAGGGAAAAATGGGAGAAACCTCAGGGAGAGCAACAGAGGAGGGATCCCTCTCCCAGGACGGACAGACGTGCAATAGATGCCGTGTAGATGCCTCCTCTCCTTCCTCCAGCTGCAGATTGTGGCCAATTCTTGATGTTTAGCTCGGATGACGGCGCATATCGAACTGTTCTGATAGAAACGACCCTGTAGCTCGTTGTCTACCTTGCTATGATTGTAAAGTCATGTTGTTTGTATTTTTACAATGTTATGTTCATGAGTTATTGATCCGCCAAATTCAAATCTGTCAATAACTCAGCTCAGAGGAACGTGCATGTCCCTTCGCTCTGAGTGTTCTCTTGAGGTGTCTTCACTTATGTGAAACCCGTGCCTATTGCCAAGCACTGATGTTATGTCTTTATATTTAAGGCCAAGCTCAAAGTAAAATCGATGAACCGCTCCATTGTTGTGGTTAGTGTTGCCGTAGCAGCCGAACTGAACAGGAAGTACTAAATGAAAAGTATTGCGAGATCTCGCAAAACATCATTATTATTTTTTTCCCTTCTCCATGTCCCCTAGGGGGCTCTGTAATAATTCGGTTCTCTTTTATTTTTCAATAAAAAAAAAAGAATCCAAAGATCGCAAATATTATCAAAACACACAGCTGTTACATACATTTGCCCCAGGGAAATAGTTTTCGGGCAAGATTAGTTTAAAACAAGAAACTCTCGGTACAAAAGGGCATACCTCTGACCACACATGATGCCAACCTTTCATACATACCAACAAATGTATTGAGGTGTTACCCAGCCCTTGTTATTAGTTCACACAGGAAGAAACAACGCTTGACAGGATTGTTTTTCCATTTTCTATATTTTCTTTTTACCGTCATCCACATGACCAACTTCTGTGACCAATGTGTTTCTTTTTTTCTGACCAGTATCCTAATGCAGTTTTCAGGGATTCACAGTTAGTAAGTGTTTAGCACCCCTGCTGGTGATGAACAGCATTACACAGTGTGTAAAGTAGGGGACACAGGGGAAGTGGGACTTTGTCACATGAGCCAAATGATGAGAGAAAATCAGTTCAGGTAATATGATGAGAATTATTCCACTTTCTTAATGTGAACAGTGTGTGGTAGAGTGTGCATGCACGCCCTTTGTACTGTAGTCCAGTATTACATTTCCACTGATTCTCTCTGTGTTTTGATTTTACACCACTAGTACGAACAGTGTTTCCTGTCTGTATTCTGAAGCGGGTTTGATAAGTAGAGAAACCTCATGTTTATTTTACTCTCATGCTGTTGGTTTTTTTAAATGTTGGATCCCGACTCCTAACATTACCTTTCCTCTTAGTCAGCGGAATGATTTCTTATGTTGAAAATATTTCCTTAACCACTCTTGTTTTGTAATGTTTGTATATTCTGTTTTTCTTTTTTCCGTTAATTATATGATCCTGGCCTTCGACAGAAAAAAAAAGAAGCTGCTTGTTGTCTGTTCCATTGGCTGTTAATGGTGCTGCATATCCATGAGTGATCCTCCTCTGTCCTGAATATCACCTTTCTAATGTGACAATAAACATGATAATGCCCCAGGGTAAAGATCTTCATTCATAATGGCTTTCTTTGAAATGTAGCTTGCATTAACTGTGTTGTTTACAGGCTCTGACCACATTCATTTCCTGCAGGGTCAAAAAGGAACAAGAACATTCCTCTTGTTACAGAATTTTAAAAACAACCTATATGTGTGACATAAACAGGGGTTTGTCCAAGGGCTGATAAGTACAAGAGCTCAGTAAAGCAAATATATTTTTTGAAATCTAACTTGGAATATTAAAGGGGCGCTATTAGTTTTGTTTGTGTATTCCCTTTCCTTTCCTTTAGTGTGTTATATTGGTTTTTGTGCATGTCAATGGTCTGCAAAGGCTAAAATCCCAAAGTGTATGGGAAAAAAACGACTGAACCGCCTCCATTGGGCTCCTCTCCCACCTCGAGCTTCTATTGGCTAGCGCTCAAACACATTGTACATGATGGGCTAAGGCAGTGGTTCTCAAACTTTTTCTGTCAGGCCCCCCCTTCGGAGAAAAAAAAAAGTCGGGCCCCCCCCCCAACACAAATAGTCAGGCTCAGTGGCGGTGCCAGAGATTTATTTTGGGGGTGCTGTGGGGTAGCTTGACGTTTCATAGAACTATCTAAACACTGAGAGAGTCCTTTAATTCACTGAGCCTCTCAGTCTGAGAGGACTCTCCTCCACTTTGTTGTTGAAAAAACTCTTTATATCCGTTAGCGTAGCTCGCTAGCACCAGAAGCTAACATCAACGATCTCCGGTACCAGTGCTCTCTCTCTCGCGCACAAAATGGCTCGTTCCACACCCACACAGAGCCGAGCTTTAATGAAACACAGAGACCCAGACGTAATAGTACTGTAACATATTATTTTTGAATCAATAATTTTTCAAATTATGATTTTTTTTCAATAACCATTTTCCCTCCTGGGGTCTGTCATGCCTCTGCGCCCCCCAGGGGGGGAGCGCCCCCCACTTTGGGAACCACTGGGCTAAGGGCTGGGACATCTTTAAGCAGTTGACCAATCACAACAGAGCCAGCCAGCTAACCAATCAGAGCAGACTGGGCTCTGGTTTCAGACAGAGGGTGAAAAGAGGTGCTATGCAAACATTAATTAATTTAAACATGTCACAGTAGAGGCACAAAATACAATGTGAACCAGAAAATTAGCATAATTGGTCCCCTTTTAATTCCATTTATCTTCAAAACCCATTTTTCATATAAAATAACTTAACCTGAATAAAAGTCTAAAATAAATCACAACATATCTTAACTATTTCAATATTGAAACATTCAAAATAGAATCCCACAAAGCCTTTTATGCCAATATTCAGTATTTGGCAATGTTTGATACTTAATAATGGCACATTTCAGTTGGTACATGCTCTAAAATCTTTACATTCAGCCAAGATTATTACCCAGATTTAGATTCAAATTTCAAACCATACTTTTTAAATACGCCTATGAGGAATATTTATCTGGATAAGGATAATTGGTTATGCTCCTCTTGGGGCTCAACCTTTTTCCTTTGGACTCTTTGAATTGTGTTAGCTTTATCAGGGGGAACTGTGGTTTGATAGCTAACATACGGGGCTAAAAGCTGACAATTATCAGGGTTAGCATCTGGGTTGGCAACCTGGGAAGGACGTCTGGTAATCGGCCAGATAGCTGGGTGGTTTTTGGGAATGAGTGAGCCATCTCTTTGGTGGTCCTCTGTCCGTTGAATCTTGATCTGCTCCGGTTCAAAGGACCAAAACAAATATGTATCTGTGTAAAGATAATTGGTTCAAGGATAAGAGATCAAAAGGCGCTTTCACACCAAGTATTTTGCCGTACTCATCGGAAGATCGCGTTCACACCGGAATAAGTCCCTGAGGGAGGATTAGGCAAATTAAGCCGCTGACGTCACTTCTTCGGCCGTGGGTGTTTCTCAGGGTGTTTCTCAATGTCGAGTAAAGCTGCTCCAGAGCCACTATTTCAAGCATACTACGTCATCGAGTGCCGCCGAAGGATTGTTCCAATGTCCAGCATACTTGGAATTCTACCAAGCCCGGCGTACTTCGTAGCGAGAAATTTCGAGGCTGCACATGTGTAGACTCTGCGGTCTTAAAATCCCCACAATGCTTTGCGCACGGACCAATTTCCCCAAGTCTGTGGCGGAAAATGTAAGGCAGGGCCTCTCATATGACGCACACCTGCACACTTGCTCGCCTGTTCCACTCTTCGTTTTCCGAATGCTAGGAAGTATTCTTGCCTCGCTTCTGAAGCAAGTGACTCGGAAGACATGTGCTACCAAGCAAGCGTACTCGACATTGAGAAACACCCCCTCTATGTCGAGGAAGGCTGCTCCAGAGCCACTATTTCAAGCATATCCGTCATCGAGTGCCGCCGAAGGACTGGTCCAATGTCCAGCATACTTGGAATTCTACCGAGGCTGGCGTACTTCGTAGTTACCCAGCCCTTGTTATTAGTTCACACAGGAAGAAACAACGCTTGACAGGATTGTTTTTCCATTTTCTATATTTTCTTTTTACCGTCATCCACATGACCAACTTCTGTGACCAATGTGTTTCTTTTTTTCTGACCAGTATCCTAATGCAGTTTTCAGGGATTCACAGTTAGTAAGTGTTTAGCACCCCTGCTGGTGATGAACAGCATTACACAGTGTGTAAAGTAGGGGACACAGGGGAAGTGGGACTTTGTCACATGAGCCAAATGATGAGAGAAAATCAGTTCAGGTAATATGATGAGAATTATTCCACTTTCTTAATGTGAACAGTGTGTGGTAGAGTGTGCATGCACGCCCTTTGTACTGTAGTCCAGTATTACATTTCCACTGATTCTCTCTGTGTTTTGATTTTACACCACTAGTACGAACAGTGTTTCCTGTCTGTATTCTGAAGCGGGTTTGATAAGTAGAGAAACCTCATGTTTATTTTACTCTCATGCTGTTGGTTTTTTTAAATGTTGGATCCCGACTCCTAACATTACCTTTCCTCTTAGTCAGCGGAATGATTTCTTATGTTGAAAATATTTCCTTAACCACTCTTGTTTTGTAATGTTTGTATATTCTGTTTTTCTTTTTTCCGTTAATTATATGATCCTGGCCTTCGACAGAAAAAAAAAGAAGCTGCTTGTTGTCTGTTCCATTGGCTGTTAATGGTGCTGCATATCCATGAGTGATCCTCCTCTGTCCTGAATATCACCTTTCTAATGTGACAATAAACATGATAATGCCCCAGGGTAAAGATCTTCATTCATAATGGCTTTCTTTGAAATGTAGCTTGCATTAACTGTGTTGTTTACAGGCTCTGACCACATTCATTTCCTGCAGGGTCAAAAAGGAACAAGAACATTCCTCTTGTTACAGAATTTTAAAAACAACCTATATGTGTGACATAAACAGGGGTTTGTCCAAGGGCTGATAAGTACAAGAGCTCAGTAAAGCAAATATATTTTTTGAAATCTAACTTGGAATATTAAAGGGGCGCTATTAGTTTTGTTTGTGTATTCCCTTTCCTTTCCTTTAGTGTGTTATATTGGTTTTTGTGCATGTCAATGGTCTGCAAAGGCTAAAATCCCAAAGTGTATGGGAAAAAAACGACTGAACCGCCTCCATTGGGCTCCTCTCCCACCTCGAGCTTCTATTGGCTAGCGCTCAAACACATTGTACATGATGGGCTAAGGCAGTGGTTCTCAAACTTTTTCTGTCAGGCCCCCCCTTCGGAGAAAAAAAAAAGTCGGGCCCCCCCCCCCAACACAAATAGTCAGGCTCAGTGGCGGTGCCAGAGATTTATTTTGGGGGTGCTGTGGGGGTAGCTTGACGTTTCATAGAACTATCTAAACACTGAGAGAGTCCTTTAATTCACTGAGCCTCTCAGTCTGAGAGGACTCTCCTCCACTTTGTTGTTGAAAAAACTCTTTATATCCGTTAGCGTAGCTCGCTAGCACCAGAAGCTAACATCAACGATCTCCGGTACCAGTGCTCTCTCTCTCGCGCACAAAATGGCTCGTTCCACACCCACACAGAGCCGAGCTTTAATGAAACACAGAGACCCAGACGTAATAGTACTGTAACATATTATTTTTGAATCAATAATTTTTCAAATTATGATTTTTTTTCAATAACCATTTTCCCTCCTGGGGTCTGTCATGCCTCTGCGCCCCCCAGGGGGGGAGCGCCCCCCACTTTGGGAACCACTGGGCTAAGGGCTGGGACATCTTTAAGCAGTTGACCAATCACAACAGAGCCAGCCAGCTAACCAATCAGAGCAGACTGGGCTCTGGTTTCAGACAGAGGGTGAAAAGAGGTGCTATGCAAACATTAATTAATTTAAACATGTCACAGTAGAGGCACAAAATACAATGTGAACCAGAAAATTAGCATAATTGGTCCCCTTTTAATTCCATTTATCTTCAAAACCCATTTTTCATATAAAATAACTTAACCTGAATAAAAGTCTAAAATAAATCACAACATATCTTAACTATTTCAATATTGAAACATTCAAAATAGAATCCCACAAAGCCTTTTATGCCAATATTCAGTATTTGGCAATGTTTGATACTTAATAATGGCACATTTCAGTTGGTACATGCTCTAAAATCTTTACATTCAGCCAAGATTATTACCCAGATTTAGATTCAAATTTCAAACCATACTTTTTAAATACGCCTATGAGGAATATTTATCTGGATAAGGATAATTGGTTATGCTCCTCTTGGGGCTCAACCTTTTTCCTTTGGACTCTTTGAATTGTGTTAGCTTTATCAGGGGGAACTGTGGTTTGATAGCTAACATACGGGGCTAAAAGCTGACAATTATCAGGGTTAGCATCTGGGTTGGCAACCTGGGAAGGACGTCTGGTAATCGGCCAGATAGCTGGGTGGTTTTTGGGAATGAGTGAGCCATCTCTTTGGTGGTCCTCTGTCCGTTGAATCTTGATCTGCTCCGGTTCAAAGGACCAAAACAAATATGTATCTGTGTAAAGATAATTGGTTCAAGGATAAGAGATCAAAAGGCGCTTTCACACCAAGTATTTTGCCGTACTCATCGGAAGATCGCGTTCACACCGGAATAAGTCCCTGAGGGAGGATTAGGCAAATTAAGCCGCTGACGTCACTTCTTCGGCCGTGGGTGTTTCTCAGGGTGTTTCTCAATGTCGAGTAAAGCTGCTCCAGAGCCACTATTTCAAGCATACTACGTCATCGAGTGCCGCCGAAGGATTGTTCCAATGTCCAGCATACTTGGAATTCTACCGAGCCCGGCGTACTTCGTAGCGAGAAATTTCGAGGCTGCACATGTGTAGACTCTGCGGTCTTAAAATCCCCACAATGCTTTGCGCACGGACCAATTTCCCCAAGTCTGTGGCGGAAAATGTAAGGCAGGGCCTCTCATATGACGCACACCTGCACACTTGCTCGCCTGTTCCACTCTTCGTTTTCCGAATGCTAGGAAGTATTCTTGCCTCGCTTCTGAAGCAAGTGACTCGGAAGACATGTGCTACCAAGCAAGCGTACTCGACATTGAGAAACACCCCCTCTATGTCGAGGAAGGCTGCTCCAGAGCCACTATTTCAAGCATATCCGTCATCGAGTGCCGCCGAAGGACTGGTCCAATGTCCAGCATACTTGGAATTCTACCGAGGCTGGCGTACTTCGTAGCGGGAAATGTGCTCATGTGTAGACTCCGCAGTCTTAAAATCCCCACAATGCTTTGCGCACGGACCAATTTTCAAATCTTTGGCGGAAATCGCGCTCCATTTAAGGCGGGGCCTCTCATATGACGCACACCTGCACACCTGTTAGCCTGTTCCACAATTCTTCGTTTTCCGAGGCTAGAGAGGTTTCTCAATACTCAAATGTCCCCTCCTCGACTCCTATCCTCGAGACTTGGTGCCGCCCACAGGAGATGCGAGCGGAGGACTGAGGAGGGGAACCGAGGAGAAAGGAGGGGAAGCAGCAGGCGGTTAGAGAAATGAGAACTCCTCTCCTCTGAGTGGTCATTTTAAAGAGACGTCCATTAATGATGACAGGAGGCACAGCAGCCCTCTGTCGGATGGACAGATGTGTTCATGACGATTGACGACTTATATTTACTTTTAATTAATTGACAGTGCGGTATAATGAGACAATAACAGGCTACAGATGTGGACATATACACACACACACATATATTTATATATACAATTTCAGAATCAAACAAGTATGAGAGCACTCTCATAATAACGTAACACAATCAGAGACTGGATATATCCCCCCCCCCTCTCTGTGGTCGCTGAAATGGGGAATTGAAATGACGGGCCAAAAGTTGTATTTACAAGTATTAAAAGTAAGCAGAGGACACCAAACCAACTGAGACCCGTCTGTCCGCCACATCTACACACTGTACAACACACACATCTACACACTGTACAACACACACACCTACACACTGTACCACACACACACCTACACACTGTACCACACACACCTAGCTCATAAAGCATAATCAGGCTACAGCCGTTGTGTATTTTATTATGTGAAGCACTAAATGGTCTTAGAAAAATATCGACTCTTTGTTAGATATCTTTAAACTACAGCAAATAAAGAGAGTAGGCCTGTTATACTGAGTGATATATATTATACACACTGCTCTGCTTTCTGCACGGACCTCACAGCTGTTCTCACTGTAAACATCGCATCGTGATGAAAGCAGTTTCTAAAATAATATCCAGGGGATGCATGCAGAGCTGTCATTGGCTGAGATAAGTCCGGCCGTGCGTCACGCCTCCACCGTTCCCGGAAATGCATCCGCGGAGGAGCCGTGGAGGACCCATCAGTAGAGGCTTCTCAATACTCAAATTTCCCCTCCTCGACTCCTCGACTCCTCGGTCCTCCGGTAGTGACCCGGAAATGAATTTCAGCGCGCCATTTTGAAGGACGTCTCATTTCTCTAAATGCACACCGAGGACCGAGGAACGAGCATCGAGGAGGCTCTCTGGAGGAGCTATAACCGAGGATACACTGATGGTTCCTCCACGGCTCCTCCGCGGATGCATTTCCGGGAACGGTGGAGGCGTGACGCACGGCCGGACTTATCTCAGCCAATGACAGCTCTGCATGCATCCCCTGGATAGAGGTCCTGCAGAAAGCAGAGCAGTGTGTAAAATATATATCACTCAGTAGAACAGACCTACTCTCTTTATTTGCTTTAGTTTAGTAGATATCTACAAAGAGTCCATATTTTTCTAAAACCATTTAGTGCTTCACATAATAAAATACACAACGGCTGTAGCCTGATTATGCTTTAGCAGCTGTAGGTGTGTGTGGTACAGTGTGTAGGTGTGTGTGGTACAGTATGTAGGTGTGTGTTGTACAGTGTGTAGGTGTGTGTGGTACAGTATGTAGGTGTGTGTTGTACAGTGTGTAGGTGTGTGTTGTACAGTGTGTAGGTGTGTGTTGTACAGTGCGCAGATGTCACGGACAGACGGGTCTCAGTTGGTTTGATGTCCTTACTTTTAATACTTGCAAATACAACTTTTAGCCCGTCATTTCAATTCCCCATTTCAGCGACCAGAGAGAGAGGGGGGGGGGGGATATATCCAGTCTCTGATTGTGTTACGTTATTATGAGAGTGCTCCAGGGCCGGACTGGGACAATAAGTCAGGCCGGGAATTATACACCCAGCCAGGCCACTACCAGTTTGTTGTGCCATTTTGCTGGATTTATTTGTCAATTTTTACAGCGTTGCTGCCCATAGTGATAGCGCTCTAAATCTACTACCCCAAAATAAACATATGGACATGGGTTACTATTAAAAAAAAATTGCAAATCTATTTAGGAACCTATGTGAACATATTTTAAGCGGGGGTGGACCTCAAATCCTATAGGGGGGTCTGGGGGTATGCTCCCCCTGTAAGATTTGTTTTTTAATGTTGGACTTAAATGCATCAATCTGGTGCATTTTGAGGGGGAAATAAAGAGACTACACCCATATGAAACATAACTGTATACATTTAAATAATCATAAAATCATAATAACATGGCCATAACCAATAACATCCCATATCCAATATGAAAAAACATTGAAACTTGTTTATTTATTTGTTTTTGGTTCATTTATAGTTGTGAGTGTGTATGTGCTCCTGAATCAGCCTCTCCTGTCTCCCTCCTCTCCCTCCTGCTCCTCTTTGAGGCAGAAGCAAAGACTCGTTTTAGCTCTCAACAAGTTGTAATAGTTTGTCTTACCTTTTTTCACCTAGTTCACCGTTTTTTTTTTTTTATTATTCATGCATATTTTACTAATCACTCCCCCCTCAAATGGAAATATGTGTTTACATAAATGGTGACCAAACCGTTTGAGACCCACAGAGTAAACACTAAACTAAACACTCGGAGAGTCCTTTACCTCACCTGAGCTGTAGTTAACAGTCTCTCAGTCTGACAGGAGAGGACTCTCCTCCACCTTGTTGTTGAAACAGCTCCTTATATCCGTTAGCGCAGCTAGCTAGCACCAGATGCTAACAACAATAACAATACACGTAACCGGTGCGCGCGGTTTATCTCACTCGCTCGCGCCACACATAACACACACCCTCCCGAGCTTGAATGACACACAGAGACCAATCGAGTATGATCTGTATGAACGTGGCCATGTCGGCAGGCCACATCATGTAGACAGCCAGTCACCCTCTGTGAGGCAGAGTCAGACCCACATTTGCGCAGCGTTGCGTTCACAATACATACGTATATATAAAAAAAAAATCCTCAGGCCAGCAGGCCACTTAACAGGCCAGGCCATCGGGAAACCTCCCGGTCCTCCCGATGGCCAGTCCGGGCCTGGAGTGCTCTCATACTTTAAATTGTATATATTTATATAAATATATTTGTGTGTGTGTGTGTGTGTGCATCTGTAGCCTGTTATTGTCTCATTATACCGCACTCTCAATGAATTCAAAGTAAATATGTGGGGGAACAATGTTCAGCTGATCTAACAGAGATTATAAAATATGACAAAACACTCGACAGCTGATGCAGCTGTTGCCACGTAATAATGAACGGACGTCACTTTAATATGACCGCTCAGAGGAGAGGAGTTCTCATTTCTTTAAACGTCTGCTGCTTCCCCTCCTCTCTCCTCGGTTCCCCTCCTCGGTCCTCCGCTCGCATCTCCTGTGGGCGGGTCTAAGTCTCGAGGAGGGGAGTCGAGGAGGGGAGTCGAGGAGGGGACATTTGAATATTGAGAAGCCTCTAGTGTATCGTCGGTTAGAGCTCCTCCAGAGAGCCTCCTCGACGCTTGATCCTCGGTCCTCGATGTGCATTTAAAGAAATGAGATGTCCTTCAACATGGCACGCTGAAATTCATTTCCGGGTCACTACCGGAGGACCGAGGAGTCGAGGAGGGGAAATTTGAGTATTACATACTCAAATAACTACAAAGATAACTACAAACAAAGAGAGGAAAATACAGCGCTATGACAAAACACTCGACAGCTGATGCAGCTGTTGCCATGTAATAATGAACAGACGTCGCTTTAATATGACCGCTCAGAGGAGAGGAGTTCTCATTTCTTTAAACGTCTGCTGCTTCCCCTCCTCTCTCCTCGGTTCCCCTCCTCGGTCCTCCGCTCGCATTTCCTGTGGGCGGGACTAAGTCTCGAGGAGGGGAGTCGAGGAGGGGAAATTTAAGAATTGAGAAGCCTCTATGTGCTACCAACCAAGCGTCCTCGACATTGAGAAACACCCCGGATCTCAATTCACGGAGCTGAGTACGCAGCCTACGCGGTCCACGGAGGACCCAGCCCACGTAGACCTGCATTTAAGACAGTTTAATGACCTAGAGATATCCTATTATTCCACTGCTTATGTACACATGTTGTAAATAATGGTTCAAATCTCAGTAAATGAAATAAACAATGTGTTTAACAATTACTATTTTAATTTAATTGTGTATTTTCATCTTATCACAAAGTAGAAGTAAGAATATATCCATCCTCTCTCTGCAGCTTCATGTCTTCTATTATTATAACTTTCATCATTGAGACAGAGGAAATCAATCATGTTATTTAACAGCAGTAAAACAAATATCAGCAAAAGTGTGTTTATGGAGTTGTTTATTTGTATTATATGTGCAACAACAAGTATATAGAAGCAGCTGTTTGGGGAATCAGACAGACTCAAGCTATAATCGTTAAATATCTATGAAAAGAAAGGACACATACAAAATCGAATTCTGAAACTAAGACACACGTCTAGGACGGCAGTAAGCAGAGGTCTGGGTGGAGGATGTTCCTGATCGCCGTTTTGCTTTCCCCAGCACCTCGGGGTGTCCAGGTGGATGGCAGCTCTGTCCTGATGATCCGCTGGGCACTTTTCAGATTAGGGGTCCTTCTCCAGCAGATCCATTTCTCCAAAATTGTCCTAATTACAATGAAAAGGTGAATTAATCATATTAAACACAGGGTTGCAAAAGTATTATTGCAAAATGTAACTCTAAGCATACCTTGGTTGCTGATTGGCTAATGGTTACAAGCCAACATTCGTTATGACATCATAAAGTGGCCAAAATCTGATCAGCTCATTTTCAGACAGGTTTTTTTACAATTGATCAGGACGAAAAGTGAGCAAATCTTTTTTCCTGAAACTTTCAGAATCGTGTTTATGTATAAAAGACATGAAAAAGTGGATTTTACATAATAGGTGACCTTTAAAGCTTTAGCAGTCACCTGGAGTTAGCCATTGTTAGCAATACGGTTGATAACTGCTTTATTTTGTATTTTGTTAATACAAACATTGAGGATGAGCAGAACCATATGCATTTTCGCTTCTCCTGCCGGTTAGTGGACAACGCCTTCTTCTGGATAGGGCATTGCGTTCCAAGAATGCAGGGTTGTTGGTTGTTCCTAGAATCTTTAAAAGTACAATGGGAGCCAGAGCCTTTTCTTATCAAGCTCCACATTTGTGGAATCAGCTTCCAGTTTGTGTTCGGGCGGCAGACACCCTATCCGTTTTTAAGAGTGCGCTTAAGACCTTCCTTTTTGATAAAGCTTATAGTTAGGGCTGATTAGATTCAGCCCCTAGTTTTGCTGATATAGGCTTAGTTTGTCGGGGGACATCTTACTTCTTCCTTCTCTCTGTCTATACCCGTGTACACTCATGTTCCGATTAACCCAGCTTCCCCAAATGTCTTTCTTTTTGGTGTCTATATACGCTGGGATCCGGAGTCATGGATGATCCTGCGGTCCTGTGTCCTGGATCGCGAGCGCTGGATCTTGAGTCGTGGCTGTGGTCCTGGATCATAGGTCCTGGATGGATATCCTCGTGGATTCATCTTCCTATTATACACACATGCATTTCCAAACATTTGGACTACCTATGTTGCAAATGTATTATCTTTTCAATTTACACACGGCATCTATTGCACGTCTGTCCGTCCTGGGAGAGGGATCCCTCCTCTGTTGCTCTCCCTGAGGTTTCTCCCATTTTTCCCTTTAAACTGGGTTTTCTTTGGAAGTTTTTCCTTGTACGATGTGAGGGTCTAAGGACAGAGGGTGTCGTATTGTCATACTGATATTCTGTACACACTGTGAAGACCACTGAGACAAATGTAACATTTGTGATATTGGGCTATCTAAATAAACATTGATTGATTGATTGATTGATGGATAGTAGTGCCGCTGCTTTCAGAGAGAAACCAGACGGTTGTTCTTCGGTCAAAAGGAAGACGTTTATAAAGTTTATAAAGTTCACGTCAACTTTCTGAGACTTTAGAGTCAGAGAGGACAAGTTTAACTGGACGATAAATCAAGAAACATTAAGGAGTTTATTTTATATATGATGTGGCTACCTCCCCTGCTATTCTACCTGGTCGGCTACCTGGTGCTGGGGATCTCCGGGACCGGTGTCGCTCCCGACGCTGAACACCCACAAGACACACCTGCGCTTGATGTGTGGCCTACCCCAGGCACCATGGCTTCCCCGGATTTAGGAAGAGTTGTTGCCATGATGACAACCCCGCTGCTCGCGGAGGACCTTCTCTCATGGACGTCTCATCTACCCGGGGTTCTGCCGCGAGGACTACGCTGTCTATGGGCCCAGGGAAATGGGAGACTTTCCCCCTATGCAGCGCGCACTTGCGACGGCAAGCCGACCAGCCCAGCGAGGAGGACCTGGCTTCTAATTCTCCTACTCCTGATGTCGGGTAACGTGAAACCGAATCCAGGCCCAGAACTGTCTCAGCTGCAAACACCAGAGGAGTTTAGAACGAAAGACGGATTACGTCTTTTTCACCTTAATGTTCGCAGCATGATTAATAAAATGGACTCCATCAGAATATGGGCCGATTCGACTGACTCTGATATCATTGTCCTTTCTGAGACGTGGCTCAAAAAGTCGATTACAAATGATATGATAAATATAAAAGATTACAATGTCTTTAGAACAGACCGTGTGGGAAAAGGGGGCGGGGTTGCGATTTATGTTAAAAACCATTTAGACTGCACCTGCATCGAATCCCTAACAAAACCAAAATGCTTTGAACTCTCTGTAATTAAACTATTGCTCCCAAGTGGTTCAGACATTATAGTGATCGGATGCTACCGCCCGCCCGCTGCCTCAAGCGAAGCCACGAATATACTCTCCAATCTTCTCCATAACTGGACTAAATCCGAGATGGTTTTACTCGGAGACCTAAACTGGGACTGGCAAACGGATTTACAAAACTCTTTCAAGGACACTTGTGACTCTCTCTGTTTGGTGCAACTAGTTAACTCGCCAACTCGGTTAAACCAAAAAGATTTAGAGAAGTCCACTTTGATTGATGTTATTCTTACAAACGCACCTCAGCGTTTCTCCGCAGTAGGCACGTTTTGTAATGATATAAGCGACCACTGCGCAATTGCTTGTGTGAGAACCTGTAAGATCCCTAAAGGAAAGCCACGTTTCATTCACAAGAGGCGATTCAAACATTTCGATGAGCAGGCGTTTCTACATGATGTTTTTAATAGTGATTTACACATTGTTTCACTTATGACCGATGTTGAGTTAGCATGGAATTATTTTAAATCCACCTTCTTGGCTATATGTGACAAGCATGCTCCTTTTAGGACATCTAGGATAAGCGGTAAAGACAACCCCTGGTTTAATGATTCTATATCCTCTCTCATTCGACAGAGAGACACTGCCTGGGCTAAAGCAAAGAAATCGAATATTCCATTAGATTGGAATCTGTATAGGACATTAAGAAACAAATGCACTAAGCTGATTAAAAACTCTAAATGTGCCTACTATCTTAATGCAATACATGACAATTTGAATAACCCTGCAAAGTTTTGGAAACTTGTTAAATCCTCCTCAGGTTCTATCACTCCAAACAGCCTTCCTGATCTCTTAAGGGTAAATCAGAGTGAAATCAAGGGCAAAATGGATATTGCAGACAGCTTTAATAATCATTTTATTTCTGCTGGCTCAATCTTTGATTCTAGCAACTCAGGGATGATCGCTGCAGAAGGAGAGCCAGGTCCTCCGCCACTTGACCCTGATCAACTGTTCACCTTTGCCCCCATCTTGACCTCTCAGGTTCACAAAGCTTTAATGAGCCTAGATGTAAAGAAATCTTCAGGCCCAGACAAGATAGAGCCGTTCTTCTTCAAAGTTGCTGCAGGTCTGATTGCAGAACCCATAACCTCTATTCTGAATCTCAGTCTTTATGCTGGTGAATTACCTAGCTCATGGAAGTCGGCCATGGTTCTCCCCTTGTTAAAGGGCGGAGACCCCTCTGACCTAAATAATTATCGCCCTATTTCCAGACTGTCTGTAATGGCCAAAGTCTTTGAATCTCTTGTAAACGAACAACTGAAAAAGTTTCTAACTGACCATAATATTCTTAGCGAGTCTCAGTCCGGCTTCAGATCAGGCCATAGTACTACTTCAGCGGCTATGCTAGTCTCAAATGACATCATTGAAGCACTAGACAAGAAAAAACACTGTGCAGCATTGTTTGTTGATCTGTCTAAAGCTTTTGATTCTGTGGATCATGCATTGCTACTGCAGAGGCTTGGCTGCATAGGTCTTGGCAAAATGGCTTTGAGCTGGTTTAAAAACTATCTATCTGAAAGAACTCAGTGTGTCTCAGTAGAAGATTATACCTCAGCTGCTCTTACTATAAACAAAGGTGTTCCACAAGGCTCTATTTTGGCCCCTGTCTTATTCTCCATCTTTATAAATGAACTAGGAAATGGGATAAACCCAGCACGGTTTCATTTATACGCCGATGATACAGTTGTTTATACAGTGGCTTCCTCTTTAACTCAGGCTATAGAGCTTCTACAGGATGCTTTTAATACACTGCAACACTCCTTGCTAAGGCTAAGACTGGTCCTTAATGCAAAAAAGACCAAGTACATGACCTTCTCTCGCTCTCGAGCTAATACAGCTGTCCCTCCGATTCTTACACTGGAAGGGACATGCCTTGACAAAGTAGCATCCTACAAATATCTGGGCATATGGATTGATGAAAAGATGGCCTTTGATGTTCATATTGGGAACCTACTGAGAAAACTTAGACCTAAACTGGGCTTTTTCTTTCGTTTAAGGAAATGTTTCCCGTCTGAAGCCAGGAAGAGAATTGTGCAGAGTTCCTTTCTGTCTGTATTAGACTATGGCGATGTGATCTATATGCATGCTTCTTCCTCCCTGCTTAAAAAGCTGGACTCTGCGTACCATACTGCTATACGTTTTGTAACGGGTGCAGGCTCTCGCACCCACCACTGCACTTTGTATCAGTCCTTAGGATGGTCCTCTCTGTACCAAAGAAGACAATCACACATGTTGATTTTTATCCTTAAGTCATTGCTAGGTAAGCTGCCCTTATATATCTCCAGACTTCTGTCATTTTATACTTGCTTTTTTAATACTAGACGAGCAGCAAATGGGATGCTTTTAAATGTTCCTTTGATGCAGTCAGAGCTTGGTAAAGCTGCATTCTCCCACTATGCTCCCTTTTTATGGAATACGCTGCAAGTAAAACTTTGTCTAGAGGCACTTCCTACTGTAAATGCTTTTAAAGGTATGCTACGATTAGCCCTTCATGAAACATGTAACTGTTTTACCTGATGCTATTGCTGATGTGATTATGCTTCTTGCCACTGCACAAATGGCCTTCTGTATTTATATTTGAATTGTATGTTTTTTTTGTTTAATGCCTTTGTTTTATGTTGAAACTTGTTGTGTGCCGTGTTGGTCAGGACTCCCTGGAAGAAGAGATCTTGTATCTCAATGGGACATTCCTGGATAAATAAAGGATAAATAAAAAATATAAAATAAAAAGTTGATTTAATGTGACAAATAATACAGAAGAGCTAAACATTTTATATTAAAGTGTTCTCTTAATGTTCATATGCAGAGACTCCATTTTGAATGATGATCACGGATGATCTCGGGTATAGCGAGGTATCTCTGAGTTTCCAAGTAGAAAGTCCGACTAGGAACTTAGATATTCACACTTCCCAATACAACTGGAACACACCATAATTACACTAAAGATCAAAACCTAATCAAATGCACAAAGAATGTACAAATGTGTAAACTGTCTTTATTCAGATTATCTAAATTATAACTAGACTAGAGCCACTTTTGAATACTTAAAATATACATTTCAATAGTCAATGCTACAGACCAGTCTGGCCAAGCTCCTTTGATAATTATACTTATTTTATAACTGTATACTGTATATTTAACATTTAACAAGGCAAGTCATGAAGCAGAAATTATTCAAATGATTGTGGCAAGGTTGCAGATGTAATTAAGAATTGGTCATTTTGAGAAACACATGTATGAATGAACGGAGAAATTATACACAGCGGATAAGAATAGGGATTTTATTAGACACTACAAATTACAGAGAGGCTGAACAGCACAAATAAAAGTTATGCATCCATTCCATGACAATCAAGACCAAAACACCTTTAGTCTGTGTTTTTATACACTCTGAAACAGTCTGTTGGTGTTGCCATGAATACAATGGTTACAAGTCTGTTGCAATGTCCAAAATAAGAAATGAACAGAGTTGTCAGTGTATAGAATATATATAGAATTTATTTTTGATGCACTAAGAAGCCCTTCAGTGCAGATGTGAACCTATCCGATTGGTGATGAGAACTTTACATTGCTGAGAGACTGGGAAACAGTCAGTGTATTCAAGGCACTGGAATAGACTATAGAATTATGGTTAACGTTTCCGGGTGAGGTAGTGAAATCACTCGACAGTGAGGTACTTTTGGGATACACATGGATTAATTATTGGCTTTTTCCTATATATATATATATATATATTATTTCATAAAAAGATGCCCCACAGATTCAGGAGGCATTGTTCCAGTCTTCGCTCTTTCTCTCTACGAACCCTGTTCACACTCGCCTGTGCAGATAAGGAAGGGAATCCCCCTCTAAAGCGCAAAAATACTAAGACGATAGTTTGTGGTTAGAAAAATAACCATTTTATGTCACACACACCTTTGGATTGGATCAATAAAGTTAAATCGAGTCTGGACTGAGATTCAATCTGTTTTCATTGGGCCGATATTGACTCTTGTTTTTCAAAGATTTTGTTTTAAAATACAGTTTTCACCCTGAATTAGATCAATTATTGATGCTTTAAAATGTAAAGATATCTCAACAAAAATACGGAAGCCTAGAGCTGCAACAACAAAAAACTAAATAAATAAATGTGCCATTTGTGTGCTTAATGTGTATAAACATATATGTAAAACAAATAATCTTATGTTTGAAACTGAATAGCTGCTAAAAATTCAATAACAAACCAAATCAATAAAAAAAACGGAATTTATTATTATTTATCTACAAATCAATATGAAACAGAACTGTAAACAGATTTACTTTTTCTTTATGGATATTTTACAAATCACCCTTTTAAACTTTATTCTTTTTTTACTGTCATATAGTATTTCATACCTGTTTTTCATTTATTCTCTCTTTTATAACTATAATGATCATATAAACGTGTGCCTCGGAAATAATTGTTTACATTAATGGTGACCAAAACATTTGAGACCCACTGAGATAACTTATACTAAAGTTAACTATCTAAACACTCAGAGAAATTAGCAGAAACACTTAAATTGAAGATTAAATAACAAAAGTTTTTTTCATTTGAAATGTCCTGTCTTAAGCTATTTTTAAAAAGTGTGTGCTAAACTAAGCTAATCTGCTGCAAACTGAATTCATATTCAATGCAAACAAATACATTTTGGTAGTAATTATTTTATCTTTTAGCGAAAAATAAAATAATATCATAATTTGGATGATTTTGTCCTACTGTAATATTGGTAGCAATGGACTTCCATACTTTCCATCAGAAATGTCAATATCAGCCGTGAAAAACACAAATCCACCCCAGTCTTGGACTGATTGGCGAAAAGCAGCTCTACACTACAACACAACAGACCTTGAGGGAAACTCTACTGTAAGCCTTCATTTAAGAAAAATAAGGAAAGCTTCCCAGTATCCATTACTCAGGTTCAGAGACAGGCTACAACTGCATCGGCAAATCCCACACAAAGCAGAGATATACACCAGCCTCCCTTCCTTCATTGTAACTTCAACCCGTCAAATGAAATCACAAAGAAATTACTCACAAGCTGCACGGTTAAAAAAACAAAAACAAGAAAAGCCTTAAGAATATTCAGCATTGTAAAGACGAAAAGTCCTTAAGTGTCGGGGGAATGTCACAACACCAAACATAATGAACAAACGCGTCTGATTTGTGTCGATTTTTTAAAAGTGCCTTGCCGTACATTCTCTCTTCTGGACTGCATCTGCTTCCTCAGAGTTTAATGGGATTATGACATAAGAGCCTAAAAGGAGTGTTGTCATAATATTTGTAGTGATGATGATAAGAATAATGCCCAGGAGGTTAGGGTGCTGCTGAATATCCACAAATCTCACATATTAAGCTAATATAGAATATTAAAATACCACGTTTTTTTTAGCTATATATTTGTATTCTATAACAATATTCTGGATCTGTTGTGCCTTTAAAATACATAGTTCAGTAATGTATAGGAAAAATACTGTACAAAAAGAACAACTTATAGAATAGGTTCATATAAACATATTATCTCTTGTAACCAATATATCGTCTCTGTTGTGAATCTTTTGGTCTGCAGTAAACAAATCGATCGGGTTAACCACGGTATTGGACAACACCATCCAACTTGTTTTAGTCAACATCTTTTACATTCATATAGCCATCCTTAAAGAGGGCAAACATAGAGCTACAATGAGAGACATCTGTATTGATTTCTAAAAAATAAAATAAAACTCATTAAATCATGCTAAGTTAGGCAGTTCTTTTTTTTACAACTTTGCCAAAACAAATAAAAAGCTTATCGTTTGGTGAAAGAAAAATCATGCTGTAATCTGAAAACAAGGAGGAGCTAAACGACAATGTCAATAGTAGTATTAATACTAACAATTATATAAACAGAATGCAAATATATATATAACCGAAAACAATCTTCCACCTGAGAGAAAATGATGCTGATAAATATGAAGTGGAGGAATTTATTTTGAGATAACCGGAATCAGATTGTGAGACACGTATTAGTGCACGGGGGGTGAGGAGCATGTTAGGTAGTCATGGCAGTTTTCTTCTGGAGGAATTATTGCTCAGTGTCAGGAATAAGAAGAAAAGAAAATCTACGCCACGAATACACAGGGAATCTTTTTGGGAAGTGCTTTCTGAACGTTAATAATATCGAGCTGTTAGAGAAGCTGCGAGGGACAACTGAACAACGACATGATCAGCACGAAAACAGTAAAGGATGATGGGAAGAAAATATAATAAAAAACTCAAGATTTTGTGGGGTCTGAGCTGGCTCTCGGACACATCACATGTTATACCACAGCAAAAGAAGCACAAGGGAGAGAGAACAGTTTTCAGTCTCTACCTCACGTACAAAATTGGTATGAAAGTGAACGACAAACAGCATGGCATCGACTCTCAAATAGGTAGCAGGGGGACTCAGCTGGTGGGTTGGCTCATAGCTCAGTCCATACAACAGGAAGTATGTGTGTGTCAATATATGGTTCTATATATTAAGTGGAACAATGTGTACGGAAACTAAAAGAAGGATCAAAGCTTATGATAGAAGTCAGTTATAATACCAGAATCATACAGGTGTGTGATGGGAAATGGGGGAGGTTTGTGGGAGGAGGAAGGGGGGGGGGCAGTGCCACCAAAAGAGACACATTATCCTTTAAACTCGAGGGAAGGCGGGTCGGGGAGATGAGTGGGATTTATTTTTTTGGGGGCCTCACAGGGGCCCGTGTCGGGCCTCGTATTTCGCCACAATGTTCTTGCAGCGGCCCAGCTCCTTCCTGACCTCGGCCACCTCGCAGCGCAGGGCACCGTTCTCCTTCTCCAGGAAGTTGGCCCGGATGGCGATCTGGTTCTCCTTCAGCCGCCGCGCGTCCCGGGACCTCTTGGCGGCCACGTTGTTCTTTCTGCGCCGCATCCAGTACCTGTCGTCCTGAGAGAGCGGAGAGGAGGTGTCAACACTGAACAGAGGGGTTTATTCACAGACTGTATATATCATTAATTATAATATGAATCAAACTATCATAACAAATTGAGGCTGGACAACTCTAACACCGACATACTCTAAAAGCAAATATTAAAGAGGTTCTAGTGCTCTTTGGGGTTTTCTCTTTCCTGTAGTGTGTTCAATAGGTTTATGTGCATCCAGAGGGAGTTTATCTCCCACACACTCCCCCCCCCTGCCTGAAACACCTCCATTGGAATCCTTTGTTTACTTTGGTAACATAGTGACATCACTACATAACACTTGCACTTCTTTTAAATAGTGCTCCAACACATTGTGCGTAAATGCTAAGGGGAGGGACATTTCTAAGCGGTTGACCAATCACAACAGAGCTGGCCAGCTAACCAATCAGAGCAGACTGGACTCTGGTTTCAGACAGAGGGTGAAAAGAGGTGCTGCAGCACGAATAATCAAAACTGAAGCTTTAAAGTTCCTGAGAACATTTATTTAGGGCAGGGGTTTTCAAAGTGTGGGAAGGTGAGCCTCCCCTCAGAGAACATAAGAACAGCCGTACCCCACCTCCCAATTATTATTGCTATTATTATTATTATTGTTGTTGTTGTTTCTATAATGCAGGGGTATTCAATTGCATTACAAATAGGTCCAGTAAGAGAAAATGTCATTAAATGCTCTGTTTTCGCTGTCTGCCTTTCTCTTTTTTGAGCACGCCATTTGAAATGACTCTACTGATTCTCTCTTCTCGTCTCCGTGTGTGTGTTTGAATCTACCGTGCTGAGTCCCAGTCCTCTCCACTGCAACCTGCCTGTGAGACAGAGTCCAACCACACACTCCGTCTGTCCAACACATGTCCTGCAATACCAGTGGCGAACCGTGGCCATCACAACTGGACCTTCTGTAGACACACCCACCCCCCGCCGCCGCCCCTCCCCCCCCCTCCGCGGCGTTATAATGTCCGTCTTTTCACTGAATTGTCGTCTTGAAAAGGGTACTCACAACAATTCCGCAACAACTTCATCTTCACCTGTTGCACTTGTCATTTCAACGTTAAAAACAATAAAACGGCATGAATTGCTTCGTCGCATTCATCTAGATCCTCTGTCTCGAGCCAGTTAACTAGCGGACCTTCTAGAGAACCCTGGAACCGAGGGAAACTCTGAAAGAACACGCCCATTGGCTACAAATCAATATATGATTGGTTGATCAAACTGTCAGTCCAAACGTACGCTCTCATTCAGTGCAACGGCCAGGGCATTCTATCAAGGATGTAGAATACCTTGTTGAAGGATATTCTACCCAGAGACCCAGAACAAGATCTGATTGGTTGCTTTCTTTTCTACTGAAATGCGTAGTGCATGGTCCGAGAAGGACAAACAAATCAACGTAACACTGTAATATTACAGATCAACAACACGGATACGATTCTCATTTATTCATTTTATATACATTTTATTACATTTTATTTATATAATTAAATCGATTTTTTGTGTTCCTGGGTATTCAGTAGGGATGTAACGATACCAAAAACTCACGGGACGATAATATCGCGATAACAAGTCCACGGTACGGTATTTATCGCGATATTGAATAATAAAGGAAAAAAATAATAATTCAATTTTTTTTTTTCCAATACATTTTTTTTACGCGGAATTTTTTTCTTTATTAAATAATAAATCTGATTTGTACAGAATTTTAGTAGGATAGCAGTATTTTAAAGTGTCAAAAACAAAGTGACAGTAACAGACTAGAACAAGAAAAACAGTGTTTTTGTACCTACTGTACTAGTACTACCAAACAGAGTAGGCATTTTCTTTGTGCCACTGCATCTCACAAATAAACAAGGACATTTAATAATCAGACCCTGCAATAAAATAAATCAAGTTTCACTTTAGTTTTTCAAGTAACTCAACTCAAACTCACTAGTCACTCACTCCGCATCATCAGACAGGTTTTTAGGAATATGAGAATGCCCACATTTCCAGGTATTTATAAGCTGGGATGTTTGGGCATTTACAATATCCCCTGCTCTGGAAAAAACTCTCTCGCTTGGTACTGATGTTGCCGGGACAGCAGTGGTCGCGTTAACCGAATATTTTATTTAACAATGACGGAAAAATCTGAAAGCAGTCTGTCATTTTGACAGATTAGAACAAACTCGGAACAGCGCCAACGTTTCCCCGCAGCGAGGCTCTGGTGTTATGCCGTGGTATGCATGCCCTCCAAAAGGAAATGATATAGTTACCAAACCGTACAGATCAATACATGTCTGGGAGGTTTTGCTTTACGCTGTGCGCGCTCCCGCGAGGTGCATGCATCCCCGGTTGACAGTTCATGAGCGTGCTCTCTCGTGAACTGTTCAGACCCGACGGGTAATAAGGGATTATGACGGATATTTTACGATCCTGTCTGTCAAAATGACGGACAGCGAAAAAGTCTAACGCCACCTCAGTGGGACGGAGAGATATGCTTTGGCCATGGGTGACAGCAGTGGGTCAAACTGTACATTGTCTCTCCACCACTTCAACAACAATACAGTTTTTGCCAAGAAGGTGAGGCTTATTGACAGGGCGAGATATACATATACTGTTGGTACTTGTCAATGTCTCTAGGTGTGTAAATGTAGTCCTGTAAATACAATGTCCTTTTGTGTTCTGTTGTTTTATGTTCATGTTGTAACCTACTTGCTGCCATGTTGGACAGGTCTCTCTTGAAAAATAGATCGATGATCTCAATGGGACCACCTGGTTAAATAAAGGTTTAAAACAAAAAAAAGTGTTTACATATATATTTTTTTTAAATCGCGGTAGATTTTGTCAGTCTCACGACGGTATTGGGACGTTTATTTACCGCGATACCAAAGATATTCGGTATATCGTTACATCCCTAGTATTCTCTGAATACCTTGAAGGCCCTGACGGTTCGCCACTGTGCAATACACATGCTGCAGCTGCTCACTGTTTGTAAAAGTAAATAAATAGTATTTTCATTTCAGCGATCAGCTGATACGGAGCATAGAGAGAGAGAGCTGTGGTCTGCGGTGCTCGGCCTCCGCCTCCTGTCCCCACAACTCTTATTATTCCCGGGACCGGACAATTGTTATTTGTTCTTACTCGGAACCGAGTTTTGCTTCCCAACCCTGCCACTGTGCTACACGTCCCGCCCGCCCCGTCTAACAGTACAGAAAGCGGCGAGATGCATTTCCTTAGGAATCGACACGCAGAACCCAAACTAACATTTATGGGCGAAAAACGTCACTTGTCCGTCGGACACGTCAATGGAAAGATGTAATTTGTCCGATATTATAAATAACACGTCCCAGACGATCAGGCGTGTGCTTTTTTGTGTTGCCGCTCGCATAAAGTTAGCTGAAATTAACCAGCTAGATTTCACTGTTTCTCGTTTTATTTATTTTCTCATGCTGCGCCTCCCCTGAAGCTCTCTGGCTCCAAGGGAGGTGCGCCTCGCACTTTGAAAACCGCTGATTTAGGGCAATTGAAAAAAATAAATTATTTTTAGTAAAGGTTTTCTCATTATCCATTTCAAAAATCTGAGAGAAGCTGAGAAAAAGGCTGAAACATCAGCACATTAAATCTCTTTCTGTCATATAAAGAACATTAAAAACAGAACTCCTGCTTTAAGATTAGATTATTGATTATGTTGTGATCACATACTTATTGATTTAAATCAGAGATATTTCCATTTTTAGTCTAAATGTTGGCATATTTGGCTGGATTTAATATGAAGTATCAAATAAAGTATTCTTTCAATAAAAACACACAAAAACTTGGTACTGGTACCTTACATCAGTGGTTCCCAAACTTGTTGTGCCCAAGGCACACCAAAGGACAAGTAAAAATCTCAAGGCACACCTATTGTGCAAAATAGCCCTTATAACACGTGTTATCACTCATATCATGTAAAATATCTGTAAATGTGCATAATTATTTACTAATGCCAAATAAAATGTGACAAAGACAACTATATTACTCATGAAATATTTATTAACGAAATATTTCAGAAATTTATTTGAAACGTTATCAAATTAGGCTTCATCAAAGCAGCAACACACTCATTTAAACCAGACAGGTCACAACATTAAAAATGAGACAAAGGACATTCTGTCAATGCAAGGAAGCTGCATTGTCCATGGTCCTGAACTACAAATTATAAATGTAACATTTCAGCAGAGATGGGGTCGTTACTAAAAAAAAGTAATATATTACATATTACTTTAAAAAAAGTAATATATTACACTACTTCGTTACTCTCTACATTACTTAACTCGTTACTTTACTCGCAGGGCCGGCCCGCCCCTCCCTGCAGGCAGATCACGCAGACTGCTAAAGTTTCAAATGTTCTCTTTAGTTCAGTTTCCATTGTCGCATAAGACGACTGATCCAGATCCTGAATGTTTTCCTATCTGACCATGGCTGTCCTCTGTCTCCTGCTATCTGTATATTTTGCGCAGTCTATCTCTGATCAATCTGTTGCGTCGGCGTGTTCTCCTGCATGTTGGCCATGTGTTGCACTGGAGCCAGACACAGCAAAGACTTCAGCCGAGCACGTACGAACTGCGCATGCGTGAGTGGCAATAACTCTCCTTACCAGCAGGCGGCGGTAGTGTGTATTCGTCATTCAAAACAGGCAACAACCGGAAGACAGAGAAGAAGAACAGACTGTGATATAAACAAACAACAAATAGCGTGTGCGGTAGCTCCACCTTAGCATGTGTTATTTGCAGGTGCTTGTTGAGGTTTGACGTGGTGTCACAGCAGTGGATAACAGCTTCTGGCCTGAACACAGTTTGCACCTCACCGTCACATTCCTGTCTATTCTTCGGACGAACTCAAAATAATGGGCACACCTCCACCCCTCGAGAGTTATCGCTGACTCAGCCATGTTTATGCAGCACTGCACGTGGAGTCGCGCAGATTACGTACATATAAACCTACAAAGTACTGATATAGTAAATAAAAAAAATATAATTTTTGTGTCGTTGTATATTGCAATAATAAGGTATGGGTGTCACAAAATCCCACGGCACACCCGGACTTGCCTCACGGCACACCAGTGTGCCGCGGCACACCGTTTGGGAACCACTGCCTTACATATTGAATATCAAGCACCATATTTGTATTCATACTGATCAATGTTAAATGTTCTAAATAAACTGCATATTTATTAGGTTTTGATTAGGTTTGTATTTTACTTTTACGTATTTTTATTTGACATTTTACAATAACTTCTGATGTTCATATAAATATATGTTTTTAATTTGATCTTTTTAATGCAAATTCTTACTTGTGTTAATGCAAATATTTAAAAATAAAATGGAGATCAAGAAACTTAAATTCCACGATAATATTCTGATAGTTTACAATAAATAAGCAATTTAAGAAATGAAAGAATATTGGAGGAATATGACAGCAGCTTACTACAATCAAGTTTTTCATAGAAAGCCTTTTTCAAACCATCATGTTGCTCAGCCTTGTATCATTTAGTTTGCAGCTTGTCTTCCACCCCTAGGGGTTATTCTGAGCTGCTTACGTAACAGCAGGGCAAACATCTGACCTCACGTCACCTAGGGCTGCTCAATTATGGCAAAAATCATAATCTCGATTATTTGGGTGAATAATTGTAATTACGATTATTAAATGCGATTATTCATTCACTTTGAAAACATCCATTTATTTGCGAAACAAATTTGAACAGTATGTTTTTAACAGTTGATTACCCTGAACTTTAAGTATAATTCAACTGAAAAACCAAAAAAATAAAAATAATTTAAAATAAATAAATAACCGTTTTATTTCGATTACGTTGTTTTCGTAATCGTTTTATTTCAATTACGTTGTTTTCGTAATCGTTGCAAGCCATACTCGTAATCACGATTAAAATACGATTAATTGAGCAGCCCTAACCCCCCCCCCGACAGAGCAGCAGCTCACCTTCAGGTCTTCTGGGATGAACACCTTGCGGGCTTTTTTGATCATGGGCTGCGGCTTCAGCTCCTCAGCGGAGAATTTGCGTTTCCTGGGGTCGAACATCTCCTGTCCGGGCACGCTGGAAAGAGCCAGGTCCTGGGGGTCCGGCTCGTAGGAGATGGGCACCTGGATGGACTCTGGGTCGATGGGGCTGGAGGTGTCCCGGGCTGAGAGACAAATACCACACATTATCATAGTGCACAGATTCATCCCATTTTGTGGAGGAAAACTCCAAGCACCTCTCATTCTGACTGTAATTGCAACATTTAAAGGGCAAAGTGCAACTTCACAGGGGGGCTCACAGGGGGGCTCACAGGGGGGCTCACAGGGGGGGCTCACTGCTACCTTTCCTTGTTTTTTTAACTATGATTTTAGGCTGCAACTGAAGACTAATTGCTTGATTTTAGTCTATCAAAAGTGAGGAACTACTCTAAAAGTGCAAAGTAATGTTTTAAAGTGTAATTTTTCAGTCCAAAACCCACTTTAATATAATTTAAAACAAATAAAGGCATGGTATTTTCATATTTGAGAGGCTCGAAAATAGCCTTTTCTGACATTGGAAGTTAACGAGGAACTGAAGAAAAATATGTTTTGCTTTTTCAAATTGAAATGTCCTAAAGAAAATGTGAGGAGGAGGTTCTGTATTTACCAAACCATGACTCTTTTCACATCAACATCTACAAATTGCCAATTTGTATTTTCTTGATAATCTGACAAATGTATTAAAATGCATCTGAAACATTTGGGGAAATTGTGCATGTTTTCAAAAGCCCAAAGATGTTAAATATGTTATTCATATTCATTTGCAGTGTATCAACCTACCCAATTGTTTTCCTAATAATGGTAACACATGTGGAAAAGCTCATTCTCTTTTTCCAGTTTTTGTAAAACTAATTATTCAGAAAATACTGTGTTTCTTTAAAAAATGATAAACAGTATTACAAATGTTTATAGAAGACGAAGAACTTTAAATGAATTTCTTAGCACAACCTTGTTTTGTAAACATTCAACATTCGACAACTGTTGGTACATTTCTAGAAAAAACCCAACAGAAAACCTGTCCAGAGGAGTATATTCTCCATCTGGGCAGCAGGTGGAGCTCTAACACCAGCTTTGAAATTCACAGGTGGGGAAATAATGTGTAAGATAATAGTTTTATCTTAAAGGGTGCAGCTATCAGCAGCTCAGCTGGTCTCAGAGCAGCTGTCATCTTCTGAAGGGGATCTGCATGCCTCCACGTCCGTCTTCCTCCTGTGCCAAGCTTCTCTAATTGTTCCTTTTGGGCTGGGCCAATGAGCTGAACTGGATGAGCCGCAGATCCAGATCAATTTCTCTGTGATCCATTACATTAAGGCTCATTTGTTTTCGTCGCACGGACCAAACCTGCGTTCCCCCTGCTCGATAGTAGAAGCTCGATGAGCATGACAACCATCAGGGATATGACTGCAGCAGCAGCTACATTCATTAGCTGCTGTTATGTTGCTGCAGTTAGTACATCATGACCTACATTTCTGTGTGAGCTCGCCATGACAGCCAGTCAATGCGGCTGACCTTCAGTCAGAGTGTGTGTACGTGGTCAGAATGCTTTGGACATGTGAGGAGGGGCCCACAGAGGAGAATATATGAGAATCATCATATATCAGAGGAAGTGATTGGCTCCGTCACGGACACATACATGCCACAACAAACGTGTGAAAGACTATGCAGGACTGTTGAAACGGATCATTATCAGCTTGTTGAACTGAGCTGTAATGCCGAGAAAATGTGGAAAAATCCCCCGATGAAAACATAACAATCGGATATTTGCTTTGAGGAGGTGTTTATGTTGCAGCTCATTTAACACAAGGTATGCTGGGTAAAGATGGAGATTTTCTATTTGATGCATTCATTTAACCTTTATTATTATTATATCATGTAACCCTTAACAACGACATCCCAATTAAAACAATAAGAATTATAAGACAGATAAATAATTTAAAGTTATGTTAAACCATGAGAGTTAAAGGTTGGGAGGTTTAAAATGACATCTGAAATGTCCAAAATATATATTGATATTAAAAGAGGTTGTGCGTTTATCAAACTATTTTTTTGTGAACATGTGTTTCCGGAAATTGTTGAAAATGATTCTTTATAAATTGATGAAATGTATCTGAAAAAATGTAAAAATGTGCATCCAGTTTCCCAGATCCCAAATGTACTGTTGTCTTTAAAACATTTAATTTCTGTAAATCAACTTATCCATGTATTTCCCATAATGGCAACACATGTGGCCATTTGGAAATATGAAAAAATGTGTCTTACTTGTTGTAAATTATCAAAGAAATTAAACCCCTTTGCATTTAAATGCATTTTAAGATTATAAGTAATGTTCAAGAAGACATTCTTGCGTCCTCTTTACTTCTAGCTATGGTCGTGCTTCCAAAACAACTAAAGAAACTGCTCAGGGTTCAGAGGGTTTAAACCTATTGATCCTTTTGCCTTCAGAAGATCTGACCAGCAGCCATCAATCACCTGACTTGGTGGAGGTAACCCATCCTTAAAGGTAAGACCCACAGCTCCCAGACTGAAAGCTCCTTACCCACTAAAACCAGCCGCTGTGAGACAATCTGTCCGGCCTGCAAATAGCCAGCAGTGTCGCCTTAGTCACCTTTCCCGCTCATTTTGATCGCCTTATTAGCGGAGTTAAAACACGGGGTAAAAGTACATGCCCGCTCGTTAACCTGGAGTGCCCTTCCACACATTCCAGTGGAGAGGAAGTCGATGATTCACAATAAAATAGTCCCCCTCCTTGCACAGGAAATCTAAAATTAGGCCAGGAAAGGTAGCTGTGAGCCGTGTGAAAGCTGAACTCATGCATACCTTACTGAACTGGTTTCATTTTGACGTGGCAGTATTTATGTGTTTACACACAACGCCGGCTGCAGGTTGCCATCACGCTACATGATGGTATCAGAGTGTTATCACGGTGCTGTGTGGTGATAGTACTACAGCCAGTGATAAGCTGTGTTGCAGGTTGGAATGCAGCACTCTGACCTGGGTGGGACCTACAGCAGCCACACACTGAGAGAGTGCTTTGCCCTTTACCCCCTAATTGGCTTTAAACTAGTTTTAGCATTTTCGGAAGATCAACCTGGTTTTACGTGACCACACAGTGATGTTCTACAATATTTCTATCCTGAAAAAAATAAAGACCAGAAATAAGATTGTTTTCTTTCTACTAACACCTAGTGTGTGTGTCCACGGATACCTATTCTTCCATAGAGCTTGATTGTGATCCAAAAAGCTATTCAAAACAGCTCCTGCATTCCTGACACTGTATTACTTTGACTCAATCCCAATCACTGTCCTGCAGCTTTAAAAACACATGTCAGACAGATTGTGTTTCAATCCACAGCTGAAAATAGTCCAAAACAGATGCCGTTTCCTCCAGTTTGAGTAACTTTTGATAAAAATACAGTGTTTTAGGAATTAGGAAGTCTTTAAAAAAAATGTTTTTTGTCTTCAACAGATAGTATTATATGTATTGAGAGACAGACTGACTCATTTTTGGTTTTGGACCTTTTTTTAAATATTTAACAACATAAATAATGACATGCACTTGATCATCATTATCATAATTCCTCCAGGTCACTTAGGCAGGACATGTAGGTCACCGCATGACAAGTCATTACTTTGAAAGAAACTAGGCCAGAGGAAACTGGCTCTGACACTGAGAAAGAAAAACATGTGTACTCAGTATTGAGTGATTGTACTCATTATTCCCCCACGATGATAAATACAAGTACTCTACATCTAGTTCCTAAAATGTGCCGATATGTTTCGCTGAGCCAACTTTCCTTGACTAACACGCAGGAATGCACCACAACACACCCTCTGACCCCCCCTTCATCCGAATTCCCCTTTGGCCCCTGCCAACAGCGCGCAGGGCTCACATGTTCTGAACCTGGCCCCGGCACAGACCCTTAAAGTCTGCCGGCTGCTCAGACTGAGAAAAACAGCGAAACGCCCACTCGCTTGTGCGTTGGTTGTGATAACAATGTTATCATCCGCCTGCTGCGCTGCTTGCAAGCACAGCGGGATGGAGGTTTGTTGTGGGGGGGGCTGGTTAAACGAGACGAGGCTTGGCGAGCTGGAACAGTATTCGGGCACACGTGACCAAATCACAGCAGACTCCATGTGATCTCTACTGGGAACAGCCTGTGCCTTGGCTCCGAGTCCGGGCCAGAGACGAGCCCGAGAGAGGGAGGGAGGGAGAGGAGGACCGGACGGGAAGTGGAGAGTGTTAAAGGCAAGGGGAGAGGGGAGAGCGAGAGGAAGGAAGGTTTGTGCCGTGACAAGCTTCTGTGACAAGCCTGCATGTGTCTGTCACATGGCCCAGCGCTCCGCAGGAGACCCCAGACATGTTCATGTGGGAGGTAAATGTGGAGATGCAGACCAAAACAGAACACACACATCCAGAATGCACAAAGATAGAGTGTACCGTACAGGTCGCCTTCATTTATCACTCATCTTAGACTTGAGAGGCTAAGGCTAAATTATACTTTGTGCATCCGTGTGTTATTGAGCGGGTGCTGAGGTCCGTATGACTCATCATCCCCTGAGTTCGCCTATATCCCCAAATGTGTGACTGTCCAACTCTGAGCTCAGAAAGTGCTCACTCCGGTTTGCCAAGAAGAAGAAGATAAAAACCACAACCGATTGCTTGTTTTGAAGAGAGATTATGTGGGGAGTAACATTTGAATTAACAATTGTTCTCTTTATTTCTCAGGGCAGGCAGTTTGTCTAATGGTAGAGGATAAGTGTGTGTGGCAGGTGTGTGTGGCAGGTGTGTGTGGCAGGTGAGCAAACAGCATCACAAGCCTTTTACAGCATCCCCAGAGGCAGTGGAGGTGTGAACAAGTGTGTGAAACTTAAAGTAGGCCTGTCACAATGATTACGAATTGATTTATAGTACATTTTATGGACTTCGATAAGTAACCCTATTAACTAAGGTGCCATTTTGTGAGCTTAACTTATGGCACAATATGTGGAAACCACCTGGATAACGTTCGGCTGACCTTGATAATCCCTGTTGTGTTTACATGCCTGTTTGTTTGCTTATATAAGAATGTCACCAACATGTTATCATTATCAACATTTAACAGCAGGGTTTCCCTACTAATATTAGACTTCATCATTTTATTCAAAGTGATGGCTGTTTGTTTTCATTTCATATTTGGGATATCTTGATACATTCATTTTTTGTAAATCTGTTTTAGAATTCAAAATTCGTGGATTTTTGTAAATGTATTTGCAATATTATACTATTATTGTCCTTAAATAGTCTTCAAATGACAATAATATGATTCATTGTAATTATTTCTGGCATACGGAAGAGGATTATATGGACACGTGCAATTTTTGTGCATCTGCCGATCAGTGTTTGTTTTATCAAGTTCTCAGAATTCTGACTTCAATCTCAGAACAAAACCAACAAATGGTGGCCTTAATCGTCTTCTGTACCGGGAACCAAAGTAGTTATTGTGACAGGCCTCAGTTTCGGGTGCCGTGGTTCCTACCTGCTGAGCCGGGGCTGTGGAGGCAGGTCTGAGGAGCCATGGTGGTGTGAACCGAGGTGGTGGCGCAGCTGCTGAGGTCCACCACGCTGGGTGAAGGTGTGGCGGGGGGTGCAGGCGGAGATGCCCGAGCGCTCCGTGCTGCCTGCAGGGCCTGCTCGCCCTGGGCTGTGTTGGCGGGGATGCCGTTCTCCGACAGGAACTCCTCCAGGTCCATGTACTCCAGCTGGAAGTTGTCCCCATCGTACGGCAGCGTCTTGTCCCACAGGGTCGGGCCGAGGAAGGCCGACTGCGGGTGGTTGGCTGTGCTGCTCTCATCGTCCAGCTTCTTCTCTTTCCCCTGGTCCTTCCCGAATCCTGTGAATATTTGCACAAAGTCATTTCATTGTCACAGCACAGGAGGATCACGGGTCAGTGCATGGGTATACATAAAGAGTATGCTTCGGGGAAATCAACTTCATTATTATTAAGGCTTTTAAGTTGTTCTTAATAGTCTGTATAATATAATTGGTTTATAGATATAAAAAAACTGCAGTTAAAGATTGTGTTTAATTGCATTGCCAAATGTAGCCATGCTGTGTTGATGTGTGGAGCATAGATGAAAACAATTATAGACTCGACTAAAAATACCACATCATTGGTTAGTACACTGCAGGATTAGTTATGTTTTGTTATGTAATAACAGCTGAGTAGTAGTGTGAACAACATCACTGTGTGTTTAAGAGATTGAAATTAAAATGAAATTAAAATGTTTGCTTCATAAAAGGACATGGATAGTAGCCTTAACTGGTAAGTAAATATACAAATGTTTCTCAATCTCAAGCATTATGATTTTGTTTGCTCTATGCCACCCAACTTTTCTGACACTGGTCTAAACTATTTAATTGAAATCTATCCAAATAAACCAAATCCATGTGCATGATTAATTGGGGAAATGTGTTCCCTTAAAGATTAAAAATGACAATGTAGGCTAGTTACAAAAAACACATTTAACAATACAATCAGTTTGTTATGAAAACATACACAAAAGCTGCATAAAAGAAAAGACGCCCTCTGTGGACAGACTGCGATATCACTAATATAAATCCAATTGAAGGTTTAAAGGTTATGAACGCACCTGCGAGCTAAAAACAGCACTGTCAGTCACAACCGTCACAACACGATCAAATTAGTTTATAATAATTTAATTTAGATCCTAAGCAAAAGCCAAACTAGATTGTTAACTTGAGCTGAAGTCCGTGTCAATCATGATTTAAGTTGATCTGTGTCTTAACTGCGCTGTCAAAACCGTCAAAACCCATGGGTGTCAACAGACTAAAAACAACCAGCGGATAAACATGACAGAAGGGGAGACGAAAGGCGAGTTAGTATACGTGCAAGTTGGCTACTTTAAAAACAAAAACATACCTTCATCGTGATGAAAAGGCAGCTTTAGCGGGTTTTCCAGCAGGGATTTCAGCACGCCGTGAGTCGGCGGCAGGAAAGTTGCGTTTATAGGAAGAGGTCTGGCCATTTTCTCCATATGTCTTGTAGGGCAATTGGAGAACAAAATCTCGCAAAGTCAAAGCCGAATGTCCCCCCCTAAATAAGAGACACGACCCAACTAGCTTGCCGGTCCCTCGGAGATCCTCGCAGTCGCGGTGAAAATGACGCAGGGGCTCAGAGTGAAAACACGGGACTCCGCGCAGCAGCAGGAGATTGAGCGGATGGCTGCCTGTAGACGGAGCTGGCTGGCAAATAGCTGGAGGAGGAGGGCGGGCTCTGACCGAGCCTCTACACTTCATCCATGTGCGGAGCGGAGCGACGCTGCTGACGTCAAAGAACCAGAGGGCGGCAACGCTTACTGATGCTCCCTTCACAGACAGTGGGATATTTAATGTCTGAGGCAAATCAAATACATTAAAAAATATATATATTTCTTCGACTTTGTTGCTAATTTTTTTAAATAATATTTCTATTTTTGTTGTCTTTTTACATTTCTTTATCGTTAAAAAAAGTGTTTTTCCCCATATATTTCATTATTATTTTTGACGGATTTTGTTGTATAAGCTTGTTGCTTCTTGACCCCTCCACTAAAAATGGTTTGTGAGCAATCAAAATAAAATAAAAAGTGAAAAAATTGATACTAGAATGAATTTTTATTGTATTAATCATAATGTTCTCCTTTGTATACTCACAGTATAATGCACCACTTAATGCAATTATAATGTTGTTACTTAATGCTCCTTGTTTTAATACTCTGTTGCATTTATCATTTATCACATTATAATACAGATACACCTTTTTGGAAAATGTTCTTTCATTGCCTAAAATAAAAACATAATGCTGTTAAAAAATAGATACAAATAAAATGACTACAAATTAAAATCAAGACACCAAACCCTTGGATGGGGGAGTAGATGATAGTCACAAGGGTCCCACATTTGTTTTTTGTCCTGGGGCCAGGTACTAGGCCATGGTGCAGGCTACTGCTGAGGGTTCACTAAACTCAACAGTTCTTCCCCACACATGTAACACATGACATTAGTTGTTTACTTCAGAATACTTGTGTAAATATTATAAATCAAATCAGGGCCATAGTTTCCCTAATTTTGTGGATTTATGGCATATTTCGATTATCAAACTGACAGTTTATGTTCGCATTCCCTTCACATCAATCATACACACTGCCTGCTGTAAAATGCTGTATTTCAAGTTTCAATTGTTCTCATGTAATTGTTTGCAATTGCAGCACTGTAAGGCATTTAGAGCAGGTATATGCCAAGCATTTACAATCATGAGTGACAGGTCCATTACCATTATCAGACTGTCACTCTTCAGTTTTACGTCGTCTGGATTTCTTCTTTCTTTTAACCCCACCAAAATCTGCTTTCCTATACTATATATGGGGTATTTCTCATCCAACAAACAACGAAAAATGTTGCTATTCCAATTTACATGTACATATATTAAAAGGTTATTTATTCAGCTTTTAAGCATTTTCATGGCTCAAAACTGGTCTTGATATTAACTGGAAATGACAGGAGCAAAACTGGAGAAAAAAAAGCACATAAACAACACAATCAGTTATTTATTATATTTTGATAGGTGTAATTGCACATTTTTTAAATACTTGTCTAATTTACAATTCCTTTGGAGGCAAAACATGTTTAATATTAATTAATATTGGTATCCAAATTCTTATGAATAAAGCCACTTCATTTGAGCCAGTGACACAGACTTAGATTCCTGACTGGTACAGTATCTCTTCTCAGATGTTCCTTAATGAGCACAAACTGTCCAACTTAACCGAGATATCACACATGTCAAGATGTTTTTGTCACACTCATGACACAATAAGCTTCTCAGGGGTGCTACATTTAGGTGAACAAACAAAGGGGAAAAAGGAAGGCACAATCTACGGTAGCACCAGCAAAGAATGACGTGAATGTAAACTTGACCTGCTTTGAGCTAATGGGTGTTTTCAGACTGCAACTCTATCCGGCATGCACATTGGAACTATATGACTCAGCAACTATACTACGTTAGAAAGCATGAGTTTTCCTCTGCCCACTTTTTGCTTTTAATGTCTTGTCTCTGGATTGTTTACACAAACAATCCAGAGATGGGAAGAATGACAAGCTGAAGAGAAGTAATTACACAAAGAAAAATACGACAAAAGCCCTATGAAAGGATCTGATTGTGCTTCCCAGACTGAGACAAATGCCTTTATCTGAAACTGTCCTCATTCCTGTAAAAATGGCACGGCATAGCAAACTAAAGATCATATTTTTTACGACATCAAAGCAAGTCTGCATCACAGGAAGTTTTTCCTTTCAAATAACAAAGTTTTATGTGCAGAATCTTAAATTAATTTCACCAAATAATAATTATAAAACATTTTCTTTTGCACATTTCATACAATTAATGCAGCACGAAGGAATAGAAAACAACATAAGAACATGAACATAAAAAAAGGATAGAATGCCAAGTTAATAGATTAAAAAACCTTGATAACCATCAAAAACCAAGAGGAAATAATACATAACATAAGATGGAAAATAAAATCCACTGAATAAAATGAATAAGAAAAGCAGCAAAATTCAAATGTATCCAATACTGGCAGCATTCACAGACATGCATATACACTCCAGCAGCACCAACGGTTTCCATTTCCACTTTTCTGATCTTGAAGACATCAGTGGTGGGCTTTTTATTGTTTTAAACAACCCACTCTCTTCAGTCTGCGTACAATTACACGACTTTACACATTGGAAATGCGTGCAATAGATACGCAGAAGTCTGATTTTGCGTGCATATGATATGCTAACCATTCCCATTGAGATCTGATGCAGAGTTTTGCGTGCATATGATACGCCACGTTTTGTCCGTCGGGTCTTGGTAGACCGGAAGCTGTGCTGTTCATAAAAACATGTTCTTACCGGTTCTTACTCAATATCAAGCCACGATTATTTATTTATTTTAAATCGTATAATGTCGGACTTTTTTTTGCCGTCTGTGAGTAAAAGAAATGGGGCTCGGAGCCTCAGAATAATGAAATCTGTATTTTTTTAAATCTTTTTTTCGTTCTAATTTGTTATTCTTTTCTGAATAACACACTGTTATTTACTCAACAATAACACAATTATCCTTGTTTTTATTTATTCCTTTAATTCTATAATCTCTGGCTTTTTAGCCGTTTCTCAGGAACTGAATTTCAAAATAAAGTAATCGGAAACAGACGTAGGCCTATAAGGGACATTTCGAGCATCATCGCGATACACAACACAAACCCACTGAACTGATTACCCAAGATCCTCAGCTAGAAGCTCGGTGATTGGATTGTTTAGCCGCAATGCACGTTGGGATATGGTGTTAATGAAATCCGAAAAACATTTAAAAAAATAAAATAATACTTTATTCCGAGTGTGCTTGCTTTTCTCTTTGGAAGTCATCACATAACGGCATTGTAATACACAGTTCGGCTGCATTACATATTACACATCTGCCGTAGTTCTCTATTTATAGAGCCCTGATGAGAAGACTTCGAGACAAACAGGAAGAACAGCCACGGAAACTGAATTTGTGACGTGGATCATAACATTTATATATATCAGCAATTAAACAATATCTTCCATTTCTTTTCACACAATACGTCTCCTTGCAGTATCAATAGTAATTCGGCTGACATTTATATTTGATCCAATTGGTAGATTATATTTACACCATAACGGTGCACAGCTGATAGAAAAGGACTTGTAGTTTTTAAAGATATTACTGATTTTCTTTGAATATAATAATGTAAATACTGAGTTGAGAGAATAGTCAGGGGTTTTGGGTGATGGGAGACACATCTATGGAATCACAATTTCAATAGCTTACCATTAAATGACGGATATACCTTTCTGTCTGTGATGTTTTACAAATCAGATATTAATGTGTAGAAGTAATACAAGAGAAATAGTATAGCAATATCCTGTAAAGTTATGTAAAAACTAGAATAAAACTACACATCTTGTGTTATACATACATCCTACACTAATAATACAAAGTTATTATTAGTATGCTGTGTGTACCTTGTGTGCACCGCCTAGTGGTTAAAGCACGTTATTGAATGTTTTTTGTTGAATAATGTTATTTTTGTTGAATAATGTTATTTTATGAAACAAATATTAAGAGTTCATACTTTCATAGGGGGAAAGTAGAAGGTCTGTAATAGAAATATAGAATATAAAAAATCAAGAAGATACTGTAAGTGATCTCTACAATAAAACAGTTTAGTGCACGATGTACAAAGATATTAATATGAGGAGGTGCAAAACAGACAATCTAATTAACCTTTATTAACACATTAAAGAATACTTTAGGTTACGGTCTTCTTTTAAATAAGAAAAAAGCTTTGGAGGTATCTCCACATACATATTAAGCCTGACAAGGTACTTAACGTCTAATATATTGCTTTCCTGCAATGTTAACTATGTTGAAGCACTTATTTTAACTGATATTATACATATTTATTATACTCTTATGTAGATTCAAATGAGTTAGCCCCATTTATTACCACATCTTTGTTAACATTGTAGCAAATTGGCAACATTGAATTGAAGTGTTTTTAATGTAGCCATGAATTTACAGACAACTATCACTGGACAGTGTGATCAATTCCAGTCAATAACTCCTTCCTTTTTTCCGAGTTATGACTAAAGAACAGGAATTTTGAGCAAAACGTGGCATTGGGGGCTTGGGGTTATTAAGGAAAAAATTGCCTGCAGCTCCAAATATGAACCGTGTTGCACTTATTAACAGGTAGAAGAACCTCTAAGGCCTTGCACCAGTGCAAAAATAATGCTTATTTGTTTGGTTTTAAGCTGTTTTTTTACTCTTTATGAGTATAGAAATCCATATTACGTCAGCTGCTCCTAAACAACACAGACACTCCAAATAGTAAAAAAAAAAGTGTCTTATTAAGAGATAATTTCTTAATATATGGCAAAGAAAAAGTGAAAGTGATGTAACCAACCGTATGGTGTTTGAGGAAGATTCACTTATGGTATGCACACAGAGCTGTCATGCATGTTTGATAAAGGCAAAGCGGTGATGGTTGTGCATCCATCAACAACTGAAAGGCTTTTCAGATAAGTGATAGATAGCTGCAGTCCAAATGTCAAAGGTCAGGGTTTAGATGGGTCACATGGGCAGTCACCTGCAGGTAGGGAGCTGATAGATTGAGCAAGTGATGTCATGCGTTGTGTGCAGGAATGGGTTTTTAACTGTGAGAGACTTGTGTAGAAGACATTAGTGACGTAAAAGCCGAACAAAACGTGTGTTGTATGCAAGCCGTCAGCTGAATGGAGCAGCATGCCCTCGAATCACTGAATAAGAGTTAGTCAAGGGCACATAAAAATAAACTGTGATAATGTGATTTAAGGCTGTGACAGTGCACTACAAATACTTGTGTGTGGAAGCAATGGGGATTAACTAAACTGAGTCTAGCTTCTCCTCAGTGTCAGGGACACACAGTCATATTTTTGTTTTGTTATAAGGTTTCCTGTAAAGATAAACATCTTTTTTTCGAAGTCCTTTCAAAGTCAAATAAATTAGCACTTTTAAAAGAGAATGTCCTTGCATGAAGAATGACATTTGTTCATGTTTATATACCATGAATAAGAATGTTTAGGTAAGGTTAGGGGAGGATTACTTCTTTATAGCTTTACTTTTATATTTTGTGTTCTGCAGGAGTTTTTCTGAAAATACATGAACATGTTTTGTGATCATTACAAAAGAAATGCTTTCGCATCAACAGTACAAGAGATCTAGGGAATATTACCAATGAGTTTGTATGGCTATCTCTTTTAAGAATCAATTATTTTGCTAACTTTGGCCTAAATGTATAAAAAAAACAAAGTTAAACAAGATTTTATGGTGCACAATACACTGAAAGTGTGCTCGTTCAACATTGTTTTATATTGCCATCTCTGCAGACTAATATGTGTTTGGTCAACACAGTCTCACGCCCTGACGCAGCGTCCACACGGCGGCGTGCGTTGAAGCTTGCCGGTGGGCGTGTCTGAAACTCGACCAACAACCAATCACAGGAACCTCCCGCCCTGGACAGACAAGCACGCAGTTTGTATGGGTAGAGCTTGTACTGGCATATGATTCGATTGGCTGACGCTTCCGCCGAAGCTTAAAAAGTTGAACATTGCTCAACGCAAGCAAAGCGAAGCGACCACAATGCAGTTTGGCAAAGCGTGACCTCACCCCATTCAAAGTGAATGGGCAAAAGCGTTGAAGCTTCAACGCACGCTGCCGTGTGGACGGGCCGGTCCAATAGCAACGCTTGGTCAGGGTCCTTTGGCGTGCAGTTGTGACGTGCCGAGTTTCCTTCAGCTTCATAAACGGACGCAAAGAGCTTTCAACTGATTGCAATGTATTCCCATCAGCGGCGGTATTTTACGCTCAGGGAAGCACCGCATCGGTCCATGTCGGCTATAGTTAAAGGCAATGTGAGTGTCCATTCCCATTGGATAACGGAGAATTTTACACCCCGAAGTAAGTATTCTCCTTACTGTCGATTGATTTTACAGTGATATCTGCACTATTCATCAACTCAAACATACCAGATTATCCTTGTTGATTACACAACATTGATTGGTTTAAATTGTGTACAATGCTTTTGTATCTTCCCCCTTCGATTCGGGGAAACAAATATATTTTCGGAGTTTAGGATTGCCGAAGACAATATACTACCCATAATCCTCAGCTATCGTTCCGCTTTGCTCGACAAACCCCGTGATTAGTCCTCAAGCTCTGTGATTGGTTGACCTCCAACTGCATTCCATATTAAAAAAAACGTTTCGTAAAAGATAAAATCATACTTTATTCAGCAGTGCTTGCTTTACTCTTTGAAAGTCATCACATGAATGCATTGTAATAAATAGTTTGGCTGCATTAAATATTACACATCTGTCGTAGTTCTTTATTTATCTACAGAGATCGGGCTCAGAATAGACCAGAAACTATTCTTTTACCGTTCTGTTTTAATTTCACAATAAAGTTAGTAGTAATATTTTGTTTTGATATTATTGTTTAATAGGGGGAAAGTAGAATGATAGAAATATAGAATAGAAAATATCAAGAAGATACTGTAAATGATATATAGAATAATAATAATAAGTCTAATATATTGCATGGTTTGTTTTGCGACTTGACAATCAACTTTCCTGCAATGTTAACTATGTTGAAGCACTTATTTGAACCGATATTATACATATTTATTATACTCTTATAAGATGTATGTAGATAGAATAATACATGTGCAGAATACGACAGTTTAATGGTGGAGGTACACACATATTGATAGATGTCTTGTAATGCACTGTTGATTGCATAACTACACCGTAGTTGTGTATCTGATATGTCAATAAACCTTTGGATGGGGAGGATGGTGGACACGTTTGATTCCTGTTTTGGATAGTGTGCCATCGATGGGTTTAATTCCATTTCAAAGTGCTGTTTGACGCTCGGCGTAAACTTTGCGCACTGCCACTCCAACCTCCAATCACAGAGCTTGAGGACTAATCACGGGGGTTTGTCAAGCAAAGTGCATGGTGTAGTCCTAAACGATAGCCGAGGATTATGGGTAGTGTAGGTAGGGTTCTGCTATCCTAAACTCCGAAAAAATATTTGTTTCTCCGAATCGAAGGGGAAAAACACAAAAGCATTGTTCACAATTTAAGGCGAGACACCCCAGGTGAATAGGGTAATTTTTTTAACTTAAAGGTATCAGCTAGAAATGTATCCAGTTAATTACTTACAATAAGGCAATTGTTTTTTGTATTACAAGTTTTCTGAAATAGTATGTTTAAATATGCAAATTATCTATTATCTCATCAAATATGCACACATTTTAACACATTTCAGGAATCGAAATCTGAACTTTGGATAAAGCCAGGTTCAAAATTCTTGTTTCATTTTGTAGTCATATTGGATATCTCTTTTTATCACTCCATAAATCAGAAAATACTGTCAACAGCCCTAAAATATCAATTTTCGCCATGTTTTTAGGTATACAATGTTGTATAATTCAGGCTATATAATTCAGGCTTCATAATATTGATAGGAATATAACTGGAAGGTTTGGTGTATGTACGTGCTACTGAAGTTGAAATTTCGAACTCAGAGTAGGAGAAAAAACTCATTTTGAGAAAACGACCTTTAAAGATTGCAGTGAGGCGCTAGCTAAACCCTCCTGTTCTTTGGATGACAGCTTGCGCATCGACGCACTCCGTGAAGGTATTTCATGTTCGGGGTCATTTGTTTTTTGTATAACCTTGCTTCGTGCAAGTGACAATTGTTGTCGTTTTCTCTGTGAACGTTTTTTTCGCCGTTCTTTTGCCATTTTGAGATTTCAATTTCTAGCGGAAAGCTAACCAGGAAGTGTTTTAGCACACCACGTGACGCATCTGAACGAATCACGTTGTCAGAAATTGACACCAGCCAATGAGATTTCGTTTCTTGGTTTAAGACCCCTTTGTGCTTTCACGATTGGTTGCTGATACAAAGGAAATGACCATATTTGGATCCGATGAGATTGTGCAGGAGAGACACAGCTTTCCAACGATATCTCTGTTGACATGGTCCGCACAGCGGTCACAGTTACGTTAGAATGCTAACTTTTGGTGAATTTAGGAGAAATCTACAGACGCAAATAGACAAACTATAGTAAAATAAACACTTAAATGTGTATTTTGTACGTTTTCCTTCCAAAAGCCTGAAAGAAAACATCTTATGGAATCAAAATAGCACAAAATCTCAAAATTGACCAGTACTTGAAAAACTATGTTTTTGCCTGCCGTGTCTCGCCGGCTTAAACCAATCAATGTTGTGTAATTAACAAGGATAATCTGGTGTTTTTGAGTTGATGAGTAGGCTAGTGCAGATATCACGGTAAAATCAATCGACAGTAAGGAGAATACTTATTTCCGGGTGTACAGTTCTCCGTTATCCAATGGGAATGGACGCTCACATTGCCTATAACTGCCGCCGACATGGACCGATGTGATGCTTCCCTGAGCGTCAAATACCACCACCGATGGGAATACATTGCAATCAGTTGAAAGCTCTTTGCGTCCGTTTATGAAGCTGAAGGAGACTCGGCACGTCACAACTGCACGCCAAAGGACCCTGACCAAGCGTCGCTATTGGACTATCAGGGAGTGAGACTGTGTTGGTTTGGTTTGAGTAGAATTAAGAAATACAAGAGTTAAATTATTTTGTTTTAATGTTCGACTACATTTAAGTCTGTCTGTCATTAAAGTGACTGGAAGGCAACATTTTTTTTAAATAAGAATACATTAGGAAACAATTAAGCTTTTCCAAGGCTGTTCCACCATACTGTATATCAATATTGCTAATAAATAATACATTATTTTTGAACAGTTTACATACAAAAACAATATTATCTTGGTAGTTGCAGGTAACCTGTGACTTAGGACTTGCTTGAAACTTGGACCAAAGTACTTGAGTTACAAGTCTGTCTCAGCCCCGAATCCAGCCATCTATCAAGGTGCCACTGGTTTAAATCCGGTCAACAGCCAATCAGCTCGTAGCAAATGTAGCGGATCAGGTAAATTATCGTAGCCTACATCTGTAACCTGGGTGAAATTGAGTTTTGGACAGAGGAAAACAAGGATTGCCTCATGAGTCTGTATGACACAAGCCCTAAAAATGTATTTTTTAGGGCTAAGCCCTAAAAATGTATTTTAAACCAGTATTTTAAACCAGTTCAACCAACCAAACAAAATGTGCATATCGCATATCCACTAGGTTTTTGCAGGGAGGGCATGCTAATTCTCGTTTTGTTCGTTGAAAACATTGTTAGTAGTAAATGATTGTAATTATAGTGGTTTTATTTTGTCTTATATCTTGTACTTTCAAGTTTGCCCAAGTTTAGTTTAATATTGCGCCATTACGGTTATTGTTTCTTCTCAAATAACATGAACAATACTTAAAAACTACAGTCAACAGTAAACACAATGAAGCAAAGCATAATGATCAGTAAATCTAACCCCAAACCCAACCATCTTGATAAACGTATTGACAATCAATTCCCGCTCTAAGCCTTAATTAGAGTTTGATCTGTAAGCACAGTGGAAAATGTTTCAGTATGATTGAGTAACCGTACCTGTGCTGTTGTGATTTGGTGTGACAGTGACTGATAACATCTGACCTCTTTTCCATTGTAAAACTGTCATTCATGTAACGTTAACATAAGTAGGAAAATACAAGGCTTAATCTTCCCACCCCTGTGTAAGGGGATATATTATACAAATTATGTTATATAGGGATTTTTTCTCAGTATCCATGGGCTTTAGCTCACCTGTCGCCATGAAGCGCAAAGTAATCATCTGCCTCTCTTCAGTGACGTCAATGCTGTCTCTATAGTTTCTGCTGATTGGACAGAGACCACTTCACCTCTGTAATAGATATTTCAAACCTAAACCCTTTTCTATTGAGTAAACTGATATCATATGTACTAAACAAAATCATATGTACTTAAAAGGCTTTTTTTGGACAATCATTGGCTTTTCTTCTTCCTTATAATGAGTCAATGTTCTATTATCTTGGTGGTTTCTAAACTGCATACTCTTCTAATGCAAGAAGAGGCTGTTTTACATCCTGTGTTGCTCAGTTAAATGCCATTAACACAAAATGTATGAATGGAAATATATATTTATTTTTGTCTATATTTTATATATCAAGTCTACAGAAAATATATAATGTTTTCTAGTGGTCTAGAAAAAACATGTGTTATTGTTATACAATATCATCAAGATATGAAATGCCCTATATTTTGATGGAAGAATAATCCAGTCCTATGCTCCTCTAGAAATGCAACTGCAGCAAGTTCCTCATTCATGACATGAAAAGTCAGATGTTAAAATAAAGATAGTACCAAATATGAGGATGATAGACCAACTTGTCAATTGCATTGGTGTAATTTCACTGGCAGGTATCAACATGTCTTGTTGCAAATCTTTGGTCTGAATCTAGCATAAAGGTCCCCTATTATACTGTTTTTCATCAATATATTATAGGTCTCAGATATATACAAAACATGTCTCTGAAGTGTTTGGCTCAAAATACCAAACAGATCATGCATTGTAGCATCCCATAAACTCCTTTGTTTCAGCCCTGTTTCAAAAGTGCTGATTCTCTGTCTGTTACTTTAGATGAAAATAAGGAGCCCCTCCCCACGCCCCTCTGAGAGATATTTGGTTAAAATAACCCAATGGTGCTCTAGGAGGAGATTCAGGTGATAAGGGGGGGGGGTACCTTGGTTGGTTATTGGCTAATGGTTACACAAGCCCAGGGCTGCCAACATTTGAGTTCAGCTTGGAGTAAGATTTTTTTTTTGGTGAACCGAAACGTTCATGTGTACAGTGTTACAAATGTATTGAACATGTACAAACTAGGGTTTCCCATTAATGTACCGGGCGCTACAGAGGAATACGCACGTACACAGTGTACCCGCAACTCTTACAATGAAGGCTCGATAATCAGCTCACAGCATATAAAATGGCATATAGGTGTAAGCAGATGTAAAGTGCTATTTTACAAGTGTCCTGTCAGACTGTCTCAGTCTGACAGGACAGAGCTCTCCTTTTCCTTGTTTTAGAAACAGCTTTTAATATCCGTTAAGCTAACCAGATGCTAACAACAACAATGCAAATAGTGAGTTTGGTAGAAATATACTGTATGATAGTAAAGTTATTTAAGATGATGCCATATTTATTGAAGATTTTACATTATAAATATTGCCCAAAATTATTCAAAAGCATATTCTTCAAAACTCTCTGCTGTAGTATGACACACAGGAGACTATTGATGTGTGTAGTGAGTTTGGTAGTAATAAGCTGTACAGTATAATAGTGATTGAATATTATTGTATTCTCTTTTTTCGGAGTTGCACTTTACAGACGGTCCCTGAGCACTCGTTTCTTCTCCGGCTGCAGATAGAGACCAATGTAATGTGTCCAGCTCGGAGGACGGCGCGTATTGGCTTTTTTTTAATCAAAATGTGATTGTAGTTCGTTGTCAACCTTACCACGGTTCTTAGGAGACGTCATTTATGTCTGAATAACGTTTTGTTCATGAGTTATTGATCCGTGAAATCAGAATCTCCCAATATCGTTCCAACTTTACTGAACTAAGCCAGAAGACCGTCTCATTTCGTAGACCGCTCGGTTTGCTGTTCTTTCACTTTATTTTTATATTTATATACATTTATTTTGGACGAAAACTTAGCGTGAGGAAAGGCAAGTGTGGCGTGAGTGCGTGAGATATGGGTTAATTGCGTGACTCTCACGCTCAATGCGTGAGTGTTGGCAGCCTTGCACAAGCCAACAACAAAATCTTTATGACATCATAAAGTGGCCAAACTCTGATCAGCTTATTTTCATATTTTTTTATATAAATGGATCAGGACAAAAAGTGAGCAAATTTTTTTCCTGAAACTTTCAGAATCTCTTTACACAGAGGGGACACATGTTTTTGTATAAAAGACATGCAAAAGTGGATTTTGCATAATAGGTCCCCTTTAACACGTGAAACAGAACCCTGACCTGATGAAAAAAATAGGTCAAGGCAAGTGATTTCAGGCGCAAAGTTTTCCATTCATATCATGGGATAAGAGAAGGAGGAGGGGAAACAAATAAGCTTGATGAAATATACTGGAATAATCCCGCAGCACCGAGGCTTTCAGCCTGCTGCTACTGAAATGATCCCGTATATGCAACAAAACCATTCCTTTTACCTAACACTTAGCCTGAATCCGTGTAATTGCTTTGCTGTTTCCCTGGCTCCTAACAGCAGAGTCTGAAACTACAAAACCATCATAGCAGAGAGTGGTCAGCCAGTGGTTGCACTATATTTATTATATATGAGATGCTGTGCTATCATTGGACAGAAAGAATTTCCCACTTTGAGGAATTTTCCCACCAAGAAGGTAAATAGTTTTCAGGCTTATAGATTTGGGTAGAAGGGACCTGCTCTTTATTCATGGCTACAAATACTATTTGAGTAAGGAGCAACTGATAAACTCAGTTTGTCGTAGTTTAAAGACAATCAAGTGTGCTTAAGGAGGAAGTCTGGATGGATAAAGACCAGATTTAACTAAGGACACCAGTGTTTTATTCATGTGTGAGACCAAAACCATAATGTTTTTCAGAACATTCGTACGTCCTTCGTTCCATCTGTGCTTTTGTCAGTCACACTCAAAGTCAGTCAAAGTCAACTATATATATTTCAATCAGAAGAGACATTAATGTATGAAATACATATTTAATACTGGGACACGTCATATGAATGAAATAATGATTGCCAGAATTGAGACAGGAGAATGGAATGGTGTTTGTCGATTAGGCCCCGGTTTGCAGGATTATCATTCAGGAGGGGAAGAACCGCTCCGAAGAAACCCCCCGGGGTCTAGATAAGTAGGTGGGACCGGTCTGAAGGGAGAAGGATTAGCTTGGTCCTGTAGGAGCCGGGAGGCGAGAGGGGTGGAGGAGGGTTGCGTATTGTCACCTGGAATGACAGCTGACAAGAGGGAAGAGCAGATATAAAGGGATTAGCGGGTGCAACGATAGGCTTGTGAGAATGAAGAGAGGAGTGATTGGTTAGCTGGGGAGTGACGCCCCCGATCACTTAATGAGGGAGGAGAGGGTAGGGAAGTGACGTGTAATATGAATGAAGAGCTTGGTCTTCCTGCTTGAACTTGCGCTAAGCTTTATTTCAATCAGGAGAGACATTGATGTATGAAATAAATATTTATTACTGGGACACGTCATATGAATGAAATAATGATTGCCAGAATTGAGACAGGAGAATGGAATGGTGTTTGGCGATTATGCCCCGGTTTGCAGGATTATCATTCAGGAGGGGAAGAACCGCTCCGAAGAAACCCCCAAAGAAGTGAAGTATGACATACTGAACTGTAATGAGTTTCTTACCTTGTGGGCTGACTGCGGTGATCTATGGATGAAATGAGAGATTAACATGTGAATTAAACAATCGGCCAGAATCACTGCCGGGTTTACTGTAAATCAGAAGATGCTGACCCAAAGGTCGACGGCCGGAATCAGCGCCGGACTTACGTGAACACTACCACTAAACAACGGCCGGAATCACTGCCGGGCTTACTGTACATCATAAGATGCTTGACCCGAGAGCCGACGGCCGGAATCAGTGCCGGGCTTACGTACTACCACTAAACAACGGCCGGAATCGCTGCCGGGCTTACTGTACATCATAAGATGCATGACCCGAGAGCCGACGGCCGGAATCAGTGCCGGGCTTACGTACTACCACTAAACAACGGCCGGAATCGCTGCCGGGCTTACTGTACATCATAAGATGCTGACCCGGAGGTCGACGGCCGGAATCAGCGCTGGGCTTACGTGAACACTACCACTAAACATTGCTGACACGATGGTCGATGACCTGCGATGCAGGGTTAAACATACACAGATGAACACTACCACTAAAATGCATAAATACCAAGTTAGAGAGATCTTGGATGGCCGTCTGGTTGTTGTAGGGATGAGGAATAATTACCTTGATTGCGGCAGGGTTGCTGCACCTATCCAGTTATATGCATGTTTACCATAGGTAAACTGGAGAGATCTTGGATTGCCGGCACGAGCCGATGTCCGGGCGAAGAGGGAGATGGAGACAATGTAATGCAGCTGTTAGCTTGAGTACAATGATACATGAATGTCATACCCTGGCTTATCGTAAGCCATGTGAGCATGAAACCAAATATAAATTAAAACTGCGGTCGCACTTGTGCTCGCAGTGATGAGCAGGCCCTCGCGTCCGTGCGCCTGTCGGGGAGGGCAGCCGGTCGTCCCGGCGTCACGCAGACGCGCGCGAGTCCTGGGAAATGAGCCGTTTCTCATTTCTATAATTTTCGCTTCCCAGACTCCCAGGTCCTCCGGCAGCAACCCGGAAACGGATGTCGGCGCGCTGTCTCGAAGGAAAACAAATGTCTCTAAAGGCTCGTCGAGGATCGATTATCAAGGAGGTTGTCTGGAGGAGCCGTAACCGAGGATACACTGATTTAGAGGAGAGAGGAGATTCTCTAGAGGAGCTATAACCGAGAGTACACTGAAGTATTCTCCTGAGACGAAGAGGTGTGACGCATGGCTGGACTTCTGTCAGCGAAGCTCAGCTCTGCAAACTGTTCCCGTTGTGATTATAAGTTATTAGAGATGATCAAATGTGCATCAGACTTTCTGCCCTTTACCATTTGTTTACTCACTAATCACATGTCCCCTGGATGTTAGGTGATGTTACAGTGAGAACAGCTGCTGAGGTCAGTGCAGAAAGCAGAACAGTGTGTATAATATATATTGCTCAATAATAAATGTAACAGGCCTACATTTCACACATTATTTGTAGGCTTTAGGAGGTATCTACAAATAAACAGTAGGGTTAGGGTTAGGGAGTGTATAGGTGTTTGTTGTAATGAATATGCCGCCAGCAAAGGGTGTTGTTGGACTAACAGTAGGTGTGTGTGTGTGTGTGTGTCTGTCTGTCTGTCTGTCTGTCTGTCTGTCTGTCTGTCTGTGTGTGTGTGTGTGTGTGTGTGTGTGTGTGTGTGTGTGTGTGTGTGTGTGTGTGTGTGTGTGTGTGTGTGTGTGTGTGTGTGTGTGTGTGTGTGTGTGTGTGTGTGTGTGTGTGTGTGTGAGAGAGAGTTGATGTGCCAGGCAGACAGGCAGGCCTCAGTGGCTTATCTGACATATAATTGGTCAAAAATGGTACATTCTCCGTTAGCCTACGAGCTCCCCGTTTGAGCGAAGGACTATTCCTTCTCAATGTAGCATGGCATTGGATATGCGCTGAAGTTGTCCTGGATTGGAATTTTTCCGATCATTCCCCTATGAGGAGTTTGCAGAAATGTGCTTACAATGCATGAAAAACGCACATTTTTCAAAATGGCCGACTTTCCATTAGGAAGGCAATTTTAAATATGTGTGCAATTATAATAGCAATATGTATACAGTGTTTCGTGAATATTGGAAAAACTATATGCGAGTAGTTTGGAGTAATTTGGAGTAATTTGTGACATGTAAATCGTCAAAAATGGTGTATTCGCTGTTAGCTTACGACCTCCACGATTGAGCTATCAAAAATGTTCCTCTCAATTTAGCATCATATTGGATAGGGGCTGAACGTGTCTTGGATTGGAATTTTTCCGATCATTCCCCTAGGAGGAATTCGCAAGAATGTGCTTAAAATGCATAAAAAACCGCACATTTTTCAAAATGGCCGACTTTTTGGGGGGTGGGGCTAATGGAAGGCAATTTGAAATATATGTGCAATCATAATAGAAATATGTATACAGGGTTTCGTGAATATCGGAATAACTATATCTGAGTAGTTTGGAGTAATTTGCGATATGTAAATCGGCAAAAATGGTGTATTCGCTGTTAGCTTACGACCTCCACGAGTAATTTTTCAAAAATGTGCTCCTCAATTAAGTATCATATTGGATAGGGGCTGAACGTGTCCTGGATTGGAATTTTTCCGATCATACCCCTAGGAGGAGTGCGCAAGAATGTGCTTAAAATGCATAAAAAACGCACATATTTCAAAATGGCCGACTTTTTGGGGGGCGGGGCTAATGGAATGTATGTACAAATATGTCCGCAATTCCATAAGGATTCGTGAAATTCGAAAATTCGTGAAGTTCTGAGAAACTATGTGACTACCACACAATAGGGGGCGCTAGTGAGCAGTTTTTTTGAAAATGTACGTTTTTTTTTTACATTCTCGAAAAAGTCCTGGGCTCTGACGTGTGTCTCAAGTTTTGCGTCCGAAGCTCATTTTATGCTATCGCAATTAAAAAAATATATATAGGCCACGCCCACATTCTGCATTTGTTGCGACACTTTAAATCTGAGTTCGTAGTCACCCCGAGAGTATGTGTAAAAAAAAAAAAAAAAAGATTAGTCCATCTGCCCTTGAGTTATAAATTGGTGGTGTTTTTGGCGCCCCCAATAGTCCAAAATGTATTTTTTTTTTACCTATTTACCAAAATCTGTGATGTTTGGATACATTGTTGATGAGTTATGAGCATTTCTTTCTAAGCCCCGCCTTTTTGTGAGTACGTTTTAATTCATGGCGGAAATATATATCGTTTGGACATGCTCATCTCCTAGGGTAATGTGTCTGACCCTCCACGGATGCTGGACACTAAGTTTAGTGTTAAAAAAACAAAAATTGAAATGTAAGTGAATATTTCACTGTTTTGAACATTATGCTAATTTAGAAAAAAAAAATGTAGGCGGAGCTTAGGGTTCCAAGAGGATTATTTGTAGAACAGGTCCACCCGGATATGTGTGCAAAATGTCAGGTCATTCGGAGTTACGGTGCGACTTTGTACATTTATTCCAAAATGGGTTTTTCATAGGTGGCGCTAGCGAGCACGTTGGACAATTTGAACTCATTGACTCCAGAATAATGTATTTTTCACCAGTCCTGGCGTCCGTGCAAAATTATACAACTTTGTCAGCGTCCTAAAGGCCTCAAAAACAGGAAACGCTGGCAGAAAAATAATAATTCCACCAATAACAATAGGTGCCTCGCACTTCGTGCTAGGACGCCGTCGGGTCCTAGCGCTCCGTGCTTGGGCCCTAATGAGTGCAATATGCGCAACATAAAATGATGTATGCTTAGGTAAATACTGAAACATGACCCATGATATAGGACTAGCTTAATTAGCATTTTAATTACGCCACGGTGAGACATAGATGCACTTGATTGGGTGATTAGACTGTCTTCTATCATCTTACATGAACTTCTCTTTCTCCCTGAAAGAAACCCCCCAAAACCACGGATGGGCAGCATCCATGAATAAAAAAAGAAAAAAAAAGAAAAGAAGACTCAATGAGTGTCTGAGTGAGTAGATACGGCCGCTGCTAATGTGTGGCGTTAATGGGGGTAGGTGGGGATGGTTCGAACGATTATTTGCCACGTGGTTCCTGGCGCGAGGTAGTGGCAAAGCTGCGGTTGCGCCTGGGGCATACAGACCTCGGATGAGCGTCCTTGCAGAAACTGCAGATGTGGAGGAATGTACAATATGGGTGGGAGCAGACGTTTTCGTTAAAGTTATGACAAATCTTCTCGTCTTGCCTATGCTGCACCTGACGGCTTTGACTATTATTCCCGGAAAACGGCGTGGGAAAGACTCTAGGCCCGGAAAGAGGCACTGAGGGCAGAAAGGGGAGGTGTGGCCCTGCGCCCCACAGCTGTTACACGTAGCGACTTGATGGCCGCCGGTAGCCATCACGAGCAGCTCGGTGTCCAGCACGGACCAATCCAGGCGAACGTTGTGATGGGATTGCTTGAAAAACTTTTATGGTAAAAGTAGAAAACGGATCTTCCGTATTTAAGTTGAAGATCACCGATCATGCCCAGATAAGCGTCTAATTTGATCCTTCTTTCGGGGTAAACTGAACAGAAAACGTCCCGAAAGATGCCAAAAGCAACCAGAAATTACCCTATGCTGAGGTCTTTGAGGAGCCGGGGGTCTGAAGACTTGAAGACGGCAGTGATGCTTCCTCCCGTGGCAATGGATTTGTCGCACTCCGGAGAAGGCAAAATAAGGCTGACGAGATTAATGTCTTTCCCTTCGAGAATTTTCGCTCTAAGCCGTGAGGAAATGTTAGCGGCTTGGGGAATGTACATCCTGCCTGAAGGAGGAGCTGGGAGGGCGAAAGCCAGGGAGTGAGAGGGAGCTACCGCTTGTGGCTGTAAAAGAACCTGACCCGGCATAAACCCTGGCGGTACCGAAGCAGAAGACCCGGCCCTGTTCGCGGAAGAGGTTGAAGCTCCAGCAGGGCCCTTTTCCATGGACTGGAGGCGAGCGTCGATTAGCAGCAAGGAGCTTGCCAGAGATTGCAGGGTGTTTGCTAAACTAGTGTCCGTGAGGGGCTGGTTTCCGGGGCTCCCATTACATTACATTGCATTTAGCTGATGCTTTTATCCAAAGCGACTTACAATAAGTACATTCGACCAGGAAGACACAACCTTGAAGAAAACAGAATCATATAAGTACATCAGGTTTCATAGAGCCAAGTATTTCAAGTGCTACTCAACTGGCTATAGATAAGCCAGTCCTTTATTAGTAGATAAGTGCTCTGTTAGCAGTTCTTTGTTAGTAATTCTATCGCTCGAGGTGGAGTCGAAAGAAATGAGTTTTCAGTCTCGCAGCATGGTACGCAAGTACCAGTGTCTTGAAGTGAATTCTAGCAGTTACCGGAAGCCAATGAAGGGAGCGGAGGAGCGGCGTGGTGTGGGAACATTTAGGAAGGTTGAAGACCAGACGAGTCGCTGCATTCTGGATGAGCTGCAGAGGTCGGATGGCACATGCAGGTAGACCAGCCAGGAGGGAGTTGCAGTAGTCTAGGCGTGAGGTGACGAGAGCCTGGACCAGAACCTGCATCGCTTTCTGGGTCAGCTGGGGACGTATCTTCCTGATGTTGTAAAGCGTGTATCTGCAGCAACGGGTTGTAGCAGCGATGTTTGCAGTGAAGGACAGGTTGTTATCTAGGATCACACCCAGATTCCTTGCAGTCTGGGTCGGGGAAACAACAGAGGTGCCGATGTTGATAGTCAGGTCAAGAGTGGGACAATCTTTTCCCGGAAGGAAAAGCAGTTCAGTTTTGTCAAGGTTGAGCTTGAGATGATGAGCGGACATCCACTGAGAGATGTCAGCTAAACAAGCAGAGATGCGTGCGACGATCTGGTTCTCTGAGCGGGGAAAGGACAGAATTAATTGGGTTTCGTCAGCGTAGCAGTGGTATGAAAAACCATGCAGGCTAATGACAGATCCGAGCGAGTTTGTGTACAGGGAGAAGAGGAGGGGACCAAGAACAGAGCCCTGAGGGACCCCTGTAGTTAATTGACAAGGGTCGGATTCGGACCCTCTCCAAGTTACCCTGTAGGTACGGTCTTTGAGGTATGAGGTGAGGAGGGAAAGTGCAGAGCCTGAAACTCCAAGTTCTTGGAGAGTGCGAAGGAGGATCTGATGGTTCACCGTCAGTGTTGGGTGTAACGCGTTACAAAAGTAACGCAGTTACAGTAATATATTACTTTTTGCTGTAACGAAGTAATGTAACGCATTACTAATGAAATGTGGGTAATATATTACCCGTTACAATGCTCAGTAACGCAGTTACAACACATTTTCAACCCGAAATTAAATGGTGTTTTGTTTTTTAACAATGTACTAACATAGCGAGACATTCCGACACCAGACACATTGTGCGGGTAGATTAGTAAACCTGGTGTTTACCCTTCAGGCTTCACGTCGGGATCTTCGGGGCAGTTGAATGTTATTCACCCTCTATTCCACAAAGAGAACGGAGCGAAAAATACTAACAACAAATTGTGTCAGCTGCGCGTGACCTGCTCCGCTGCGCGTGCATCATTTCCAAAGTGCTTCCACAGCAGTGACACACATCTGTGGATAATCATTTATACGAAAATGGTTAAAGCAACCATCACTAAACGCCAGCAACACTGCATCTACTGCAGACTGCAGCAACAGGTCAGATGGGGACATCACGTTACCCTCCGTTGTGGACACTAGCTTACTCCCGCCTGACTCGCCGCCCTCAACCCCGGAGCAGCACTCTTCGTTGCCCGAAACTACGCCGCCTCTCTGCGGCCCGCAGGTGCGAGCCAGGATACCACGGCAAAACAGAGCCTGCTCAGGTAAATCTAAACAAGTACCCGCCTGTACAGTGGGGTTAGGTGGTCATTTTGCAGCTCGTGGTATACAAATAGACAAGGGCTAGAATATGTGAAAATAGTGCCATATTCTGCCCTGCCTGTAGAAATGTTGGGTCAAAAATAATGCATACAATAGCACAGATGCCTTCACCACGAATGGCTACACAAATATCTCATATCCCAAGTTTATCAACAAGCTAATGTTGCAGCTGAAATGATCACACAAAGTCAACCTCACATGATGATGTGATCCAGTTTTCAAGCACAGTAAATACTCTCTTCCCAGAGTATATGATGGGACCAAGGTGATGTTTAGTAGGCTACATGGTTTTAATAATACTTTTGCTTTTCAATGTTTGCCATTTCAAACCATGAGCTGGTTCAAATAATATTTGCCTTGATTTACAATATGTTCTCATTTGTTTTATCAGTAGCTTTGAAGCTGTTGTGCTTTTCTTTGCCACAGTCCACTTTGGACTGTATGAAATATTACAGGATTGCACTTTTAACTCACTTGAAATGTTCTCACTTGCTTGGTTTCAAAACATAACAAATGCCATAATCTGTTCATTGGGGACCATGAATGCTATTTTTCATTGCTGTTGCCGGCCACTATTGCTCATGTAAACCTACTACTGCTGCACCCCCTGTGATCTCATATTCACCCTGAGTCATTTTGTTCTGGAACTGGGCCTGCACACGGCCATATACTAAACACACTACAGAGCCCATTCCGTGTCCTGTTAGTGTTTACTTCCTGTCTGCCTTCTTCTGGTGGTTTATCTGACGTCCAGCACTCCGTCTTTTAACCTCTTTTCCTTTCTCTTTCTTGATCCTCCTTAGCAACCTTCATTATAGTCCTTGACAGTGGTCTGTACGACTGTATTAACAACGTGTCACATGTTAAGAATTTACAATCAGAATCGAGTATTCAACTAACCCGTGTTATACAAGTTGTTAGGCCTACACAGTTGTTATGCTATACCACATCGCCCTTCACTGGATGTATAATGAGCTGCACTAAACTACATTTTAGCATTTAAAATACCTAGCCATTCTTTTGCGGTTATTTTGGTGAAAGTAACTAGAAAAGTAACTAAAGTAGTGTAACTCATTACATTTCAGAGACAGTAATTTTGTAATGTAACTTATTACTTTCAAAAGAGAGTAATAAGTAATATGTAATATATTACATTTTGGAAGTAACTTGCCCAACACTGTTCACCGTGTCGAATGCAGCAGACAGGTCCAACAGGATGATGACAGAGGAGAGGGAGGCTGCTTTAGCAGTGTGCAGTTCCTCAGTGACAGCAATGAGGGAAGTTTCTGTGGAGTGACCTGCCTTGAAACCAGACTGGTGCGGATCCAGAAGGTTGTTCTGATGGAGATAACAGGAGAGTTGTTTAAAGACAGCGCGTTCAAGTGTTTTAGACAGGAACGGGAGGAGAGAGACAGGCCTGTAGTTTATAACATCAGACGGGTTGAGAGTGGGTTTCTTTAGGAGAGGGTTTACTCTTGCCTCCTTGAGACTGTTTGGAAAGTGACCAGAAGTTAGAGAAGTGTTGATGAAATGGGTGAGAAACGGTAGAATATCAGGAGCGATAGTCTGAAGGAGGTTTGAAGGGATAGGGTCCAGAGGACAGGTGGTAGGGCGGGCAGAGGTAATGAGGGTAAGAACCTCACTTGGAGAGAGAGGGGAAAAGGAGGTTAGTGTGCAGGTGGAAGGAGGGTCTGGTGACCCAGCGGTGAGTAAAGGTGAGTCAGAAAAAGAAGAGCGAATATCATCAACCTTTTTTTCAAAGTGGTTAACAAAGTCGCTTGACAGAAGGGAGGAGGGGGAGGGGCTTTGGGAGGGTCCAAGAGGGTGGAGAAGATGGAAAATAGTTTTTTAGGATTGGATTAGGAAGAACGTGCTTTTTGCCTGAGAGATCGAAGAAGAGAAAGAGGAGAGGAGAGCCTAATAGGTTAGGAGGTCATTGCGGTGTTTGGATTTCCACCGTTTCCGCTCTGCTGCCCTAAGGACGGTTCTATTAGCACGCAGTGCGTCATTTAGCCAGGGAGCAGGAGGGGACTGATGAGCCTGCCGAGATGTGAGAGGACAGAGAGAGTCCAGAGAGGATGAGAGAGTAGAGAGGAGAGTTTCCATAGCAGAGTTTGGAGGCAGAAGTTGGAACGAGTCAGAGGAAGGGAGGGCTGAGAGCACCGATGAGGCAAAGGTAGAGGGGGAGAGGGAACGAAGGTTACGGCGGACAGGTGCAGGATGAGAAGAGATTAGTTTGTTATGTTTGGAAAGGGGTAGAGAGAATGAGATGAAGAAGTGATCGGATGTGTGGAGCGGGTTTACAGAGAGGTTAGAAGTAGCGCAGTTCCTTGAGAATATGAGATCAAGGACATTGCCAGCTTTATGAGTTGGTGGGGACAGAGACAGTGAGAAAGCAAAGGTGGTTAAAGAGATGTTAGTTCAGCTATCTTCCCCGTATGGAGGTTGAAGTCTCCGAGAAGTACAGCGGGAAGGCCAGTTTCAGGGATGTGTGAGAGGAGATTATCCAATTCCTCCAAGAAGTCCCCCAAGGCGCCTGGTGGACGGTAGAGAACAACAATGGTTAATTGTATAGGATGGGTTACTGTGACGGCATGGAATTCAAAGGTGGAAGGAGTGAAGTTAGGTAGCTTGAAGAGGGAAAAGCTCCATTTGGGAGAGAGCAGGAGACCAGTGCCACCTCCTCTGCCAGTGGGTCTGGGTGTATGGGAGAAGGAATATGCTTATGCGAGCAATATATATATATAAACTCCCCAAACAGGCGAAAACCTACCAGTTTCACCCACTGTCTCAGCCACCTCCCTCCATGCCTGGTTCCTCCTGTTTGTATCCCGTTAATAGTTCTGGTCGTAAAGAACCGGGTGATTTGCTACCGTAATTTCTCGTTTGGAATATGAGGAAATTAACTGCGGTCTGGTTCTCCCTGCTTACACGAGGTTTGATCGGCTAGCGCTTCTACTGTCAGATTTGCATAAACGTGTTTGATTGGCTGGCGCTTCCAGCTCAGCTTCAAAAGTTGAACATTGCTCAACTTTTGAATGCTGGAGATCCTGGACATCCTGGAAATCTTCGCTTCGCTCCCCCACAATGCAGTTCGGCGAAAAGCGAGGCAAAGTGACGTCATCCCCATTCAAAGTCAATGGGCAGAGAAGCGTTGGAAGCGGTGGAAGTTTCTTCTGAAGCTGCTGTGTGGACGTACCGTTAGGAACAGCTGACTGGCAGTTCCACAGGCCACCTGAAACTAGATGTTGGATCTCAGCTCCCGGGCTGGTCGGCACTGGGGTGAGCCTGGGAAGGGGTGCATTTTTCCGACGAGCAAGCTCGTGGAGGACTCGCCTTCCTTGTCCTTTTTGCCCCGCGGCTGCGCCCGCGGCTGCGCCCGCGGCTGCGCCCACACCCTCGCCCGCACCCTCGCCCGCGCCCTCGCCCTGATCTCTCGGGAGAGCTGGCTGGAGCTGCTGGCTTGGGCTGGGGGACCGCGCCGGAGACTTGGTCCGAGAGCTCCCGAAGCTGGGAGAGAGGGAGATCTGGGGCTGCAGAAATGCCCTGCTGCAGTAGATGGGAGAAGAGGAAGTCTGCCTCTGCCGTCCGTGAGCCGACACGGGAAGCCAGACGGGCGCTCATGCGCCGGTGGCTTGAGGAGTTGGAAGCTACTTCTGGAGGTACGTCGGAGCCAGGATCGAGATCCTTCGAAAAAGGTTCGTTGTCGGAAAAGTCTGAATTAGACATCTTGAGGTTCTATATTCCTGAGTGTTTAACGGAAGAGGACTATTAGTGTACTACCATTTGCGTATTGTCACCTGCAATGACAGCTGACAAGAGGGAAGACCAGATATAAAGGGATTAGCGGGTGCAACGATAGGCTTGTGAGAATGAAGAGAGGAGACACTTAATGAGGGAGGAGAGGGTAAAGAAGTGACGTGTAATATGAATGAAGAGCTTGGTCTTCCTGCTTGAACTTGCGCTAAGCTTCATAAGTCAAAGACACATTTTCACATGCATATTTTTTACATGCATAATGTGCACACATTAAGACCTGAATAAAAACACAACAATCAATATATACAAAATAACAGTCACTTCAATATTTTGAGAATGTACATTAGTGCAAGTTTGTCCATAGAATGTGTATTAGTGCACTTGTGCAATATCTTAGGATACCTATCAAAGGAATATCTTTGAATGTGGCTCAAGCTTTCTCTTGGACTCAATGATGAACTGATAAGAGTTTGCCAGTCAAAGGCCAAGTTTACTATGCTCTCACTTTGACCTCACCATATCTCAGGAATGCCTTGAAGCAATTTCATCACATCAAGATGGTTCAAGAATACTGTGATCTCACCAAACACGTTTTGGGCCATAACTCAAGAATTATCAAGATAGTTACGACAATTTCACACAAATTCTAATCTAATCTAAAACACTTGCAACAGAGATGGATATAAACTGCAAATTGACTGATTGGTAGAGACATACAACCAAAACGATGATCTTTTTGTTAAACCCTATGTTTGAAACTGTGTCCATCAAGGTACAACGTATGAATATGTGCAATTTGCCAATTTTGGCCCATCTGAACCAATAGATTAGAACTCATATTAACTAATAAATTAAGTACATTTTTCAATTTCGGTTTCGAAAGCGGGGGTCACGCCTGCTAAGCCCCATCATACCCCGTAAACACATCCAGCCCTGTTTGTCTTAATTTCATGACCCACCCTCCCTTTCTCTTTCCACTCATCCATTTCCATTCCTTCATCCACTCATTTCTGCCTCCTTATATTCCTTCATGCCTCGCTCCCTGCACCATTCCTCCCTTCCTTCATCCCTACAGTACATCCCATTATCCATTCAAGCCTCCCTCCCTACAGCTCTTCAACCCTCATCTCTCTCTTCCTTGACTGTTCTTACCTTCCATCATCCCTTCATCCCTCCCACCCTACATCCCATGATCCATTCATCCCTTCCTCCCTTCCTCCCTTCAACCCTCATCCCTTCCTCCCTACATCCCTTCCTCCCATTCATCCCTTCAACCCTCATCCCTCTCTACCTATGACTCATCTATTCATCCCTTCCTCTCTACATCCCTTCAACCCTCATCCCCTACATCCCTTCATCCCCTCTTCCTGTCTCCCATTATATATTTATATCTAACCTGATCAAATCAAATCAAGTTTTATTTATATAGCACATTTATAAACGATTTTTGGTCGAGCCAAAGTGCTGTACATATAATAAAAATAGCCTACAGTAGAGACACTTTACAGCAAATACAACAGCACAGATTGTTCAGAATATCAGTATGAGAAAAACGACACCCTCTGTCCTTAGACTCTCACATCGTACAAGGAAAAACTTCCAGAGAAAACCCACAGTTTAAGGGGAAAAAATGGGAGAAACCTCAGGGAGAGCAACAGAGGAGGGATCCCTCTCCCAGGACGGACAGACGTGCAATAGATGCCGTGTGTAAATCGAAGAGATAATACATTTTACAGCATATAGACCGAATGTTAGGAAATGCATGTGTCTGTAATAAGAAGATGAATCCACGAGGATGTCAGCTACAATCCTGTGGAAGCCATCAGGGAAGCAGCATGACGAGACCCAAGGCAGGACCGCAGAGACAGGTTCAGCCACGACCCGAAGTCCACGACTTAATCCAGAACTCAGGATAGAGGATCCAAGACACAGGACTACAGCAAGAGGATCAGCCTCGACTCCGGATCCCGGCGTAGATATAGATACAAAACAAGTAAAAAGATTTGGCTGGGTTAATCGGAACAAGAGAATACACAGACACAGACAGAGAGGGAAAAGGTCATTGGATAAAAGTTATTCTTGATAACCCTCTAAAAAGATCTCATTAACTTCCCCACTCAATCTATCAAGACCCGAGCAGTTCTATTAGAGCAAGGACTGTCTTAGGTAAGACAGCTTTTATGTGCGCAGCTCCACTTGCTTGGAACAATCTTCAGCAATACTTGAAACTGAGCAATCTCATTCCTCTGCATGTTTTTAAAGCTAGGGTAAATGAAATGCTTGCTGATACAATGGGCACTTGTAAATGTCTATAACTATGTATCCTGTAAATATAATGTATAATGTCCTTTATTGTTTTATGTTTCATGTGGAACCTATATGCTGCAGGTCTCCCTTGAAAAAGAGATCTATGATCTCAATGGGACCAATCTGGATAAATAAAGGTTTGAAATGAAATGAAATGAAGATATAGGATAAGAAACAGAGAGAGGGAGCACAACAATGATGCAACCCTCTGCCTGGACTTCAGATTGTCCTCCTTTCCCCCCTACATTCAATAACAGCCATAAATAATTATACAACTGACCGATTGTTGTGACGTGGTCCTTGCTAGTTAACTGCCTTCCATTGGGCTAATAACACTCAAAAATGGATGGAGAAGTGCTCTTTAACACCATAGATAGTAGGCCTAAAAAAACTGCCATCGACATGAATAAACAATTTAAAGAAAATGTTGATGTTTTGCGAACTGACTGCAGGCTTGTTCTATTGAGACACTTTAATTTAGGAGGCGGCAAATCATGACGAAAGCTGAGTGTCAAGTTGTTGTTTTTTTCGAGTCAAGGTAAAAAGAAATCTTGAAACGTGATCAGCATGTGTTTAATGAATAAGTTGCCTCTTAATTAAGACTTAATTATTATAATTGTTGTTAGATTAGCTCTTTTCTTGGGAACAGATTCCCTTTTTCCCCACAGAGTAACAGATGCAGCATCATTACATCGAGCCACATTCTCCCGCCTTTGAAATTTCCGGATGACTCTCCACCTACCTGCTCATCATATCCTCTTGCCAGCAGGTGAGAGATGCCGAGGTTAAGGGTTGTTCATCTCCACATCCCACACATTGCATTAAACACTCGCATCCCTGTGCTCGCCGCCATACACTCAGGTGCCCACACACATCGAGAGGGCTGCAGATGAAACAAGTGGCTGACAGAAACGGTATATTTCTGGAGCCTGTAATGTGCAGAGAGTCCAATAATAGAGGTAGGAGGGAAAAGTCATGCATGGATGGATGCTCTGCTGGCTTTCTTTACTGTTGGGACTTGTTTAGTCGCTTTGGATAAAAGCGTCTAACAAGTAACGTGTAATGTTTAACATACAGATGGATGAATACGTCAAAAAGTAGACAAAAAAGAAGGAAATATACAATCAAATAAGATAAAAGGTGTTCTATTGAAGGAATATTTCCTTTTCAGTGCATTTCTCTCAGAATCTGTTCATTTTAAGAGCACAGAACTGATAAAAACAAGCTCAGATTGTATGAACCCAGCACCCCCGAGGACAAAATCATGTGAGCAGAATTTTCATCCATTAAAGTGATCATTCTCGACAACGCTGTCATTTTCGTTAGAGCAGAGTGACACTTGAATGAGTGATTTGGCAGCTCTGATGAGAGTAGTGTTTTTGAAATTTCATTTTATAAAGTACTGTGGAAGTGGGACTTCTTTTTGCACTCAGAATTAATTACCAAAGAGGCACTTTTAGCTAATTTGGATCTCCATTAGCCTCTGTCGTGGCGCTTGCTAATCTCACAGTCTATATTAGAGAACTCCAACATAACCATTTACTGTGGGTGATGTGGAGGACAAATAGTCTGATGAAATTGCAGAAATTAAAGCTTTTGATTGTCGTTTCCATTATGAGACTGTGTTTGTTCATGCTGGTTCATTTGTTGCAGGATTCACATCTATTACTTTTACATAAGATATTTAAGCTTTGGCTAAAATAATTGGCCCTCTTCTCACAAACACCTTGAGATATGTTGGTATAATTATTTACTTATAGACGTGTGAGAAATTATAGAAGAACCTGGAAAAATGTGTATGGAGACATCATAAATTCAAATGCATTTATAACCATTGAATGCTTTGATGAATGTAATGTGAATCATATGATACCAATCTTTACCAAGAATCCTCTCTACAAAGAAAGCTGGAAACATTTGCCAGTTTCAGTTTATCTTTTGCCTTTTTTATGTATGTATTGAGTAATATACATGTAGAAACCAAAATATTAACATATAAAAGCCCTATTATGTTTTTTAGGGGTTTCCCTTCCCTAAAGTGTGTTTTATTGGTTTTTATGCATGCAAATGGTCTGCAAAGGGTAAAATCCCAAAGTTCTCTCCAAAGGCAGTTTCTCTCCCACACAAAAGAGAAAAGAGTGAGACATGTGAAATAAATTAATAAATGTTTACAATGAATTCAGAATACATCAAATGCTTCCCTATACATACATGCCAGAATAAATAGATATTTTACATTTTCAGTAGTTTTATTTGTTAACCTTTTTAATGTATTTTGTTCCTATCCTTCATTCATTTGCACATTTGGTCTCCATTAGTAAACGTGTCTTCACTGCAAAATAAGCTGTATACTTAAATTTACTATTTTCTTTCGCGCTGAGCTGTCATTGAATGTGCATCGTCTCCTTTGTTGATGCATGATTCCTGTCTTTATCACCTACTCACCTGGCCAATGTTCACATGGCACACAATCTGTCCTCCAGTGTGGGGGAGGGGCGAGAGGTGACATAAAAAAGGGAAGCCAATACGTAAAAACAAAACAACAGTGCCTGCGAGGATTAAACAATCCTCTCAAGTTGGTTTAATATTCTCTAAAGTTCCCTCAGACATGACTTCTTTCACAGTCTGTGTGATTCTGCAAAATGAAGGGACATGCGTAAAAAAAAAAAAAGTATGAAAACACACACAGCTGCTCTGCTCTCAAATTGGTCACGTTTCTAAGCACATGTCTCTCGATCTCTTCTCTCAGGGCTGCCAACCTTTGAGTTCAGCTTGGAGTGAGATTCTTTCTTTGGGGGGGGGGGGGGGGGTGAACAAAAAAAAGAAATGCTCATGTGTCCAGTGTTATTGAATAAAGTATTGGACATGTACAAACTATTTACATAAAAAATTGACAAACATAACCTGACAGGGATTAACTATAATAAATTAGAGGTCGCTTCCATAAACCAGTGGCGATGCCAGATATTTTGTTTTGGGGGTGCTGTGGAGTAGCTTGACCTTTCATAGAGGGTGCTCAAACATTTAGGGTTTCCCATTAATGTACCGGGCGCTACAGTGGAATACGCACATACACAGTGTACCCGCGACTCTTACAATGAAGGCTCGATAATCAGCTCACATAGGTATAAGCAGGGGTAAAGTGCTATTTTATATAAATGGGGGGTGGACCTAACATGCTGTAGGGGGTCCGGGGTCATGCTCACCCGAGAAGATTTTTTTTAAAGATCCCATGTCATGGCCATTTCTACTGATCATAATTCCATTGTTGAGGTCTACTAAAATAGATTTATATTGTGCAATTTTCCAAACTCACATTGGTTTAACATACAGCATCTCTGTAAAGTATGTGTATTCACTCTCTGTCCTAAACGGCTTGTTGGAGCTCCTGCCCCCCCCCCCCTGTGAGCCCAGTGTAATCTGATTGGTCGCGAAGCTGAGAGGCTCGTTGCTGCTCGCAGCTGCTGCAACGGAGCAGACAGGCTTCCGTGTCGGTGATACAGGAGAACAAGCAAAACTCATCCTGAGCACACACAAACACTCACAGCCGAAGTAAAAACAATAAGTGTGCTTGATATTGAGTAAGAAAAAGGTTTATAACGCTGTGAGAATGGGTCTGGGGAGAGCATTTCTCCGCGATCCCAACGTAGTAGCCCGAAAAACGTTTACCCATTTAAACAGTCGTGGTAGATACCTTGTTTGTTTTAAACATCATAAATACACAAACAACAATGAATAGGCTACTTACAGGTTGTATACCCGAATCTCCCGCTGGTCCAAACAAAGTAGGAACAGCATCGTTCTTCAGTGCCCTACGCTGTACATATCCGGCATGAATCGCTGAAAGGTTTGGGAAGCTTTGTTTCGTGAAATGCTGGCAGAGAGTGCGGCGCGTGGCTACTGGGTATCCCTACGTAGCGATTCCCAGGAAGAAAACATTGGAAGATGAGAAATCTCCAACGAGGCGTTTTGGGGAGGTATTTTCTGTGTTAGAGTTTTACTCGCTGCAGGGTGTACTTTGAGGGTTTTTGACTCTGCAGACCGTTTACATGCATAAAAACCTCCATAACACACAAGGGGACGGGTAATAACCGGAAAAGCATGACATGGGACCTTTAAATATTGAAGTTAGATGCATCAATCTGGTGCACTTTGAGAGCAACATTAAGAGATAGATACATCTCTTAACACCCATATGAAAAAGAACTGTAAACAGATTTACTTTTTCTTTATGGATATTTTACAAATGACTCCCCTTTTAAACTGTATTCTTGGTTTGCTGTCATATAGTCAACCCGGTATCACGGCAAGACGTGAACATGTGACGATTTACCATGCTGGGAGACATGAAGATGTCACGATTTTGTCCCTTCAAACGTGACAGTTACACGGTATTGTTAACATGGCCTAAATACCCGGAAATGCCAAGCAAATGCTGTACCACGACGGTCGGTTGTTATTGTCAATATTAATATAATAATGATGATTGTAATAGTCACACTCGATTTCGCCGATTTTCTTGTTGCCCCAGCTGGTTGACACCTCTTTTAGCAGAAACAAAGGCTACATTAATGTATTAAATCGATGTTAATTCATGTGTGCGGTTGTGGAATTAACGGACGTGACATTGTGCGATTGCGTTGCCTGGCAACAATTTGGCTTCATGTTAATTTACAAACTCTTCAACTAGAACCGTAGTTATATTTAAAAACATTTTAGAAGGCTTCACGAAATACTTTAATGTAAATTAAAATGTAAATGTGAAGGACTGTGTGTATAACAAAATACATCCGTCATAAACAATACCGCAAACAGATGTAGGCAAGATCCTCAGCTCTGTGATTGGATGGTTTAGCCGCAATGCACGCTGGGATATGGTGTTTATGCGATGTGAAATCCAAAAACATTTTTCAAAAATAATACTTTATTCCGAGTGTGCTTGCTTTTCTCTTTGAAAGTCATCACATAACGGCATTGTAATACACGGTTCGGCTGCATTAAATATTACATATCTGCCGTAGTTCTCTATTTATAGAGCCCTGATTCACTGTTAGCCCGGAGTTCATATCTAATTAAATAATTACTGACATTATTTAAGTTTCATTGCATTACTATCAAATGTAAGCTTATTCTACTTGCTGACTACCAAATGAAAGCATATAATACTTACATGTGTTAGTTAAGCAATGTGTCAATAATTTTAAGTTAAGTAACTTTACATTATTAAGTTTTAGTCATGTTCGCAATGCATTATGGGAAAGAGAAGGATATTTTAATGTGCCGCAGCCACGTTTCCAGCTCGCAATTTCTCAGTCGGACGCAACCCCACTTTGAACGCCGGACTGTCTACGCTTCCAAAAGAAGGACGCTGCACGGCTGCCTTATCTACTGAATCTGGTGAGTGATTTAGCTAACAGGGCTTGGTTGAATTCTCGTACTTTTGGGTGTAACACAGCCACAGGAAGTATCAACTGGCGGGAACACGGTGTGGTCTTCTCTCGCATTGTTTAAGTACTTGTTAGAGGAAAATAAAATGTTAACAGACTTTGACAGTTACAGGTAAATTCGAATAATGCTGCCGTTTATTTTCTGAATTAAAGTTCCATTCGTTGGTGCGCCGTGGAACGGACTTCTTATTTTGGCGGAAGCATTACGATCATTTTTAAGTCAATTAAATCATTTTAAAATCGATATTATGAATAATTTTTTTGTTTTTTAGTATGTAGCCGTGTAATAAGCGGTATAATGTGCTGCTAGGTGGTCATTAGAGGGGGGGGGGGAGAATCCCCGCAGTGTGATCATGGAGCCCGCGGAGGGATCTAGATCTTAATAGCGACCGCATTAAGTTTTCATTTGATTTACATCACTTAACTGCAGCACTTCTACGCTACTGCAGTCAGGCAATGTGTGTTTCCCTCGCTTTTGTTAACTTTTACTGAGCGATAGTAGGCTACGAGGTGCAGATAGTTTTAAACAGACAGTGCTGTACTTTTTTCACTTGTTCGTGTTCACTGAAAGACGTAGATTTTTTTTTCACCCAGTTGCTGGGTCACCTTTCTTTTAGTCGTGTGAGTCGGACACCACCCCACATTGAACGCCGGACGCTTGAACCCTGCCACCACAGGCTGTCTCAGGCTTCCATCATATGCCCCTTTCACACCAACGCGTTTTCAGCTCCGGCTCGGAGCTGGAGCCTGAAAAGTGCTGGTTTTTCCTGTTCACACCGCAGCGGCGCCGCCTCTTAGCTCCGGAATCCGGTTCACTTCCAGCTCCAAAAAATTGTCGGTCTAGAGCAGTGGTTCTCAAACTTTTCAGGTGGGCCTTTTCAAGCCCTCTGTTCCTCATCGCTCCAATAAAATGGTAGGCCAAGCTTAAAATGGTCAAATGTATCGTTCTATAACAGGGATCTCCAACCTTTTTTAGGATGAGGGCTACTTTCAAAATATAAAACAAGTCGTGAGCTACTTTTACTCCTCTTTTTAGTTTTTTTGCAGTGTATATATTTAGCACATTTTAACATTATTATATGCTACCTTTAACCTTTGAGTGCCGTTTGGGTCTGTGGGACCCGTTTTCAGTGTTTACTAAAATAAAATGTATGCAATTTCATTATTTTAACCTGCTTTATTTGGTGGTGGACGTCACATCCTCTAGGGTCCAGGGGCATGCACCCCCAGGAAGATTTATTTTAAATGTTGAAGTTAAATGCATCAATCTGGTGCACTTTGAGCTAGGGCTGCTCAATTAATCGTATTTTAATCGCAATTACGATTTTGGCTTGCAACGATTATGAAAACAACATCATCGAAATAAAACGATTTTTTTTTAAATAGGTTTTTCAGTTGAATTATACTTAAAGTTCAGGGTAATCAACTGTTAAAAACATACTTTTCAAATTATTTTCTTCAATAAATTGATGTTTTTCAAAGTAAATGGTTAATCGTTTTTAATAATCGTGATATCAATTATTGACCCCAATAATCGAGATTATGATTTTTGCCATAATCAAGCAGCCCTACTTTGAGCCCAATATGAATTTATGGATACAGCTCTCAACACTCAGATGAAAGGGAGCTGTATACTTTTCAATAATCCAAACATCTTTAGAATATGATCACAACAAATCATTTAAACTTGTTTCAGCTGCTTGTGTGAGTCGGACAGTGAATACTTTAGAGCGGCCGCTGCCGTGTGAGCTAACCGGGAGCTAACGGGAGAATAAACTCCTGTGGAAGAGCAGCCAACACTGCAGCGGTCGGTAAATGCTGCAGAAACACATTAATAAACAATGAACCACGGCACTCTGGAGAAAAGCATAAGGTTGGAGAAGTCGTTATTTAATTTAATCTGGTTTTGTGTGATTAAAAGCAACACGATCATCGACCCGACGCAGTTCCCCGTTGTTGTTGTTGTGAGCGCCGTAACGCCGTTGGGGAGCAAATCAGCGATGTAAACGGTGACGTCATGACACAGCAGAGGCAGCACCAGTCGGGCTCTGGGCGGTGTGAACAGAGCGGGAGCAGAAAAGGGAAACCGGAGCTGAACCAGAAAAGCTCTAGCTCGGAGCTAGAAAGGGAAAAGCGCTGGTGTGAAAGCCGCAATAGGGAGAGGAGGGTGGCGCTTGGACGGCTGCTTTGTGCTACTACATCAGGTGAGACGCCATTTAGCTAACATTAGCGACCACATTACGTTATCAGATGTTGTTGATTAACGTCCCTTAAAGGTGGGGTATGTAATATATTTCAGAAACACTTATTGTTATATTCCATGGAATGCTCTTAACATCCCAATATGCATATATGAAATGCTTTGACAATAAATACATACAAAATGTTCATCTGTGGAAGCCATAGCGCTGTAAAAAGCACGACTAATCATTTTAGCCGGCCTGGCTAAAATAGCTGGATGGCCTACCTGCCTGTCAGCCTGAGAGGGGTCTGCCTGCAGGCTCCACTCTCAGGACACCTCCACTCTCACGGAGGTGATGAGTCCGCTCACCGTGCACTTTGGGTCGGCCTTGGGCAGGCCTTTTGAACCCCCCATCCTGGTTCTCGTAATAGTTGACTTAGCCATTTTTCGCTCAAACCATGGAGGAATGTAACGGGAGTTAACAGGGGACTCTGCCCGCCTCACGAGTGCCTATTTTCGGACACTTTGTGTCACTTTTCCCCCTATTTTCCCCGGTTTTATTAATTTTTAATATTTCACCCGGTTCCTTCTAACGGGGACATAGCCCGGTCTCGGGTGTCCCCCCACGGCCTGTGTCCAGCCGTTTCGACTCTGATGGCCGGGAGGGTGTGCTGCGTGTCTCTTCCCGGGCCGGCCGATATGAAGCGTGACCAAGACGCATCGTCTGACTCAGGGGTCCCACCACGGGTCCCGCAGCGGGGTGGATGTTCCAGGCTGAAACCTCCCCAGGTTTGTTTGTCCTTTTGTGTTCTAAATGTAATGTTCATAAAATGTAGTTATATCCTCATACCTACTTAAATATCTGATTTTATTAAGATATTAGCCTACTGTGAGAAGTGCACAGAGGCATCTTGAAAAATCAGATGGTGAAGCAAGCAAAAGCTGTCTAAATAAAAAATGCACTTATTTGTTTCACCAAGGATGATTTTATTTGACAGTTTTACATGGTTTGTTCTCTTTTGTGTTTCAGGTTTATTGCGAGTTCAAACGAGTGGTGGGAAAAAATCTCAAGGACAACTTCTTCGATGCACTTGACCGTTTCTCTCCGAGCCTGATGGACCTCTTTAGGAAGAAGAAGGGTGTCACTGGCCAATTTCTGTCTGAGCTTTTAAGTCAGACAAAGGTGGGTTTACTTAACATCTGTCTACCCAATCTCTTTCCTCTCTCCTTGTTCCTCTTCTGTCCCTTTGACTTCCTTCTCATCTCTTCTTTTCTCTCATTTGCTGCTCTTGTCCTGTCAATTTAATTGCATCTCTTCATGTGTCATTGTTTCCTCTTTTCCCTTGTTCATTTTGCTTTGCTCTCTTGTTTTGTTTCCTATTCTATTCTTTGGTCAAGAAGAAGTTATGTTCTCTCCCTTTTCTATTCTCTCCCATCATGTCATCTCCTTTTGTCCTCTCCTTTACTTTCAAGTATATTTGCAATAAAGTAATTGTGTAGAGTTTGTAGAATGTATTTGATGAATATATGACCATTCTTTGTTATCTCCACTATATTCCAGACCACTGAGCCAACAGACATCAGATGCCTTTGTGTTCGGGGACTGCCAATCATCTTGGGGGATGAGCCTTCTGCCTTCTTCAAGACCTGCACCGTAAGTTACTTTAACCCTTGTGTTATGTTCACATTTTGCACCCTTTGGTAATTTTTGGGTGAAATTGACCCGGGACATTATTCAGAGTTTAAAAAAATACGGAACTAAATTTAACTTACACTATTCCTTATATATATTGTCTTCACCAACAATATAAATGAAATATGATACGTTTTTTAAAGATGCTTTTCATTATAAACAGTGGAAGCTACTTTTTGGTGGACGATGTAGAATTATATGTCAATCTCTTTATTTCTCTGTTAGGATGCGGCTGATAAGGAGGTGTACAGTCAAACTCCACTGGGAATCCTCTGTGTCGGAGAAAATCCTCAGCTCAACCCATCCAGTGTGGCAATCGTCTTGGAGGGGAATGTGGTGATGGATGGACCGGCTAACCTGCCTCAGGCCTTCTGTGACCTGTTCAGACTCATTTATGCCCTGCAACTGGAGTACCCAAAGTGCATGAAAAACACTTTCCACTTTGTTCAGCAGGTGATATTAAAACTTGGTAAAGTTGAGCTGGCACCCAAAATTCAGACTTTGAAAAATCAGCTTACATTGTAAAACGGGGTTCTGAAAAGTTGGCTACTGTTACATATGGCAAGTATTTAGGCTTCCATATTGCATTTTGTTATTGTTGCATGTTTGCACTGTTTGACCTATTAAGCTTGTTGGCATTTCCATTTGTGTTTTATTCTATAAACTACTGACAACATCTCTCCCAAAAGTCATTTAGAGCATTTATTTGCAGAAAATTACAACTGGTCAGAATAACAGAGAAAATGCTGTGTTTTCAAACCTCAAATAATGCAAAGAAAACAAGTTCTTCATTATTAAACAACACAATACTAATGTTTGAACTTAGGAAGAGTTCAGAAATCAATATTTGGTGGAATAACCCAGATGTTTCAATAACAGCTTTCAATGCGTCTTGGTTGCTCGCCACCTGTCTGTCACATTGTTGCTGGGTGACTTTATGTCTCTCCTGGCACACAAACTCAAGCAGCTCGGCTTTGTTTGATGGCTTGTGACCATCCATCTTCCTCTGGATCACATCCAGAGGTTTTCAGTGGGGTTCCAACTGTTCCATGACAGGGTCTTGATCTGGTCTTCCTCCATTCACACCTGAATTGAGCTGAGGGTGGGTTTATCCAGCAGGACAATGCTCCATGCCCCACAGCCAGGTCAATCCAGATGTGATCCAGAGGAATCTGAATGGTCACAAGCCATCACTCAAAGCCAAGCTGCTTGATGTTTGTGTGCCAGGAGTGGCTTAATAAGTGACCCAACAGCAATGTGAAAGGTGTTGCAGAACAGCCAAGACGCATGAAAGCTGTGATTGAAAATCTGGGTTATTCCACCAATTATTGATTCCTGAGCCCTTCCTATGTTAAAACATTAGTATTGTGTTGTTGAAAAATGAATTTTAAATTGTTTTCTTTGCACTATTCGAGGTCTGAAAACACTCCATCTTTTTTGGTTACTTTGAACATTTGGTATTTTTTGTAAATAAACGCTCTAAATGAGAATATTTGGAGTTTGGGATAAATGTTGTCAGTCATTAATTTATAGAATAAAACACAAATGTTAATCCAGTTTTTACCAATAGTAAAACGAGAGTCTCTTAATTTGTTCAGAGCTCTACATAAATATATAGATCTATATATCTATTTTTATAGATATATTATAGATATAACTATATATCTTTATATATATAGAGAGATTGCTATTGTTTCATGAAAATGTATGGTACAATATTTTTGCCACAGTTTGTATAGGAAGCTCAATTTCATTGTATCCAAATGAAACACTCAAGTTTTAATAAAAGGTAAAAAAAATGTGTGTCTTTTTTGTAGTTGACGGAATCAAAAATATAAATACGAAATGTAACCACTTTCAACTAAAAATTCTAAGTTAAATAATTGGAAAAAACCAATTGATATTACACAATATTTTAAGTAAAATCAACTTCACATGAAGTGCTTTGTACTTCAAATAACAATTCCAGTCCTTGAATAATTTACTCTTTGTTTTAAAGTACATTCAACTTATCCGGGCTTACAGTAGACAAACAGGAAGAACTGCCGCCAAAACTGAAAATGTGACGTGAATCATAAATATATCAGCAATTAATCAACATCTTAGATTTATTTTCACCTAATACCTCTCCTTGCAGTATCAACACTAATTCGGCTGACTTTTATATTTGATCTAATTGGTAGATAGGCTGTATTTACACCATAACGGTGCACAGCTGATAGAAAGGGACACCTAGTGGTCCAGGAAGGACCACTCGGTCCGCTGTTCCTTCACTTTATTTTTATATATATATTTATTTTGGACGAAAACTTAGCGTGAGGAAAGGCATGTGTGGTGTGATTGTGTGAGATATGTGTTAATTACGTGACTCTCACGCTCAATGCGTGAGGGTTGGCAGCCCTGCTTCTCTTCTTGTTTTGTTTCCTCTTCTGACTCTATTTTTACATTCCTCATCTCTTTCCCAATCCCCTATTTCTATCTCATAAACAAAAAAACCCTGTTGAGTTGATGTTTGTGTACCTGTGTGCCAGTGTATTTCCATGTGTATGCCCCTTGCAGGAGAGTACTGTGAGTCAGAAAGCAGAAAACAGGTAGAGAATGTCCGCACGGCGCAGCAGGACATTTTTATTTAGCTCGCTCATTTTTCCATGACACGGAGCGTAAACAATTTAGACCCAGCAGAGCGCCTCATTAAACGACTGCTGTCTGCTCCCATTGCGGTGCTCAGTTGATTGAAGTTCTTGGTGTTGAGCCCAGGCTTCCTTCAGTGGGAATGACTGCTGCAACCAGAGAATACGTGATTATCAAACATCATTAACTTGAGTTGGCTTTGATTGGTTTCTCTAATGCTGCAGTTATTACCAATGCCAATCAACTTAAGAGTGTTAGAGGATTCCTGCAAATGGATGATAGCAGTGGTCAGGGCCGGTCCTAGACATGTTGGTGCCCTAGGCGAGATTATGATTTGGTGCCCCCCCCCCTCCAAGCAATACACGATAGAATATATAAAGAATAAATGAAAAATCTCTACAAAAGACCAATACACTACAAAAACTGAAACGTATTGACATGTTGGTTATATACATAAAGAAATGTATTGACATGTTGGTTATATACATAAAGAAGGTTTCAAATGTATTCATTATTGTATGAATGTTTTAATTGGGGGGTGGACGTCACATCCTCTAGGTTGGTGCCCCCCCCCGGAAAGACTTGTTTTAACATTTTAAAGTTAAATGCTTCAATCTGGTGCACTTTGAGCAGAATTACTAGAGACTAGATCTAGGGGGTACAACTCTAAACACCCATATGAAAAATATCGGTTTACATTTGAATAACCAAATAAGAGTGAACATAACCAATAACCTACCATAGCCAATAACAAATAAATATAACGTATTTTATTGTTTTTGTTCATTTATATCTTATTTTACCTAGTTAACATTTATTTATTCATGCATTTTCTTTATATCTCGTTTTAAACGATATTTTTGGTTTACTGTCCTATAGTATACATTGGAATGATTTCCAAACCTGTTGTTATTTATCCTAATAATTATAAAGGTGTGCCTTGGAAATATTTGTTTACATAAATTGTGACCAAACCGTTTGAGACCCACTGAAATAACTTAGATTAAAGTGAACTATCTAAACACTCAGAGTCCTTTACCTCGCTGAGCTGTAGTTATCAGCCTCAATCCAACAACAATCCGCAGTACTGATGCGCGCCCTATCTCTCTCTCTCTTGCTCGCTCGGAGGCTCGCTCGCACTTTGGCTGTGAGCTGCGGGCGCCTGATAAGTCAACATCTCCCACTTTCATCACTTACAGCGCCCATCGTAAAGGGCAAATGAAAAGTGTAACCGCGGTGAAAAGGGTGTTACCTTGACTTAACTATGAATGTTGTTACATCAAGGCTGAACATTAGGATGAGCCAAACAGTCAAAAATGTATTTTTCCCTCCCAGAACTACCAGCGCAGCGCCCCCCCAGATTTGGCGCCCTAGACGACCGCCTATGCCAAAGACCGGCCCTGGCAGTGGTTATCAGCAGAACTTGCATAACATGCCTTGGACTTGAGAAAGACGTGTGTCATGAACCTACTGGGTTAAGACTTCAGAGAATCAAAGAGACTTGCAACTTGACTTTGATTCTGTTATCTTTTAATCACCCTAATTCTAACTCACTTAGCATCAATTTCTAGAGGAGGCTTTTTGTTCTGAGGAAAGTAAAACCTTTACAAATACTTGTACGCATACTGAGCTGAAACATGAATATCATTCTCCATGAGTTTCTGTAATCCTCTGTAAAAGGAAAAAGACCAAGGTTGTACTGTATGTACATCGTCATGACCAACATGAATAACCCATGTTTACTGAACAAATAGTCTCGAAGCTAGCCTTGGCACCAACAAGCCTATCAACACATGTTTAGAGGAGTCTTAATTACATGATACAGCGTAACATTCATTGTGTTTGCATGGATGTGTTAATCCTCCTATTGGCGGAACTCCAGTTTAAGTCCTACTTGGGCTGAACCAAAGGTAAATGAGTTTCCCTGCTGCAGGAACCGGCTTAATATGGGACTGAGCCAAGTACTGCCCCCGGCAGTGGCTCTGTCAGTAAGTGTCAAGGTTTGGCAAGATTGCGGACCCAAAAGCAGTATAAACAAGGAGGCAGGTATGGGGATGTAAATGAAGGCGAGCTTTTAATTAAATAAAAAGCTGTTTCAATACAAAAAACGACAGGAGCAGGCAAGGGGGAACAAAAGGGAAAGTAACAAAAAAACAAACCGGGAACAAAGGAGGCAGACAAGTGCCCTGTACTACTGTACGAAGCAGGATTTTCGGTTAGCGAGGTAACTTCAGAGTTAACTCTGGGTTTCCGGTCCTACGAAGCTGGTTCACTTCTTACTGGGGTAGATCTCCATGGTAACTTATGCTGAACACCTAACCTGTACTACGAATCAGGATTTTCGTTTAGCAAGCTAACTTCAGGGATTTCCGGTCCTACGAAGCTGGTTCACTTTTTAGCGGGCTAGATAACTTATGCTGAACGGCTAGCCTGCTCCGGGGCAGGATAGGTTCCAGGATAAGAGATCAACTCAGTGAAAGCACCGTCTGCTGACCAATCAGAGCTCAGTGTGCGGAGGAAATACAGTTTAAACTGCCGTTGCAGGAAAGACGGCCGGCCAAAATTACTGACTGTGTGAATGTGAAAATGAATAGAATATCACCTCCCATCTTCAGAGCAATCTGACTATTATAACTATTATGTTAAGAAAGCTTAATTAAATATCTGCCACAACATAAGTAACCAGATCAAAGTAACATTACTGTCAGGGTGAGTGAAGCAGGCAGGACCCAAATGCAGAAAAAACTGAAAATACCTTTATTTCAAGGTTGAAAAATGGAATAAACAGAACACTACCCATGAACACAGTCATAGACAAACAAGAAACCAACAATGACAGACAGCAAAAACAGAACTTACATACACACAAGACTAGGGCCACCAGGGTGGGTGGAGGGGGTCTGGAGGACGGGTTTTGGGCTGACAGCCCAGGAGCACAGCGGAGGGCCCGGAAGGGATCTCGGGCGGACGGCCCGGGGGCAAGGCAGAAGCCGAGAAGGGGGACTCGGGCGGATGGCCCGGGGGCAAGGCAGAGTCCAAGGTGGGGGTCTCGGGCAGACGGCCTGGGGACAAGGCAGAGTCCATGGTGGGGGTCTCGGCGGACGGCCCGGGGGCAAGGCAGAGTCCATGGTGGGGGTCTCGGGCAGACGGCCCGGGGACAAGGCAGAGTCCATGGAGGGGGTCTCGGGCGGACGGCCCGGGAGCAAGAGTCCATGGAGGGGCGAAGACCACAGCGGGTAAACTCAGGGGGACGAGCATGAGGGCGAAGGCCGCGGCACTCAGGAGGCCCGGCTCGAGGGCGAAGACCACGGCACTCAGGGGGACGGGCTCGAGGGCGAAGCAGGCGGCGACGGAACAACTCCGGAGGACGGGCAGGAAGGCGCTGACGGGACAGCTCTGGAGGCCGGGCAGGACCCGGTGTCGGCCGGACAGGAACCGGAGCCGGTGGGACAGACTTCTGATGATGTACAGATGTACCTGCCTCTCAATCAAAATGCCAACTCACTACAGAAGTTGAAGGACTGCTTAATGGAGATAAAATCCTGGCTGAGCCAAAACTTCCTTACCCTCAATGAGAGCAAGACCGAGGTCATCTTTTTTGGACCCCAACCAACAGTCTCCCCGGTTGATATTCTGGGCTCCCTCAATACAAATATCCTCCCCTCTGTCATGAACCTTGGAGTGACCTTCAACAGCGCCTTTACATTTGATAAGCAGGTTAGCACTGTAGTCAAGACCTGCTTTTTCAAAATACGACTATTGGCTAAGACCAAGTCGTTTTTATCTTTTAAAGACCTAGAAAGGGTTATTAACGCCTTTGTTACCTCGAGACTGGATTACTGCAATGCTCTGTATGTGGATCAGGCCTCAATTAGACGCCTCCAGCTAGTTCAGAACGCAGCTGCACGTCTTCTTACTGGCCATAGAAAGCGTGACCATATCACCCCAATTCTGGCCTCACTGCACTGGCTTCCAGTTCGGTTCAGAATAGATTTTAAACTCCTTTTATTTGTTTTCAAAGCCCTAAATGGGCTGGCTCCTGCCTATATAGCCGAACTCCTCCATCGCTACACCCCAGGCAGAGCCTTAAGGTCGGCTGATCAGCTGCTGTTGATAGTGCCTAAGACCAGGCTTAAAACCCGAGGGCATCGAGCTTTCGCAGCGGCTGGCCCTAGGCTCTGGAATACTTTGCCCCTCCATGTGAGGTCGGCCCAGACCCTGGGGTTTTAAATCAACACTTAAAACTCACTTTTTCTCTCTGGCTTTTGTTTAATTATTTATTTATTTAGTTATCCTCAGAATTGATACTATTTTTAATATTATTAAATGTTATTAATATTATTGGGGTTTTATGGGGTTTCAGTTTTTATGATTAGTAGGTTGGGGGCGGGGAGACCTTAGAGAAGGTTCTGACTGGACTGACTGGTTGCTACGTCTGGTTGCTTGGAGCTGAGTTGGTATAACCCTGAATTAGATTAGAACATTTTAGAAATATGAGGAATAACCTCTTGGTTTTATAAACCGTTTTGTAATTACTTCTTCATCCATTTTTGGATCTCTGCTCTCTTTCTTTTTAAACCCTAACCCCCCCCTTGGGCTTGGTCCCTCCCCTCTCCCTCTGCGGATCTAAGGTCCGGTAGAGGGGGATGGGGCACAGAGTCGCTTATCCAGGCGGGGGAGTGCATCTGACGAAGAGATAGGTTGTTGTGCTCTCTATCTCTGTTTCTTATCCTACATTTTCACCCTGGACTAGAGGGAAAGCGTTCTTGGACGCCTTTTCAGCTCTGTTTCTTACTATATTCTTCCTACCCCGTTTACCTTGAACTATTCTAGGAGAGTGTGTTGACGTTGACTCGTTGGGCCTTTCCTCCTGTACTTGTTTGTTCCCCAGTTCTTTCCTTTAACTGAATCTAGGAGAGGGCATTTAGGCCTCTCTACTTCCTTCTTTTGATTAGTTTAGTTTTTCACCCCTTTCCCTTGAACTAATTTACAGGAGAGTGCATTTACGTAGTCACGTTGTGCCTCTCGGCGTATACTTTGACTTTCTGTCTCTTTGGAGAGTGCTAGTACGTTGGATACGTTGGGCCTTTCACTGTTGTCCCTCTTCACTAGTATCCCATGTCCCCTCTTTATAATTTGGGTCTTCATAATTTCCACCCTATTCTAAGGGGAAGCATGACGGTGCCTTTTCTTCTCAATTTCTGGCATTGTGTTTCTTCACCTCTTACTCGTTTAATATTTAGGAGAGTGCATTTACGTAGTCACGTTGTGCCTCTCTTCCTCTGTTTCTGGCTATTCTTTTCATACCCTTGTTTCTCTGAGAAGAGAAGAAATACTATTCTAAAAAGGAGCTGACACATGGTGTCTCTTCACTTGTACACTTGAGGGGTCAGAGTTCATATGGTGAGGGATTCCATGAGCGATATGCGCCGGCCTGTGCCTTTACCTTGGACTTCTAATAGAACTGCTCGGGTCTTGATAGATTGAGTGGGGAAGTTCATGAGATCTTTCTAGAGGGTTATCAAGAATAACTTTTATCCAATGACCTTTTCCCTCTCTGTCTGTGTCTGTGTATTCTCTTGTTCCGATTAACCCAGCCAAATCTTTTTTCTTGTTTTGTATCTATATCTACGCCGGGATCCGGAGTCGAGGCTGATCCTCTTGCTGTAGTCCTGTGTCTTGGATCCTCTATCCTGAGTTCTGGATTAAGTCGTGGACTTCGGGTCGTGGCTGAACCTGTCTCTGCGGTCCTGCCTTGGGTCTCGTCATGCTGCTTCCCTGATGGCTTCCTCAGGATTGTAGCTGACATCCTCGTGGATTCATCTTCTTATTACAGACACATGCATTTCCTAACATTCGGTCTATATGCTGTAAAATGTATTATCTCTTCGATTTACACACGGCATCTATTGTACGTCTGTCCGTCCTGGGAGAGGGATCCCTCTGTTGCTCTTCCTGAGGTTTCTCCCATTTTTTCCCCTTAAACTGTGGGTTTTCTCTGGAAGTTTTTCCTTGTACGATGTGAGGGTCTAAGGACAGAGGGTGTCGTTTTTCTCATACTGATATTCTGAACAATCTGTGTTGTTGTATTTGCTGTAAAGTGTCTCTACTGTAGGCTAATTTTATTATATGTACAGCACTTTGGCTCGACCAAAAATCGTTTATAAATGTGCTATATAAATAAAACTTGATTTGATTTGAGACTTCGGCAGGATCCCCCATGGAAGAGGACCAGGAGTTGGCCGGACCCCCGGCGAGACAGGTGATGGCGGGACTTCCAACGGAACAAGACATAGGGTTGGCAGGACCCCTGGCAGAAGAATCGTCGGCGGGGCCTCCAACGGCACGGGACATAGGGTTGGCAGGACCCCCGGCAGAAGAGTAGTCGGCGGGGCCTCCAACGGCACAGGACACATGGTTGGCAGGACTCCCGGCAGATGAGTAGTCGGCGGGACCCCCAACGGGACAGGACACGGGGTTGGCAGGACCCCCGGCAGGAGAGTAGTCGAAGGGACCTCCAACGGCACAGGACATAGGGTTGGCAGGACCCCTGGCAGAAGAGTAGTCGGCGGGACCCCAACGGGACAGGACATAGAGTTGGCAGGACCCCCAGCGGAACCTCCAACGGCACTTGACTAGGGACTTGAGTGGAGACTGGAGAGGGGACTTGAGAGATAACTTGAGAGGGGACTCGAGAGGGAACTCGAGAGGAGACTTGAAAGGAAACTGGAGAGGGGGCTCGAGAGGGGACTCGAGAGGGAACTTGAGAGGGAACTCGAGAGGGGACTCGAGAGGAAACTGGAGAGGGGACTTGAGAGGAAACTGGAGAGGGGACTTGAGGAGGGACTAGAGGAGGGACTAGAGGAGGGACTGGATAGGGGACTGGAGAGGGGACTAGAGAAGGGACTAGAGGAGGAACTAGAGAAGGGACTAGAGGAGGGACTAGAGAAGGGACTAGAGAAAGGACTCGAGGAGGGACTATGGCTGCTGGGGCCGGAACCAGGGCCGGAACCATGGCTGCTGGGGCCGGAACCCTGGCTGCTGGGACCGGAACCATGGCTGCTGGGGCCAGGACTGAGCAGGGGGACAGCACGCCTGGGGCTAGCAGGCCGGGAATCACACACCGAGAGGAAGTCCAAAATCCTGCCAGGTAAGAATTTCACTAAACCTGGTTTCTCCGTTGCCAACCGGTGCGCCTCTACCAGAGCGGCCTTCTTCTGCCGAACACTGGACGCTCCCTTCCACCAATCATAGCAGCAAGCCAAATAAAAGCTAAAATGTTGTAATTCCACCACAAAAGGATCATCTGCTGGGTCCATTTCTTGGTTGGTTTCTACTGTCAGGGTGAGTGAAGCAGGCAGGACCCAAATGCAGAAAAAACTGAAAATACCTTTATTTCAAGGTTTGCAAAAATTGAATAAACAGAACACTACCCATGAACACAGTCTCAGACAAACAAGAACCAACAAAGACAGACAGCAAAAGCAGAACTTAAATACACACAAGACTAATCAACGAAACAAGAGACATGTGAGGAGGGAGGAGAAAACACAGGGGCACCAGATGAACACAATCAAGTAAACCGGTAGGAGGGAACAGGTAGGAGGGAACAGGTAGGAGGGAACACACACAGACAGGAAACCTGAAGTTACCTACTGTAACTCCAGCTTCTATGAGTATTGGCGTAGCCCTCTAAGGCTATCGCTATTGGGTAATCCCCCTGCGCACCCGCGCAGCACTGAAACACTTGTAGTCCACGCCCACCCACAGAGGCCCGACAATCTGCTCCCATACAAAATAACTTTTCTTCAGCTATTCGTGGAGCCAGTGGGGCCCAGCACTTAGAGGGCTACGCCAATACTCATAGAAGCTGGAGTTACAGTAGGTAACTTCAGTTCTATTTCGTATATGGCTTCGCCCTCTAAGGCTATCGCTATTGGGTTAAGGGCGAAGCATGATGTAGTCTGCGCCCCACTGGGTCCGCCCGGTACTAGAAGCACAGACACACCTGCTCAGATAATAACCCATGCCTATTGCGCCATGCGTAATGGCGCATTGCCATCCCTGGAATATAGCATAACATGAATATTTTCCATGAGGGGACGAAGGCTGGGAACAATATGTCACGATTCTTGTGTTGTGTCACGTTTTTAGTTTTGTGTGTCTGGTAGTGGGTGTATTGCTTTTCTCCTTGTCATGTTTTCCTACCTGTGTATTGTCTGGTCTTTTTTCCCTGTGTTTTCCTGTCTGTCGTTAGTTTCCCTGGTGTGTCTAGTTTCCCTGGTGTGTCTAATTTCCTGATTGTTTTCACCCGTCACCCCTTCTGTGTCTCCTGTGCTCATCAGTGTCAGCCCCGCTGACATTGATTGTTCCCACCTGTGTCTTGTTACCCTGTGTTTAAATTCCCCAGTCTCCCAGTGTTCCTTGTCAGTTCGTTTTTGTCTTTTGCCACAGTCAGGTCTATGCTCTTTTCGTGCTATTATAAAGTTTTGTTCCTCACCATGTGAGCGATTTTCATTTTGTTCTTATTTTTTTGTCATCTTAGCTAGAGATTCGAAAGCGACCATTTTTTGCTCATCTTGCTTTTTGTTTTGGAAAATAAAGTATCTTACCAATACTTTACCTCTGTCTCCCGGGTCGGGCAATTGGGTCCTACCTCCTAAGTGCACACAATACATACCTGCCGCTGTGAAAAAGTAGAGACGAAGGTCATACTTTGGCCAGTGACAAAAAGACGGGGAACAGCAGCTCTCTGCGTGTAGACAGGCAGGAGAGAACACAGCTGGATCCCTGACGTCACTCACTCTGACAAGACACTCCGTACAGGGTGTGTCAGAGAGGAATGGGAGACATCCCTCAAATAAAATTGAATAAATGAACAGGGGGAAGACCAAGATGCAGCAGTGCAAATGTCTTCCACTGACATTCCTCCGTGCAAAGTCGTGGAGGAGGACATTCCTCTGGTGGAGTGCGCATTGATGTTCTCCGGGGGCTCCACCCCAGAGGAGACATATGCCTGTGACACAGCTTCAAACAGCCAGTGTGACACCCGTTGTGCAGACAGAGGCTGCCCGATCGAGCGCTCTCTATAATGCACAAACAGGCGCTGAGAATGGCGCAAGGCAGCCGTGTGCGCCACTAGCAGGACAGCGCGCACAGGACAGAGGAGATGAGACGCGGCTTCTTCCTCCGACCTGTGAGGAGGGGGAAAGAAGCCATCCAAGGTGATCACTCTCGACTCTAAAAGAGCTTGTGATGACCTTTTGCATAAAAGCCGAGTTAGGGCGTAAAACAGCTGAACTGACATCTCCTTGGATCCGGAGGCATGACGGAGCCACAGAGAGAGCAGACAAATCACTCACCCTTTTCTCCATAGAGCCAAAAATAATACTACTTTGGCTGACAACAGTTTAAGGGGAACATGGTCTAAAGCAGGGGTGGGGAACCTCCGGCCTCCGGGCCGTATACGGCCCGCGAGAACCATTTGGTACGGCCCTCGAGGTAATTTATAAACACACGCAAAAAAGAAAAAAATGTAAGAAATCTAGACCTCAAACAAATTAAACAAGCGAGTGCCTGTTTTTCCTGGCCACGGTCAGGGTCCTTGAACACAACACGAGCCTAACGTGTCTTCACGTGGTATATGTCTCGACTGACAGGGGTGCAGTTCTGACTGAGAGCACCAGAACGCCGCTCCAGCACTTCAGAAATTGCAGTACCGATAAGGAGCCGTACACATGCCGCAGTTTCTGCGTGTCTGTATCTTTAGTTGAAAGCCCAGTGGCGATCTGTTCATCTGTCATACTGATCATACAGTCAATAACGGTGTTGTTATTAGCATCTGGTTAGCTAGCTATGCTAACGAATATAAGAAGCTTTTTCTCCAACCAGTGAGGTAAAGGCACATCTTTATATGATCATTATAGTTATACAAAAATAAGAGAATAAAGTAAACAGGTATAAAATACTAATATGACAGTAAAAATAAGTTGTTATTAATAAACAAGAATACAGTTTGAAAGGGGAGTGATTGGTCAAATTCATAAAGAAAAATAAATCTGCTTCCAGTTCTGTTTCATCTGGGTGTTGAGAGATGTTTCCATAGATCTCTTCATGTCGCTCTCAAAGTGCACCAGATTGATGCTTTTAACTTCAACATTTAAAATAAATCTTCCCAGGGGAGCATGCCCCCCGGACCCCCCTAGAGGAGGTTAGATCCCCCCACTTAAATCATGTTCACATGGATAGGATACTAAATAGATTTGCACACATCTTGTGTCCATATCTTTCGGTTTTGGTGGTCATGCCACACCGTGCACGTGCCGTGCATGCACGCACGAGTCATGGCAAGATATCTGGATTAAGAGGTTGCTTTTTCTTTGCACAGCATGAAATGAATGGGCCGTGATTTTAGTTTTTTTAAGCAGAGGTCAATAATTTGTACGGCCCTCTGAGGATATTGTAAAAATTGAAATGGCCCTTGAGAGGAAAAAGGTTCCCCACCCCTGGTCTAAAGGTTCAAATGGGGCTTTGCTTAGTGCGCGTAACACCAAAGCCAAATCTCACTGAGGCTCCGTACTCCTCGCATAACACGGCTGCTGCGCTCTGCGAGCCCCTCTGTTCAATTCGCCAGGAATATACATTCAGATGGAGAGCAACGTGTGTGCGCGCCCAGAACAGCAGCCGCCCGGCTGCGTTCAGAAGCTGCGCAGATAGTACTCCTCCCTGGCGATTGAGGTAGGCTGCTTCCATAGCCGTGGCCTGTTGGCTGTGCAAATCAACACGTTTGATTGTACATCAACGGGGCGACTCCCCCGTTCTTTTCCGAGATTTAGAAAAATAGCGGGAGTAAAAACCGCGCAAGACACTGTTCCTGGGATGACAGGAGTGTTTCTTGTATCCCATGGAACTGCCTGGGTGGAGAGGCTTCTCTGTGATGTGCCGTAA